>NC_139353.1:73276403-73783903 GCF_055883805.1 Amblyomma maculatum
TCAATAATAATAATAATAAATAATAATTGGTTCACAGGAAAGAAAAGGCGCAGTATCTGTCACACTTGCTATGTGGACACCTGAACCGCGCCATAAGGGAAGGGAGGAAGGCAGAGTGAAAGTGAAAAGAGAGAAAGGGGAGCCGTAGTGGAGGGCAACGGAGTACTTTGGACCACCTGGGGATCTTTAACGTTGTAGGCCGTCATTGCACCGGCCATCGCTTCGGTGGTGGACGACGGCTGTTATTGCAGCGCGCGTCTTTCTTTCCTTCTTCCTTTTCTTTCTTCTCTTTTTTATGTTCTGTCAGCACGAGGCAGCGGAGGTGGCTCAGCTACAGAGCCAGTACCAGGCCCGTGCATTTTCTTTTCCTTTTTCCTACAGCCAAAACAACAACGCTGACATCGCACAGCAAACGGACGCCACTTCGTTTCGCCTCCATCGAAACGCAGCCGGCGAAACGACAGTCGCTCTACATAAGTTGACTGGTTTTGAGGTTGCCTCGTTTCGCTAACAATTTCAGTCAATATTCAACGCATGGGCAACGTCACCACTTTAGTCTTGTTGATGACGTAACCGCAGTCAGCGGTGAGATCAGTGAGGACGTAAAACTTAACTATTGCAGCCGACCAATAGCAGCGGGGCAAGTTGAGTCTTTAATAATAATAACAATAATTGATTCACAGGAAGGGAAAGGCGCAGTATCTGTCACACTTGCTCTGTGGACACCTGAACCGCGCCGTAAGGGAAGGGAGGAAGGTGGGAGTGAATGTGAACAGAGAGGAAGGAGAGCCGTAGTGGAGGGCCACGGGGTAATTTCGACCACCTGGGGATCTTTAACGTGCGCTGACATTGCACAGTACACGGACGCCACTTTGTTTCGCCTCCATCGAAACGCAGCCGCCGTGATCGGGTTCGAACCCTGGAGCTCCGGCACAGTAGTCGGGCGTCTCACCACTGCACTACCCCGGTGGGGCCAAGTTGAGTGGCTTGAGACTGGTTTTGTATTGAGAACGTTATCGAATTCCCCCCGTGGTGTGCGCCGATATCGCCTGCCTCTTGACACCGTCATATTTCATCGGTTGGCAGAAATCTATCCTGTAAGGCCTTCCATTGATATTGAAGCGAATAATAAGCATACTCTTCAGTCTTTCCCCGGTAGGCAGAGGTGGCAGTAGAATTCTGTATTCTTCAAGTCCCAAAAACGATGCGCCGTGGCCATCACTGGCCGTTACCATAGCTCGCGAGGAGCCAGCCTGTTGGCCAACCGCGGCATGTCGTCTCTGTTATCATCGTTATCAGTGTCACTAACTGCACCGTAATATGAATCGCTACTATCATCCTCCGCGATACTAAGAATTATGCGCAATTTCTCACGAGCAGATGTGACGTTTTAATTACTCGAGATACGTAGTATTTAAACAGACGTATAGTGCCCAATATTCTAGAACCCTACAGCCCTACAGTGGTGCAGTGGTAAGAAGCCCGACTACTGTGCCTGAGTACCCGGGTTCGAACCCGACCTCGGCGGCTGCCTTTCGATGGAGGCGAAACGGAGTGGCGTCCGTGTGCTGTGCGATGTCAGTGCAAGTTAAACCCCAGACGGTCGTTCCGGAGTCCTCCACTACGGCGTCTCTCGCTTTGGGACGTTAAACCCCACAAACCAACCAAACCATCTGGACCACTACAACAGAGGCACCATGAGTAAAATTCTTCCAATGTTTAATATTTTATTGGTGGTAGCCAGTGTAAGGTGCTCAATCCGCAAATTCGATAACTTCACAATGTGGTAGTTTATCCACGCAATTAAGAAAAAACGAAGGTTACTGCGCTCAGCTGTTTTGAGGTAATTAATAACAATAATAATCGCTTCACGGGAGGAAAATGGCGCAGTATTTGTCACACTTGTTCTGTGGACTACTGAACCGCGTCGTAGGGGAACGGAGTAAAGTGGGAGTTAAGTGGAAGAGAGAAAGTGGAGCCGTAGTGAAGGGCTATGGAGTAATTTCGACCACCTGGGGATATTTGACGTGCACTGACATCGCGCAGAACACGGACGCCTCTTCGTGTCACCTCCATCGAAGCGCAGCTGCCGCGATCGGGTTCGAACCCGGGTACTCCGGCGCGGTAATCGGGCGTCTTACCACTTCGCCACCCCGCCGGGGCGCGGCAAGATACTGGTTGGATTTCAGGTGGAGACAGTATTTATTCTTTATAACACTCCCAGTGGGCACATCCCTTGAATTGACTTGGACCTTGCCATGAGTCTAAAAAGACGTGCCTATGACTAGGAGCCCCCGCCGCTAAGTCCGAAGGCCATAGCGGCGGGGATAAACATTCGGCGGCAGGCTAGCCCCCGCCGCAAGCGGCTGTTACCTACCTGTCCGAGAACCATCAATGCCGCTAGTCTCTCGTGCCGCTAGTCTCTCAGCTAACACTACCGCTAACAGAGCGCAACCGGCAGCTGTCTGCGCGCGCTTGTGGATAAACAAGCACACAGGGGGCGCAGTCATCTGCTATTCGACGCATTCCTGGGGGAGTTTATGACTGACACACTACATACTAAATGGTGTATGTTTACTGTATTTAAGGTGAAATACTGACGAGACGTAATTTGGCTCGGAAGTCGGTCGCAGTCGCGGACGCGGCTGCGGGGGAGGCGAGATGCCGAGACAGCGGCAGATGGGAGGGAGGCTCTTGTTCAGTGCGGGCAGTGAAGCGCATTTGAAACCCGATGGATTTTGCGGTGACGGGACTGCAGCGGCGGTGGCGGCGCATGCTTTCGGGCGCTGGCAGCGGCCAGGCTGAACATAGTTTTGAAAAAACAAAATTACTTTACCAGCCAAAAATAAAGCTTAACACGCGCATATATTATCAAGTCAATGGTTACCGCTTCGTTGAAAAGTATTGTCTGTTTGTTTAATGTCGTAAGGTATGCTCTCGCGTCAACGCATGTTTGTTTGAGATTTCCTCTTAGTTTTGGATCTAAAGAGCGACTGGCAATAGCTCAGCAATCAGCAACACAACGCTAACCCCTCCCCCCTTTCGACACGCACACGGCGGAATGAAATGTTGGAAAGAAGGAAAGAAAGGTTCACAGGAATGGAAAGGCGCAGTATCTGTCACACTTTCTCTGTGGACACCTCAACCGCGCCGTAAGGGAAGGTAGGAAGGGGAATGAAAATGGAAAGAGAAAAAGGAGAGCCGTAGTGGAGGGCTACGGAGTTATTTCGACCACCTGGGGATCTTTAACGTGCGCTGACATCGCACAGCGCACAGACGCCACTTCGTTTCCCCTCCATCGAAACGCAGCCGCCGTGGTGGGGTTCGAACCCGGGAACTCCGGACAGTAGTCGGGCGTCTTACCACTGCACCACCCCGGCGGGGCATAAAATGTTGGACATGCGCCTTTTTTTTTTGGACATGCGCCTTTTTATATGCGGGAGCGTTTAGTTGCTAAACAAGCTAACTCTTATAACGTAAGAATAATACATATTCTTCCGATTGTATGCTTAAATAATGCAGCATGAGGCCATAAATTTCGGCCTCCACAACAATCTCTACACGAAGCCCAAAACAAGTCCGAGGGTCACTTATTCTTTCTTATTTTCTTATTTTTCTTATAGTGAAGGCCTGTAAAAGAAAAAAAGAGTATGTGAATAAATTACTATTGCTGAAGAAAAAAAAAACCTCTCAGTCACCACCACCCACGGCGTGCATGCAAGAGCGCAGCTGACACCGCGAATAGACATGGGTATGAGATCTCTTTCTGACGTCAGCGACTCATGGTTGCCAGACCAGAACGCTGTTTCGATGCTATGAATAAATTTATTTTAAAATTATCTACTCCAACGAATGAGATCAAACTGAGATCAGTTTATGCTCAAATATTAGCTGTCATGACCCCTTTAACATCTGACAGGTCAGCACAAAGAGTCGAGTTTAGGCAACCTCGCGGGAATAGCCTGGACATTGGAGATCAACGTTTCTGAAAGCTGCTTTGTGCTCATTTTTGGTCCATGCCACACTTAAAAGCGTGCGAAGGCGTGCTGGTTAGAGCAGGAATCTAGTCCAGTCATTCCAAATTCGCTCCAACTTGGCGAGCCGAAGTTCATTGCAATTCGAGTATTTTGCAGATACTCCAGATACTTTATCCGTAAAGACACAATATCTGGATTTAAGGCTGGTGGTTGGCCAAGAGCATCTATGTTGATTTTAAAAGACCCGGTGAGTAAAAGGCCTTCTCCCCTTTCACTAAGGGTTTACTAAACTGGTCACTGGTCACGCGATTATGGCGGCGAAACGAAGAGGGAGACAGTTACCGCGCATTTCCCTTTCTGTAAATCAATCAGTTTTAAATCAATCAATCACGCGATGATTAAGTAATAATAATAATAAATTGGTTTATAGATAGGGAAAGGCGCTGTACGTGTCCCAATTTTTCTGTGAACACGAACTGTGTTATAAGGAAAGGAAGAGAGTAGGAGTGAAAGTGGCAGGAAAGGAACAGGTGCCGTACTGAAGGGCCACAGAGTAATTTCGGCGCTGGCTATCTTTATCTTTCACTGACCTTCCACAGCACACGAAAGCCTCTCCATTTCGCCTGAATGGGAGGTTGGCAAATTAATATTTTCGGCAAATGCTGAATGAGTCCGGTCACATCTCATGGAGCCTCTTAGTGTCCGCAGCTGAAAATATGTTGAAAAGGAGAAGCGTTCGTGTGCCGCCCGATAGTTGCGACTGTAAGAAGAAAAATGATTGGTTCGTTGGTTCACAGGGAGGGAAAGGCGCAGTATCTATCACACTTGTTTCTGTGGACACCTGAACCGCGCCGCAAGGGAAGGGAGGAAGGTGGGAGTGAAAGTGGATAGAGAGAAAGAGGAGCCGTAGTGGATGGCTACGGAGTAATTTTGACCACCTGGGGATCTTTAACGTGCGCTGACAACGCACAGCATACGGACGCCTCTTCGTTTCGCCCCCATCGAAACGCAGCCGCCGAGGTCGGGTTTGAGCCCGGGAATTCCGGACAGTAGTCGGGCGTCTTACCACTGCACCACCCTGACGGGGCAAAGAAAAAAAAAAAGAAATGCAAGGACCTGCTACTGGCTCTGAGCCACCTCCGCTGCCTCATGCGGACTGGAGGAAATAGAACAATTAAAGAGCACTCTGCAGTGGAGTAATGCGAAAGCACGGATGCTGCTTTTTATTGCGTCTGGTTGCTTCTAGTTGATTAATTCACACCTTGTTTAGCCATTTTAGTTTTTGGGACTTTCAAATTGCGAGCCAACCCCTTCCTATGCCCCTTTTCGGCTCTAATTCCGGTTGCGTGTGTCACATCCTTGATGTCACATCTGCTACGGCACCCCTTTCTCTCTTTCAAATTTGTACTCCCGCCTTTTAATATTGTCGCCATCTTATCTTACTGGCGCCGCCATGTGGCGAGCTCGGGAGACTGGCACGTGCTCGACTTCTTCGCTCTCGGTGCTCGCCCGCCACTTGGTTCCGTGCCTTCTTTTGCCGGTACCTTTGCGTAGGTGAAAATAAATCAGCCCACTCAGTTTTACTGGCATCTGTGACATTTTTGGTGGAGGTGCTGGGTTCATCGCATGTACGAAGATCCTCTGGGTGCCCCCTACGCCCATCTACACGCCGTGGACACGACATCTGTGCACAAGGAAAGCCGCCGCTTAAGAGGCATAGCTCCCGAGTGTGGTCCCCTTGTTTACCCACCACGAACGAACCATGATGACTACAGCGGCAAGCCAGACAATTCAGCTTCCTGTGAGTGCCCAGCCGCTGATCTGCCATACTCCGCGTATGCCCACGCCGTTACATGGCGACACGTTTGAAGACGTGGAGGACTGGTTGACCAGCTACGGCCGGGTCGCAGTGTTTAATGCGTGGGACCAGGAGCGGAAATAAGTGGTCGCCAATTGAAGGGTTTCGGAAACAAGCGCGCAAATGTTTTTGTAAAGAAAACAGTCTCTCTGAACACGTTTTGTTGCATCTGCGTCAAATTAGATTACAGTATATCAGTTAAGAATGGGGTTAGTACAAAATACCCTGTTTTTTATCTGCAATGACAACAGGTGTCTGATAAGATTGATAACACCAATTGATTGAGCTACCTGCAGATGAACACAATCTACGTGGTCACACCAGCCTAGGTCTCTGCGAAAAGATACGCCCAGTAATTTGCAGAAGATCACAAATTCAATCAGGCTATTGTTAAACTGCAGTTAGATGGGATAATCTGTAGGATTATTTTTAGGACGTAACAATATGAATGAACACTATACAAGATTGGATCCTCAAGCGCGCCTATGAGGTCACCAACAGGCTTGCCCTGCTGGCCATCTAGTAGGGCAGTGTAACTCGGCCCTATATAACTATCTGGCTAAATAAACGTTTCTTCTCTCTCTCTCTTAAAATTAAATTTCAACAAAGCCAATGCATTAGTTCATGCAGCCAGGAGTTGGAGTGACGCTCTAGTTCGCAAAAATCAAAACCAGAAAAACATGTTCGTGTCATCTGCGTATAAAACAATGTTAGAATAAGTGCCAGTCACTTTCATTCGTTTTCCCACTGTACATTAACAAGTCCATAACTAGCAGGAACTCGAGCACATTTGACTGGTAAAAGTTGGTGCGCACTGAAACGCAACAACCTTGAATAAATACGAACTCACAATGCGGTTTCCAATTAACAGAAACATAACAGCAATCAGGCATGACACGTTGGTTAAAAAATGACCACGTCCTTGTTGAACGCATACCAAACAAGAAGACAGAAGGAAGCATTTCATCATGTATGTATACAGCACTCCGTGGAAGAGAAAGGACAAATGCTGGACACCTTTCGATAAGGCTTTGAAAATTACCAACAACCAAGCACTGATCGTTGTAGGCGAGTTTAACGCTCCACACCCAGCGTGGGGCTACAAGCGAGAAAGTTTAAAGGGCCGGATCCTCTGGCAAGACGCAAAACAGGCAGGTCTGACGCTGCTAACGGATAAACAGAATCCAACCCGAAGCGGAAACAGCGTGGTCGAAGACACTACTCCGGATTTGATCTTTGTTAGTCATGCTAAAGACGCCACATAGTGTAACACTCAAGAGAACCTTTGCAGTGACCATTGCATCATCAAAACTGTGGTTGAAGAAGTGCCGCAAGAATCAAAGGCAATAACGCTACATTAGTGGAGCGGGAAACGTTCAAGAAAATCAGAACCCATATAGAAGGCGGGGAAATCACAAATATAGAAAAGTTGGCAGCAGCTCTTCGCGCAAATATTAGAGAAGCAACCACAGAGGTGCCCGCAGAAGCAGGTCTGGAGGAAGTAGACAGCCGTCTTCTCCTCTTATGGCAAGCCAAGAAGAGAATGGAGAAGAAGCTAAAGCAACAAAGATGGAACAGGATCGTACGCCGCAGACTAAACCGACTTAAAAAGGGAATAGAAGAATATGCACTGCAGCTATGTAGACAAAATTGAAAATCTAGACGGAATAGCTGGAGCCGGAAGGTTGGACGTCAGCGCAGAAGAAAAACATTCAAAAGATTGTCCACCACTACGATGTGACAGAAAAGGAGCTCCTAGAGCGGACTTAAAACTTTCGTTTGCTGCAGTATATACACAAAAAATGTATTATATGACACCACTAATGATACTCCGACAACAAGATACCCCTTCCCCAAAATAATGTAAGTTGTACCAAGGGTTCATACAAACTACGGCGAACAGAGTTTGAAATATAAGGTACTAGACACTTAGAATGTCTTTAGCCTTGAAACTAAATTTAACTTCTCTCTCAACAGATGTAAGAAAAAAATTAAGAAGTAATTATTAGGAACTGAGCAAATACAAACATAACAATTGCATAAGATATTCTTGTTATTAGCATATACTTGTTACTATTTTTGTTTATTGTATGCATTTTTTCTTGAAGTTCCTGCTGTCAGTCATTAGTAAGCATTCAATGTTTGTATGATTTGTGTTATCTGTGCCTGCTCACAAGCTTCGTATATTGTAATCACCCCTATAATTTTTTACGTATCTAGTGTTCCACTGAGGATGCAGTGCGTATTTACTCGCATTTTCATGCTATTATAATTTCATGCATATTAATATATATTTAGTGTGTGTCTTTTTCACTTGGGTTTGTGTACAAATTGTCATCAGTTCTTTATATTTTTGTCGTATTATTATCATGTTAGTGCACTTTTTTGGTATGTGTTGAGCCCCGCTACCACTGTTATAGGTGCTGGCACCTCGTCAGGCCAATGAGCTTTTTTCCCGGCCCCTTCTTTCTGTAGAAATAAAACAAACTTCATCACCATCATCATCACCATCATCATCATCATCAGGAAGAACATAAAACAGCCCTTGGTTTCCCCATCAGTACGTCTGTGAACCGGGTAATGAAGCTGGAGGCACAATACACTGACAGAGGTAATAGAGGCCAACCAAATTTCCCAGTACGAAGACTGGCAAAGATCCGGACGAGAAGAAGCATACTGCTAAGACTATAGACATTCCATACGAAAGCCAAGGGGACCAGAAGATTGATGTCCCGATGGAAACCAGGAAGCGACCTAAAATCCCCCCGCTGCCACAAAACATGCATACAGAGCATTACCTGGAAAGAAGGAAGAAAATGACGAAAACAATGCAGAAGATACATAAAGGAAGAAAGGGCGTGGTCAATGCCGACTCCGCCGAGTATGAGGACAGGCATAATATGGTCGCAGTAGTTCTAGATGAAGAAAATCTAAGAATAAGCGGCTCGGTTAGGATGAGCTGAGCTCACACTGCTGAAAGTTGGCGATTGCCCTTGCAATAGCAGGAAAAATGGCTACTACAATTATAAGTGATTCAAAAACAGCAGTATGCCATTTTCGCAAGGGAAGGGTCTCTCCACAGGAAGAACAGATATCGATGGCATGTCAGGATGACAGAATAATCCGGTTAATATGGGCACCAGCCCACTCCCAGCTTCAGAGAAGATCATAAGCTTGCCCGCGGTCTCACCTTCCGGATAGGCTATGACCCTCAGTACGCTCTTAGCACGGCCAGGCACGTCAGCTATAAAGAAATTACTGAGCATTATCGGCTAAGCAGTTTAAAATACCCACCGGCAGACAGGATACTAAATAAGATCCAAGAAAACATTTCAAGGCGCTTACAAACCAGGACTTTTCCGAATCCAGCTACCCCAAGCCAGTGGTACCCGGAACCATTCTTAGAGAGGTGCAAACTATGTCAGGATATGGCGGATCTGGTACATATAATTTGGACGTGTCCAGAAATAAAAAAATATATTTCAACAGACAAAAAGGGAAGATTTTTGGAAAACTATACTACTGATCTCACACCCTGAGACTGAGGTAGGTGTAATCCGACTAGCCGAACAAGCCGCCTAAGTCCTAGGGCTCCGGACCGTCGTGTAAACGGATAGGTTGACGCCCATTCTGTATCTGTTGAATATTAAAGTTTTGCCACCACCCCATCTATAAAAGCCCACTTTATAATTCCTGCCAAAAGCATACGTATGCATTACGTCATTCAATGTTATTTTACAACTACATGTATAAGAATACCACTTTATAATTCGCGCCAAAGTCATATGCGTGACGTCATTCAATGTCACGCGTACGCAGGCTTCTCCTATAGTGGCGGTGCCCCTGAGCAGCCATCAACGCTCTTAGAGGCTCTATCTAAGAACGTTGGCAGCCATCTTTTGGGCCAGTGGGCATCTATGGAGACCTCGCTACCAGTGCACGTCTACCTTGGTATACTTTTGAATGGACACCACAACTTACGAACTTGGGTTCCTATCAAACCGCCAATTCACAGATTATCTCCAGCAACTAACCATGTTACGCACGGAACAACTGCCTGCAAATATGCCTTGCATTGGACTTGTAAGGTGTTTCTATGTATCAAGAATGCTAGCACAAGCAAGATGTCTTCCGCTAGATGTGAATGCCGCCCTGGGCATATCTTCGATATGTTCTCTAAGGGAAGAAACACTTTCTTTCGACATCATGTTCACCTAAATAATTTATTATCTGGCTTTGGTGAAGCTGTGCAGGTCCTGTCTCCCATCACTTTTGGTCAGCCACAGAAACTATTATGTCTGAAGTTTCCAGAATGGACATTATTGCATCTAAAGGTGGGAACATTTGTTCCAGGTTTCAATGCAAAGAGCCACATACCATAGACAACACTTCTGCAAGCTACTATGGCAAATTTATCCTAAGAATATATGCAACACTCCCACACAACGCCATTTTCAATGCAGTTCAACGACTAAAACATCTTTATGTGGCCTTTATGTAGTACCTTCAGAAAGTCGTGTCTTCCCTTGAAAGTAGCAGTGAAAGACCTCCTATAAAATCTCAGCTTCACGGCAATAAAAATGTTATTTCCTATATCATTTGCCGACCTTGGGCCAATGGATTATCGTTACAGACTCCAGAAACTCTTCGCAAATCGCCTCAAGCCTGCTAAAAAAAGCCAATCATCACACCGTATGTTTTTCCTGCAGGTAGCTACATTATCTGGCTATTACCACAGGCCGCTGCATATCATTTCATGGGATACCAGCACAATGTAGCATTCTTCTCAACGAAAAAGCGATTGAAGCGGGGTATAAAGGACGACACCAGAAGAGGTACGTCCAGACTTAAAAAAATTGGATGCGTTATTGCCGCTAAAACATTTGATTTTGAAGAAAAGTATCTGCTTAGGAGCTTGCCGACGCATTGTTTTCAACTTTTACGAGGTTGACCCGCATGTAATATCACGAAAGCCGCCATAATTTTCTTCGCCATCGACTTCGCCTGAACTACAGAGCAACGTTTAAAAACGTTGCTACAGAGGTTATAACATTTGACTGAACTCTCCATTTACCAAATGTTTGCTACAGCGCTTCGGTCAAATGAACAGTCCGCACTGTGAAAGCTGTTACACGATTAAAATTATAAAAAAGAATATTTTTGCTTGAGCAGCAGCAGCAGCAGCAGCAGCAGCAGCAGCAGCAGCAGCAGCAGCAGCAGCAGCAGCAGCAGCAGCAGCAGACGGAGGACTTCCACCGGTCGTCTCGCTCATGGCTCAGAAAGAACTGGCAGATAATTTTGCAGTGGCGAACGGCAGCGGCAATTTCGGCTCGGGCGGTGCACATATACAAATCCGCCGCCACCGATCTGGCTCTCTGATTGCCACCGCACAGGGGTTGCATTGGAGGAGGAGCGCAGAAACGAATTAAGTTCGAGCCGGCGCTTTGACAACCGGAGACTCGCAGAAAGAGGGGGGAGGGGGGCGGCGTGTACACCCAGCGGCAAACGATGGGGGCAGAAGCGCGCGCAGCAAGCAGACAACGCGATAAAGGGAGGAGGGAAGAGATAGCAGCGACTGACTGGTGCTGCTGACGCCGATAGTGAGTCAACCCCAGCTGCGGAGTTGGTTTCAGGGACAACGCCGCCGATGCCGACGCAAACAATATGATACCCTCGCTTCCGCAGCGCCAAGAACCAGGTCTAGCCGTGGGAAGGTGGTCACGTATTCGTCGACGTGCCGGGGCCTACGTGAAATAACCGGCGCGTCGGCAACTGAAGAGCACCCTATCCGCCACACAGGAACAGGGGGGGGGGGGGACCCTCCCCTCCTCTTTCTGCATGGCGGCGACGGTGTTCTATGCAGTCACGTTATCTTGACTCTCTAGCGGCGTCAGCGGCATCTAGCGGTATCAGTCGGTCGCTGCTAGCGCTGGGGGATGAAAGGGGGGCGGAGCTGGTTACGAGGCCGACGACGACGCCGACGCGAAACCCAGGAACGGACGCCAAAGAGCTGCGCTCTAAAACTAACACAACCTACAAAGACTAATGATGGAAACGGTGCTTCACACTAAGAGACAGCGTTCCAATTTCGAGCTTACAGTTCGAAGCGGGCAACGCGTTTCGTGGCTCCAGGCAATGGCGTCGGCGTCGAGGTGGCGTTCGACTTGCAATGAGCTGGTCTTGTTGGCCGCAACGCACGACCTTCCGTTGCAGCATGGACTGAAGCAACATTGGCGTTAATGGCGGCGTTGAGGTGAACCTCCTGGGCGATGTAAGTGGACAGTGGTATGAGCTTGGAGGTGCCCCGTCACTCACTCCCACCGTTGCTCACTCCCAGCCAAGGCGTCCCTCACCTCCCGGCGCCTCCGCTTCTCTGGCTTCCACCCCCTTGCCTCCCCATATCGTGCCTTTTTATAACCTCCGCGTTGATACATGTCAGCCTTGTCGTCGTCTTCACCATCTTCTGTTCACCAATCAGCGCTTGCCATGTCACCGATTACTACTTCTTCATCTTGTTAATCCTTCCTTGGTCCACGTAATCCTTTTCGCCGTCTTCGTCTTCTTTGCTTTCGCAAAAAGCCTCTGTATTTAGCCTCTTACATGTGACAGGTTTAGGTACGGGTTTAGTGACTTTCATGACGCAGCCAGTGCGCGTCGTAGAAAACGCGGTGAGCTTGCGAGAGTAAAAGCGGGCAAAAGGATCAGAGAAATGCTGGAAAATACTGGAAATATATGGGAGTTAATCCAGAAAAACAGCGGAACTTTACACGCAAGAACGGGGTTTGGCCCCACAAGAGCGCCGAGGCTTGAGTTTCGGCTTTCTCGGTCGAATCGGCCGAGTAGTCAGTGCTTGTTTCTCCCAGTTGCGTCGAGCACGAAGCGACGACAGAAATATCCGCGCACTTTTCGTCCCTTCATTTTAACGCGACAGCATTACAGGCCCCGTTGACTGAAAATCCGGCGTTGGCTGCTGTCTGTAGGCATAGCGTTGAGTGAAAACTCTCGAGCATGGCGATGGTAAGCGGTAGCTGGCAGCTGACGTGGCCGCGCACTAATTTGACGTAGGGTTGCCTGACATTGTTTGGCAGGAGCTGCCAACACGGATCCTTCATTTCATATGAGAAGGTGATATCATAAACAGCCTGCCAGGACCCAGGTATTACGTTACCCCTATAGGTCACGCAGGCACATTCATACAGCATGGTTAAAGCATGGCTTTATATGTGGGCTGGATTGCCTGCACTATACCGTGTCCCCCTTAATTATTTTGGACTAACTAGCCAGAGCGTCACTGGTGTGTAATATTGTGTTTTTTCCCCTTTCTCTATTCCGTTGTCTTAATCTGGAGAAAGTGGCGGGGGGCATTGCGAGGGGATCGTCATTAGCTGAGAAGTACGTTTTGGAGGGAACCGGTCAGGATCGGTGTGCGCGAGTGGCAGCGAGGATTTTCCGCTTGAAGGCAGCTGTGGTCGCGTATGACCGGTGGCTGCCCGGGGCCGTAGGTTAAGTAAGAGTCGGCAGAAGTAGGACGGATGTTCGTGGCGGTGGCCGATAGAAATCTAGGTACCGAGTGACCTGCTTTTTTTTCAGCTACATGTTTTTTCAGCGTGCTTCCCATCAATGGCTCGAATTCAAAAACAACCGAAAATTGTGTACCACCATTCCAGGAAGCTGAACTTTCATTGTAAGTTGCAACAATAATTTTGCTCTGTAATCTTTATGACCATAAAACATTCATTTTGAGCACGTTAGCGCATGTAAAAGCCGCAAATTCTCTCGAGCTGTAATGAGGTTTTCAATTTAGACAAACTCTTTACCTGCTGGTTAAAAAATAATCAATCTTGGTTATTTCAGCATACTTAACGAAAGTTTACAGCAAATCACTGGTTATTCGTATATATAGAAACGAAGACAAAATAAAAGAATTCGATATTTTTTTAATCAGCGGCATGACCATCACGCAGCCGACTATCAGCCTCTACAGGCACAGCATACTTACTTGTACGACCCCGGTTTGTCTGATCCCCCGTTCGGCCAGAAGTCAACATCCCCGATTGTCTCGTTCACTCCATATCGAAAATTTCGAAGATAGCCGGCGTTGGCATGGATCACGTCCACGAAGGCAGCATCCCCTTTGGATAGACACGCCGAGGTGCGGTCAAAAAGAGGCCCAGCGGGATCTAAACCTGCAAGCGAAAAAATGCACGAAACGCGCAGTACGGAAGTCATTAACCTTATATTTATAAAACTACCTTAAGAGATACAGCCTTAACCTGGCGCAATAGCCTGATTCCCAAGAAGCCGCCAAGAACTAGCCCAGCAACAAGTTCTACTTCACTAACTATGAAACTTCGGGATAGCGTCGAAGCCGACGCTTTGAGTGCACATACGGCGAACGACATGTGCTAGACGCCTATTTCGCGATACAAAATGCATTTTCGTCAAAGCAAGACGAATGTGCGAATTACTGTTGTGTCGTGGGAAGCCACAAGAGCGAGTTAAAGGCTTTTGCACGAGACATTTGAAACCATATAAATTTATTCATGTGCTTCCCCACAAAAACTGTTTTTAAACCAAGAGGTCTCGTTCTCAGGCGTCTCTAATTTTTTGCTGAAATGAAAAGCGCCAAGTCCTTCAGCGCAAACTCTAAAATGAAAATGTCGTCAGTTGACAAAGATGGTTAGGAGACATATCAAAAGATAACAGTGGTTAATACTATACGCCTAGAAAACAGAGAGGACGGAGGATTCTCCTGCGCCTCTCTGCTCGCGTGCGACTTGTTTTGTTGATTTGCTACGATCTCTCCCTACTTATTGAACGCTCCGAAAGAAACCACATCTCTGGATATCCAGCGTCTGGGTTGGTTTGGTTTGTGGGGTTTAACATCCCAAAGCAACTTAGGCTATGAGGGACGCCGTAGTGGAGGACTCCGGAAATTTCGACCACCTGGGATGCTTTAACGTGCACTGACATCGCGCAGCACACGGGTGCCTTGCTTTTCGCCTGCACTGAAAAGCTGCCGCCGAGGCCGGGATGCGATCCCGCGTCCTTAGGAACGGTAGTCGAGCGCCGTAACCACTGCACCACCCCGGCGGGTCCAGCGTCTGGTTTCAGAGTCTTGCGAGTGGGAATGTGCCCTAGGAACATCTGCATTTTTCATTTCTACAATGACCAGGTGGCGTCCGTGTGCTGTGGAGCAGGTGCGGTTCGCAACAGCTCAGCCAATTTCTGGCTCTTGTGCCCAGCCAATCTTTCCTGTGACACGTCAAAACGATCAACGGATCCAGGAAGGCAGACGGACCCTAACCGCTGCCATCTTCTGGATGTGCCCCGCGATCTTCGAGAATCATCCAGTGAAAACACCTCTGACAGCCACGCCGCCGCACTAGGCCTCGTCTCATCGAGGCGACCCTGTCCGGCGCGCCGCGTTCCTCAGTCCCCAACAACCATGGAGGAACCAGTGGATGCAGAGATACCCAACCCACAAGACTATCGCCCTGGTGAGTGAAAAACTGTCCTACGAGCTTATCGAGCTCAAACCTCAGATTCAAACGCGGCCTCAAAAAACCCATCAACGGCCTCAGTTCCCGTCAACCCTAACGGAAGCAACGCCGGCGCGCCGTCGGACGCTGCACCTGGAACCTCTCGAGCCCCGCTCCAGGAGACGCCGCACTTACTACGCATGACGCGCGCGGTTGTGCACAAAAGTAAAAAACTTGCCGCGCTGCCGGCAGGCACGATCCGAGTCGTATTTCGCCCGAGAAGCGGGCTCTCCCTGGAAAAGCTTCCAGCTCCAAGTCTCTTTCAGGCACTTCATGCAACTCCGAGCTGCTCAGTGATGGGCGAACTGCACATCAGAGTTCATCCCACAAACTATTGTTTGTGGGATGATGGTGGCGGAGGCAACAGCTCTCGCCTTAGTGAAGATGCAGGAAATCACTATAGATGGCAAGAAATTCCCGGTAGCCGCGTATATCGCGGCACCTCCAGCGGCAGTCAAGGGTGTTATTTCCCGTGCATACTGGAATGAAGCACCAGATGAAATACTAAAGGACTTGCAGTATCGCAATATCATAGCGGCTCGACGCATGGGGAAAACGTCGTCAATTCTAATAACATTTGCTTCTGGTCCGGTACCCCACACCATCAAGTACATGTGTGTTGTACATCGATGCACCAAATACAAGGGCAGCCCTGAAGCTTGTACAAACTGCCGGAAACCTGGTCACAGGTACGATGTGTGCCCTCTCCCAAGAAGCGGACTCTGCCCCCGATGTGGAGAGAATCACGACAGGCAAGAAGACACTTGCACGCCGAAATGCATTCTTTGTGGTGGGAACCACCTTACCGGTACAAGCTCATGCAAAGCCAGGACCCCCCAGCCTCGACGACGGACAGCGCCGAAACCCAAAACAGCAGTGCCCACGGCAAAGGACTTTCCACCCCTACTGCCTCGTCAGGATCGCCAGCCAGCCTGGACCAAAGCCAGCAGTACACCCTAAACATTACTGCGGGAGGAAGAGATAGCACTCCTGCGGGAAGAGGTAAGGCATTTAAGGGCAGCCGTTAGCTCTATTCCTTCCACATCCAACCAACCCCCTCAATCGCCAACACCCCAATCGTTCACACCCCGTTCCCCAAAAAAAACGGAGACCAGAAGACGTTCCAGACATTCACTCCAAATTCAAAGACTTTGCCCAAAACCTAGAAGCCAAGATTCTGGCTCAGACTCACACGTACATTGAAACCGCCATGGCTAGGCTTACAGAAACAATTATCAGACAAGTAACCACAGCCATTATGCAACAGATTCCAAAAATGATTGCTGGAATGGCTTCGAACACCCCAGCTGACAACCCTACACCAACCTCGATCCTTCGCCCTCCCACCCTCCATCATGGCCCTGTCGACAGGAGGCAGTAACCCACGACTACGCATTTTGCAATGGAACTGCAGGGGGTTTCGCCGCAAACGAGACCCCCTGCAGCAACTACTCTCTGCTTCCTCCACACAACCCGATATATTAGCGTTCCAGGATGCTGGAACAAGTGTATCACTGCCAGGACACGCTCTGGTACCCTCTGACATCACTCCCAACCCTAGGGTTACCACGTATGTTCAACACTTAATTCCATACACTTGTCACGAAATACACTTCCCGGTGGCTCACACATATTTAGAATTAATCCCGTCTGCTCAGAAATCCTATCCCCTATTCATCCTTAACTGTTACCTCCTTCCGAAACAGCCGGTCTCCGAATTAATTGCTCTAATTAAAGCTGCATCCACAGTGGCAAAAAAGGACCCCCTCATTATTATAGGCGACTTTAACTGCGCACATGTAGACTGGGGCTACATGCGCACCAACAAGTGAGGAGCGGAATTACACAACACCCTTCAGATGCAGGGCCTCTCTATATATAATGATCTCAGCACACCTACAAGTATCGGCAATAGTGTCACCACCGATACTAGCCCAGACCTTACATTCGGCCGAAACCTTCCAATACTGGTATAGAGCAACTCGAATGAGACCCTGGGCAGTGACCATTATATAATAACTACAGAGCTTGACTTTGCCAAAAAAGCTAAAATCTACCGTGTCCGGCAAACTAGCTGGGATAATCTGCGTAAGCACAGAGAGGCCAGAACATTAATGACCCCCTTTAACCTCCACACATGGATGACACAGCTCAAGGAGGATGTCCAGGCTTTCACGCAAACTTTAGACACCACCCCCGAGACTCCCATTGCACATAGTAGGTTAATGCACCTTCTCGAAGCACAGAAGAGTATCCTTGCGCGCTGGAAAAAACATAAGCAT
Source organism: Amblyomma maculatum (assembly GCF_055883805.1). Classification (NCBI taxonomy): domain Eukaryota; kingdom Metazoa; phylum Arthropoda; class Arachnida; order Ixodida; family Ixodidae; genus Amblyomma; species Amblyomma maculatum. Next base: position 73,294,063 of record NC_139353.1, read on the forward strand.
AATCGAAAGCTTAAACTTAAACTGGCGCAAATTCAAAAGCAAGTAGAGGAGCAAAGCGCCGCCCTCAGTAAACATAACTGGCACAAAATAAGCGTTGGGTTACGAGGTAATCTCTCCTCCTCCAGGGCCTGGCATCTTCTTCGACACATGATAGACCCCACACAAAATAAATAAAAGGAAACTCGGCTTACCCTCAAAAGGCTTATCCATAAACATCGATGTAGTCAGCAATCGCTCTTAGCCCAACTGCAATCAACTTATACTACTGTGAGCCAAGCAATATCCTATCCAGACTACATAGGCCCTGATCAACCCTCCCTAGATGCCGCCATTATGGAGATCGAAGTAGGATCAGCCCTCCTTAAGCTACGCAACTCAACCCCTGGAGAGGACAAAATCACCAATGTTATGCTCAGAAACCTAGATGACCATTCTATTTCCCTGCTCACTGAATACTTTAACGAGTGCTGGGAAGCGGGGCAGCTGCCGGATGAATGGACTCACGGTAAAATAATATTCATTCCTAAACCAAACAAGCCCATAAATGCCCAAAATCTTCGTCCCATCTCCCTGACATCATGTCTGGGGAAACTCTTTGAGCATGTCATCCTCACCCGTCTTACGCAACACATGGAATCCCATGGACTGTATCCCCACAGCATTCTAGGTTTTCGAGCTCATTTATCGGCACAGGACGCCCTACTACAGATTTCAAATGCTATCCTCAATGATATGCCACACCACACCAGAGCAATACTGGCAGAAGACCTCACCAAAGCATTTCATAAGGTCACGCACAGTGCTATCCTGCAAGGCATTCAAGAGCTGCAGCTAGGGCCTAAGGCCTATAACTATATCAGGGCCTTCCTGAACGGACGCACCGCCTCCCTGCATATAGATGATATACAGACCCCCTCTTTCACACTTGGTAACATTGGCACCCCGCAAGGCGCAGTGTTGTCGCCATTCCTTTTTAATATTACCATGATCCCGCTGGCAAAGGCTTTAAGCAGTATCCCACACTTGGGACACACCATTTACGCGGATGATATCACGGTTTGGACCACATACGGCTCGGATGGAGACATAGAATCTACACTTCAAGAAGCGGCCACAGCTATATCTACCCAGACGGAAAAAATTGGCCTTGAATGCTCCCCGACAAAGTCATCACTGTTTCTACTCCGGCCGCGGCGTGTTCCTACCGCCCCCATAACAATTATCTGCACGGTATTCCCATACCACAAACCCCTAACCTCCGCATTCTCGGTCTGAACTTACAGGACACGGGGAAAAACCACCTTACCCTGACGGCACTAAAACAGTCTACTTACTCCGTCATCCATCTTTTGAGAAGGGTTTCACACTCACGAGCCGGCCTAGATGAAGCTGACAATTTAAAGGTACTACATGTCTTTGTGCTCAGTCGCATTCTTTACACCTCCTTACCTGAACCTCTCCTGTGCAGACAAAGATAAAATCAACACCTTAATCCGCATAGCTACCAAAGCAGCGCTCAACCTACCCAAGACCACTAGCACGGACAGGCTCTTAAAACTAGGAATGCACAACAATATACAAGAACTTATAGAGGCACATCGGTGCACACAGTACCTTCGGTTGGCTGGCACGCAAACAGGACGACATATACTGGATACTCTCGGCATTCGCATACCCTCACATGCTGAAGAGTTAAACCCTCTCCCTCCGGCCGTGCATTCAGCGCTTATCCTCAAACCTCTTCGTAAGAACGTCCACCCAGAACACCATCAATCCCGCCGCGTCGCGCGAGCCAAAGCTCTCCATAAACACTATGGGACTGCAGAGGATGTCCGCTGGGTGGACGCCGCATGTGGTTCAGACCGTTCGGTAGCTGTGGCCTACAATCCAGCAGCCCCCCCCCTCACTCACTTCATAGACCCTCCCTGTAACTCGGAAGAAGCAGAGGAAGTGGCTATAGCCTTAGCAATCGCCCAAACAGATGCGGCTTACATACTTAGCGACTCCAAAACAGCCATACTTAACATTGCCCGCGGACGTGTCCATCCTCCCACGTGGTAAATATTGAGCATGTGCACCCTGAATTCTGACAGGCATATTGAGCTGATATGGATGCCGGCTCACTCTGGCAATCCCGGAAATGAGGCCGCCGATAACATAGTCCGAGGACTTATTAGCCGGGCAAATGGCGACCCATGCCGGGATTTATCGAGGGAGAGGGCACATACATTTTCTGAGCTCACACAGCAAGCACGCCTTGCCCGTCGACTCTATCCCCCTCCCCACCCCCAGCTGTCTCACTCCCAACAAATCCTCTGGAGGCGTCTTCAAACCCGGACGCTTCTCACCCCTCAACGCTTATCCTACTACCGACCCGTTTCCCCTGAGTGCACTCTCTGTGAAGAGTTGCACGCCACCTTGGACCACATTCTTTTCAGCTGCCCTGCCGATCCTCCCCCGCACGGACAGCCCGCCATCGGATCATGGGAGGAATGGGAGGCCCTCCTTACGTCGCAGGACCTGGACATACAACTTCGCTGTGTGGACCGGGGTGCCAGTGCCATGGCCCTACGTGACCTGGACACATGCGCGTAATGTGAGGGCCGTGCGGTGGCCCTGGGCCCTTGAAGGGTCCAAATTCGCTCGTTTAATAAAGTTTTTTCCTCCTCCTCCTCCTACAGTGATCAAGAAAATGTCGAGAAATTAGGCCATTGTTGGAAAACAGGCTTTGCTGAGAACCTTAGGTACAGATTTTCGCTAAGCAGACAGCAACGACAACTTGTCCCAAGCGCACTACAACGGTGCACCTGTGGCTCGACTATAGCTCGACACTACCCAAACGGAACAGCCACTTTGTGCAATATGTTTCATGAGTCCAAACCTAATATTATCGTGAGTGAAGCGCAACCACATTATAAGAACCGAACTAAATGAGTGCACCTAATTGAGTGCAACCGAACAAATGATTGAGCACTGCCCCTGGTATCCCTGAGCTTGAATTGAATATGCCTTTCGAGCGAGCGAGCCGGTTATATCCACTACCGCGCACGGAGCAGGCATATTCCATGCATTGCCCTAAATTTTCAGTACATTAGAAATTGTACCCGTGAAGAAACACATCTTAGGTCTGTTTATTTATTCTTCAACTGTAAGTTTGCTTTACTGACGACGTTATACAAAATCGAAACCCTCCATATACATCGCATGCTACAGCCTAAAACCACATTAAAAATATACAGCGTACATGCCTCATGGCGCACGCCCTAATTGATGTTGTCCCTGAAGTGAGAAGCGTCGTTGTCAATCACCTGCTCTAAAGAGTAAACATGGACGACCGGTTACTTCACTTTGAGTAAGTTTTCTTTAAGAAACTACGCCGCATTTTGGCCAGCCTTCGAGGCGCAAGGCAGTACATCTTGACATGCCAGAGCGAACGCGCATATTGCAAAAGGAGGCGCCCGGAGCAGGCTGCGATCGCAGATAGCGGAACAGCAGATACCAGTAACGTCGTAGACCTATCTGCATTGCTAACAAGCAGAATAAATTTCCGACGTACCCTCACACTTTTTAAAATACCCAAAGACGCTACACTTTAAACGTCTACATCGCTAAGGAAATTTCTATTGCAAAACCGGTTGTATGACCTCGCAATTATATTTACAGGAGCCGTTAGAATATTTTTCATGTGTATATGAAACCCACTATGCGCCGCCGGACACCGCCGGGCCAGGGCAGTGATCAGGGCGCTCGACTACTGTACCCAAGCATGCGCGATCATATCCCGGTCGGCGGCCGCTTTTCGGCTGAGGCAAAAAGCTAGGCGCTAGTGAACTATGCGATGTCAGTGCACGTTAAAGAACTACAGGTGGTTGAAACTTCCGCAGCCCTCCACTACGGCGTCTCTCATAGCATGAGTCGCTTAGGATGTTAATCCCCACAAACCAAACCACTATGGGACGCGTACATCTGAATGGGAATTGTCGTGGCTGCGACAATCGCAAAACTTGTGCATTTAGGAATGCTTTTGATACAATACCTGTTATTCGTCCAATCTTCCTTCCTGTAGCCGCATAAAAATGTCTGCCGCAAAACCCGGAGACCTGGGCACCCAGGCTGAATCCCACGATGTGAACGTTTTCGGGCTGAAGGCGGCGTCTGGATGAGGTGATTATTCTTTGAAGCAGTATGGAGAGGAGGGCACCAGGTATGGGAGTGTTCCTCTAACGGGTAAAATAATTAAAAGTGTGTATATTTTTTCTGGTACGTTTCTCACAGTACGTTTTCAGAGAGAAATAAAGATCTTGCTCGATTGAGATATCACTGTCGGTTCTCCTTCTCTAACATGCCAGAGATGTCTACTGAAATAGAGCATGTTCATGCATTTGGTTACCTTTATTGCCCTGTTTTGCATTCTTTTATTGCGCACATTCTGGAACCCGCAGTTCGTGATTTAGCCACCGTTTCTTTACTAGGTCCCCCCTTCTCAATTAAAAAAAAATGAAGAATAATCACTTCATGGCCGCGAGCCCTTCTAAGTCGCATGGCGGCGCGAACAATTCAGCGTCACTGGCCGCTGCATCAGATTACCGAAGCTTTACACAGCGCCAGCTTTAGGACTTCCACTTTCTCGAAAGGGCCTTGAGTGGGACTCTAAATATCCCTCGGACATTCGATGAAATCAACTAATAATTGTCGCGACGGGCTTTTGATCTCCCTGCGGACGAGTATATCACCTTCGCTAGGCATTAAACGCGAGCGCTGTGATATCTCTGCACTCTGCACCTGCACTCTTTCGCACCCTGCTTCGCATACCGTGGAAGAAAAGTCTTGGCAGGGAAAGACGTAGGCCAAAGAGACTACAATCGCACACGACCACTTATGAACGGGATGTATTTCACCAAAATCATTGTCGCGCACACCATTCTCCCACAACACGTCACACTAATCTGACCAACCCCTTACAGTACATTTGAGGTTGTTTTCCTCGTCCATCCAAGCGCAGCGGGTCAGAAACACACCTTCATTGCCTTACATTTTTGTGGTGAGCAACATTTTCTCAAGATTTGATATCCTGGCACCACAATGGTCCCCAATTCTTCATTTCTTGTTCTTTGCGCTGAAAACTGACATTTAAATCCTAACCTAGAGCCGAAACCTATATAAAGTGAAATCCGACATAAGAGTACACATAATTCGTCCTTAGCCAAACTTGCGCTAACATTGTGTGCATCCACTTTTCCGATATATTCGCAATTAGGTACCTATCATTAATAGTACAAATGTGTTTCAGAAATATTTCGGAGCGAATGTAATTTCTTACTCAGAATGGAAGGTAATAAGTATGCATAGAGGAAGGCGGTTTCAGTAAAGGGACAATGCTGGGCTTTGTCTTTCTTTGGAAATGCTGTGGAAGACACGGAAACTTTGTCTGACGATATTTTTTACCTATTAATCTGTCAAATGAGTGCCGTCACTTGTAGTTCTTAATGAGGGAGGAATTACGCACTGATATCCACCCAAGCACGCGGCGGATGTCATTGATTAATTACTTACTTATTGCAAATCGACTCCACCTTTTGCGATTCCCCTAAATATTCGATCGAATATAGTTTTTGAAGCGTTGAAGAAAGAAAGTAAAAACATTATTTGGCCTATAAGTCAACGCTTCTGAAAGCGTCCATTCTTCAGGACAACCTGGCAGACAGCGCGTGGGGCTCCAAACAGGGGTGAGTGATGATGATGGGTCTATACAGATGAAAGAAGTAAAAGTTCCTATACTGCGCTCAAAAAACCCCTCGGCAAGAAAGCGACCATCCTGGTCGCTGATTACAGGGAAGAAGAACGGCGAGCGTATAGGGCTTCATGCGCAAGACGTGGACGGCCTCTTTCGGAGCGTCGACGCCGATCGGCCAGGAGTGCGGACGGGTGTCCACATGGGAACTTCATCACCGGGGTAGAAGGAGAGAGCACATTGGTGTTGGTTGTTGTGGCTGTAGCAAGAAGGGAAAGAAAATGTACGGGCCTGCTACTATCTCTGTAGCTGAGCCACTTCCTCTGCCTCGTGCGGACAGAAGAGAAAATAGAGAAGAAAGGAAAAAGAAGAGGGAGAGAAAGACGCGCGCCGCAAACACAGCCGTCGTCCACCACCGAAGCAGTGGCGGGTTCAAAGACGGCCTACAACAGACAAAATTCGGTGGCTGGCTAGCCCCCGCCGCAAGCGGCTTTGACCTACCGTCCCAACCCCTTAGGGCCAGGAAGTGCCACCCTTCACCACCTCTCCTCCGCTATCACGTTGGTGTTGGTCATACTGTGCTCTGAGTTCTTGGTGGGTGACTTCCGTGTTGAAATGGGCAAGTTAGCAGCAGTAGGCCATACGAGTAGAAACCCGTTCGCCCGGAGATGTAGACGGAGGGGCGGGAGCATAAATGGAAGTAGTATGGAATAATGTGGATGGTTGACGGCTATAAACTAAAAACAAAGGGTTATAACAAGTAGCGCTGAGCAGCCGAATTGTAGGTGCAGGTGACGAAAGGTAAAATGTTCTCCCAGTTGCGGTGATCAGAAACGATATACATGGATATGTATATATGTATACAACGTGCGCTAAAAATGCTCGATGAACCCATTTGTTTGAGGGTAGTAGCTAGAGGACGTCTTATGAAAGGAGTTGGCGACGCGCAGTACTTTCTCAAGGACTTGAAAAAGAAATGTCTTTCCACGCTCACTAATGAGAATGCGGGGAGCTCCATGGCACAAGACTATCGCACGCAGGAAAATATTACAAGGGTTCAACACTGCTGGACCAAATATTGAGCGAAATCATTAGCTGAGGGTGACCAAGTGTTCTTCTCTTTTTTTTCTTCCTCGGCCCACATATAAAGCCCCGCTTTAACCAACCCGTATGAACGTGCCTGAGTGGCCTATAGATGTAACGTGAATCCCAGGGTCCTAGCAGGCTGATTCTGACAACCGTCCCATGTGAAACGAGAGACCCAAGTTGGCAGCTCCTGCCCGCCCACATATAAAGCCCCGCTTTAACCAAGCCGTATGAGCGTGCCAGACGTCATGTATCACGTGAGCACCATCTGCGCCTGATGCGCGCCACGCCGACCGCTTTTGTGTCACGTGGGTGTGACGTCATGGGCTGCCCCATGGCTGCAACCGCGCTACGCCGACCGCTTAAGTCGGTAGCCCAGCTCTCATCCTAGTGTCTCCTAGAGTGTGACGTTACAGCGTCACGTGGGTGCGGCCGTGCTACGCCGACCGCTTGAGTCGGTAGCCCAGCTCTCACGCTAGTGTCACGTGGGTGTGACATCACAGCGTCACGTGGGTGTGGTCGCGTCCCGCTGAAGGCTTGAAACCTAGAGTAGAGAAACCTTTCGCAATAAAACTCGGCTACTTCAGAGGCGGATTCTGAGTGAAAAGGGGCGGTTTCAGCGTAACGTGTCGAATGGTCGATTGCGGTGACAACCCAACGGTTGCCGTCTGACGTAAAAGGAAGACGAACAAGCAAGTCGATGGCGACCTTGCCAAAAGGAACTGATGGGCAAGGTAGAGATTTCAGTAGTACCACAGGCCCTATGTTATTTTTCCGCGGTGTTGGGCCGTCTTTAGAGGTGTCGCCTTGTTGCATCCCCAGGTGTCTTCTCCGTCCACTTCCAACCAATGGACAGTCGCCTTCAGTCCCGGGCTCCGCTGGCCACTGCCGCCTGTTGAGTTCGTTACCAGACCTTGCTGGCCATCACAGCGGTCGCCTGGCAGCAGAGTCTCCCATTGTTCTGCATTGCGGTTTCTTATTTCGGTGACCACGTGGGCCCTAGGACGCGGAATCGAATCCAGGCCTCGGCGGCCGCTTTTCGATGGAGGCGAAAAGCAAGGCGCCCGTGTGCTGTGCGATGTCAGTGCACGTTAAAGAACCCCAGGTGGTGGAAATTTGCGGACTCCTCCACCACGGCGTCTCTCATAGCCTAAATCGGTTTGGGACGTTAAACCCCACAAACCAAACCAAACCAATATATTTTTGACAGGCCCATACGATGTGACATAGTGTGGGTTTTTCGTTACAATTGGGACATATGTCCGCATATATAGTAGGTGCATTTTGTTTAATCTGATATTCTACGCGAAGTTGATCTCCAGTTCGACGACGCTGATTTAACGAAAAGCTGTCGGGTCGCTACTTCGGTCCTTACCGATTTCTCTGCCGCGTTGGCGCTCTCAACTACAAAGCCCCACGATAAATTCGTGCCGCACGCCCAGAGATGGTCCACGTCGTTCGTCTCAAACCTTATAACGCGAGGACGCCTTCCCTGTGAGTTCGTACATTGCCTCGATAACCGGGTCGATGCTTCCTGACCGGGAGAGCTAATGATGCCAGTTTGAAGAGGACAATGCAGAAGATGACGAAGTTTCAGTTTCGCGCTAAGACCGGACGTCCCTGGACTACGCCAACATCGGCTCTCTGTGTTACCGGCTCTGCGGCCTTCACACGCCTCTTTGCCAACGTGACTACATTACAAGACTTCGTGCAATCAATTACACCCGCCGCAGATGGCCTAAGCTCACCATTTTTTTTTTTGCCATATCTCGCATTTTAGACATCTTTTTATTTGTTCACTGAAAGCAAAATGAAAAGTTCAGCTTGCTTTTCAACATGTTCACTGAAAGAAAAATGAAACGCTGGCCATCCTATAAATTATTATTATGCGTCCACTTCAGAGAGCTCCTTAATCAATTGACCTCACTGAACGATGAACTGGTGTTATTTCAATGACTTCTACTAAAGATTGAAAATGCCTCTTCATTGTGACAACGCGTGTACATGTATTTTTGCCAACATTTCTTATGAATCCAGCACGATATTTGTTGCTGTAACCGGCATCTGGCGTTTACGTCGAGTAACATTCAAAGGTTCGCAACGCTGTTAAAGAGGAAGCAATCGACTTCATTTCCAGATGTCAACCAGAGGGCGACACATTAGTTACCTAACTATGCATTACAGCCTTTATCTTGCACTGTTCAGTGAGTTACAAATTACCGAGCGGATTCATGATGGTTACGGACAAATGGGAAACAGGGAGAGAGGCCCGGCCTTCGTCTCTCTCAGCTTTTGATGCCAAAACCGTGGCAATGCTCGCTAGGGTAGAATAGCGTCTACTCTTCTAGTAATGATAGACAGGAAATGTGGAAAAGCTAAATATTGATTTGTATTGCAGGAAATAAAGGGCTCCAAATTAAAAATTTGTTTTCTTGCGAAAGCAATACTACTCCCATTTCCAGCCCTTTGCGTAGCCACGGTCGGGGGCACGTTGAGCTTTTAAAGACCCAAGATGACTGTGACGTCATACCAGCTGCGATAGATGGGCTACCAAGTCGAGTCATTGGGAGGCGGCGGTCGGTAGGCACGGCACGGCATTCCGCGGATGAGTTGGTGACGTCCCTGTGACTTCATACCAGCTGCGAGAGATGGGCTACCAAGTCGAGTCATCGGGTGGCGGCGGTCGGTAGGCACGGCGCGCTGCAGCTGAAGCCGCGCTGCTACCGAATGGGGGCGCTGCTGTCATCCCTTCTCTCACAGTTGAAAGGAGGAGGAGGAGGAGCAAATTTATGGGTATATAAATGCCCGCGCTTGATCAGCTGAGGCACTCGCTCTTCATCCTGATAAACAGAAAGAAAAGTCACTCCATCTCGATGAAGCCACGAAACGACCGCGGGCTACAGAGACAGATGAAGGACCGGAACATTGTCTCGCTCAAAAGCGCGCTCAAGATGCAGCTAGATGAGCGCGTCGCGCTTCTCTTAATTTGTTCTCAACCGGTGACGACTCCGAATGAAATGTAATGGACGCTTTGAACAGTGAAAACTGTTTATCGACATGTTCACTCAGCAGTCAAGAACGTAGGAATGCAACTAGGCAGCAACGACGCGTTCAGAAAACAGAAGATTGTGTTCAGGGATGTATCCTGTGTTCATCCTACGGTCAACATGATAGACTCCAATTGGCTACACTACGCTCTGAACTATAGCATAGACATGCTGTTCTACTGGGCTTAACTAAAGCTAAGCACCAGTTAATGTTGTGCATGTATGTACACGGTGAAGAGGCCGTGAGATCTAATGATAAAGATTACGATGAAAACCACAATGGATAGTTGCGCTGCTGGAAGAAACGTACATTTTTGACAACTGTGCAAAGAGTACAAATTGAAAAGGGACACCTAACCATATATTGGTAAGTGCTTTTCATTTTCCTCCCACCCATCTTGTTGGATAGCTTCGGGGATGAACTAATCTCACTAACTAGCCTTGAAGTCAGACTGCGTGAAAAAACGAATGTTCGAAATTCTTCTTGTGCTTCTGCTTATAACGTTATATAAAAAAAAATTACTTACATTAGTGTGGAGAGCATCTCTTAGGTTAAGCAACCAATCTTTTTCGCCGTGTTCATTATATCCATGTATAACTGCAACGAAGCGCCTTGTCAGGTCCCATCTTTCTCTTCTGTACAAAGCATCCCAAGATTCAGTGGTGACTTCTACCCCTCTACGAGCTCCGGGTGCGTAGAAAATAAACCTGGTCCCAACTTCAGCAGGTGATAGGGGTCCACCCAGGTTTATTCTCATGCGGTTATTTAAATGAAAACATCCAACGCCGTCATAACAGGGTGATCCGCGCTCTCCAGTCTTGATATGCATTACCTGAGAGAAAAAAAAAACAAATTTTTTAGTGATTTTCATAAACACGACTGGGTGCCATGTTCTTTATTTCCAACGACATATTTCAGGACATAAATCGCCTACATAAATGTGATAACATTCAGGCAATAACATCTAAGTCAGTCGCTCTATCAGTTTGCCTGCCACAGTTACGTACAGGGCATTTGAGACATTAAAGCGCTCTATTGTGGTCGCCGACTTTGCATACGTCCATATTTTGCCTATTGGGGAAAACTTACCTAAGCGTTCTGGTGAGCGGAAGTAAGCAAAGCAGCCATTCATTAAAAGCGTAAAGATGAATGGACGACATAGTGAACACCACGCAGCATCCAGGATGGCGCGTCCTATCCTTCATCTAACAACGCGTTTCCAACACTCTAGAGCACACAGCTCTCTGAGATAAGGAGGACGACGCACGCTCAACAAAAAGCTTGCTTCGCGCCCATCATCCTGCCACTGGTCTCTTCACCACTGGGAACAAAATCAACGTCCGTGTTCCTACGCTGCCCGCTGAGGCTTGTAAAACCTATTTTGAGATAGGAGTGGGGAATGTACGATGAGGCGACTAGTTCAGGCTCCAACAGCTGCCGCCGGTGTCTGCGCTAGTGTTACGAGCGTTTTTTGGGCCCGCAGTCCAGAGCGGAACAGTAAAGTCTCCCACCCCTCCATAGATGACATTTCGTTCGGGTGGGAACATGGATTGTTTGAGCATGTGTGTACCATGTAGAGCTCGCTTACCTTCGCCCCATATGAGGTCGCAGGACCCAGAGTATATTAGGTGGTTCGTCGAATAGGCTGCTGCCGCCTTCTGGATTAGTGGCTTGAATTTCGCAGCATGCACAAGCAATCCTGTGTTCGCGTCAATTATTTCTGTTCATGTAAATAGTAGATAAAATTAGCTGTTGTTTAGTTCTAGTTGACACTAGTTGAATTTCGATAGTAACGGCGGAAGCATCCTTTGCCTGCTACATTATTCCCATATCACAATCTATCACTGTAAGGTGCTACATTATTGGGGACACTTAAAAACATCCTTTTAGAATATGACGCGAGACAATAAGCTACCAGCCCACGCATAAATGAGAAGGGTTCAATGCTGCTGAACCGAATGTGGAGCGAAAGCATCAGCTGCGAGTGATGAAGTGTTCTTCATCTTCGTCTTAGTCTTCTTCTTCGTCGTCACCTTCTTCATCTTTTTCGTCTTCGTCTTCTTCTTCGCTTCTTTGTCTTCGTCGTCTTCTTCGTGTTCGTGTTCTTCGTCATTGTCTTCTTCGTCTTCTTCTTTGTCTTAGTCTTTAGTATTCGTATTCTTCGTCATCGTCTTCTTCTAAGTCTTTGTCTTCTTCGTCTTCGTCTTAGTCTTAGCGGCTGTTCAAGATCACACGTAGCCCTTCCCGGGACTACGCGACGGGCCTAAACCTGGCGTAGTATTGCTATCGCAATAATACACTCTGAGAACTCTCCATGAAAGTGGCATAGCTGTCTTAACGGCTATTGCAATAACTGTATAAGGATGTTCAAAACACTGCTCAACGATTTGAGGGAACATTTTCTGGGCTCCTATAGCCCTGATTGGACCAAGCAGTGGTACGTGGTACATTGCTGCTAACTGTTTGTAAGAAAGAGTATCAAGGTTGCATTCTTGAAGTCATTACACCACAGCTCAAGATTTTCTATGATGGCGCTACCAGTCTTGTAATACTGTGTTGATTTGTTTTACGTCTTTATTTATGCCACACAGGCAACTAAGATCACATGCGCTACACATTTTTAAAATATTCTGCTTGAAAGGTCTATAAAATGTTACTCTTCAGTAGCTTTGCTTCTTATAGGAATGAAAAAAGGCGGGAAATATGAATCACTGTTCTCCTGAACGTAAGCTTCAGTATAGCGGGATGTATGTTCACAGTAAACTCATGGGAACTGTTTTTATATTTGTTCTTAAATTTATACCTGGGATTAAGATGTGGTTAGCGTAACAAATCCTCACACAGTGTTCGCATGTAAATAAATCTTGTTTTACGAGAATGATGTTCTGTGTTAAATGAGTTTGACCAATACGAAGGCAATGTGAAACCACTTCAATCAAACGTTCTTGATGAGTGCATAATTTTCATTCTTCGATCACTGGCTTCTCCCTTTGTAATTTTTTCGTTACTTGCTTTTTCCTTGAATCGATATCCCACTTCTCTTTCGGCTGCTTTGTACAAAGGATTTGACATTTTCACTTTTTCTTTTCGAGTGTTCTGGGCGCCTGTGGCATATAAATAAGCTCTTTCATTAGCGCTGATCAGTAAATCACTTGGTACCCAACAGAATTTTACTTCGTGTCTATATCTGTCGGCTGAGAGATTGAGATTTTTGCTGGTTAGAGGTGGGATTAGCCTTGCGTGTTCTGCCTGCTATTTCTTCAGTGTAACGCCACCCAAATTATAACTATTTCCTAAAAATCAGGCACATAGACACAAGCGGAAGTAATAAACAATATTCACGATTGGCATCACCATCGGGAGTTAGGATCAGAATCCTGTAGAAACACTAACAGGAGGCATGAAACCTCCTTTCCACAAGACCGGGTTCCGCAGAGGTAGGGAGGTTTTGAAACGAACTACGGGGATCTCCTGTTTTCTCGATGGAAGCGAAAAACACTCCTTTCCGTCCTATACCCTGTACAGCGTGTAATTTAATGTTCTATATCCCCGCACACAGCACATGTGGTGCACTGCAGAAACGTCGCCGGGCTCTCTTGTATACATCCACGCAGGGTTAAGAGCAGAGGTTGTACGAATGCGACATAGAAAAGTGGCTTGAAATTTTGTTAGCAATTTGTTCATAAGGCAAGTAGGGTGAACTCCAACATAATATGAAATGCCTGAAGACTGTTACTCTCAAAAATATTTTAATGTCTTGAGGAACTCTTCTTGGCGGATGACCTGAGATCGCTTTACGGGTTAGGGTGTCCGCCACCTCGTTGCGAATCCTGTATGTTACGTTTCGATCGTTCTCACATAATGTATTGTACTTGCTAATGAGGGTCTTTTAGCCTTTCTAGTGTCTAGTCCCATGATTACCCTTAGTGTTCGGCGCAGATTACATTCTCCTCAGAGTTCTTTACTATTTTTCTACAGCTAAGGAGATAACGTAACATTCAGCTGCAAACATTCATGCACACTGAGGTAATCTATTTTTCCGCGTTCCTCATCGGCTACATTGCTATCAGTATAGAAAGCTGTTTTAGGATGATCTGTATAAAATGCACAATGGTTTTGCACTTTTTATCTACGACCAGGAACTCGTGTAGTATGTTTTCATGCGATGCACGCTTTTCACGAAATTGTGTCGATGTGAGGTCACAAACATAGGAGAAACTATACCATGAAGGAAGTTGGTCGGGACTGCGGATAATCGGTGCAAGTGTATTGTATATGTTTAATTCCTGGAATTCCTATTCAAAGTTGGTGCTGATATTATTCCCTGGGGTGTTTTGAAGGGAACGTTTTAACTATTTGGTAATGGATTCTTTGGCTGTAAAGTAATCTTTGCAATGAAAGCGAATGTGATCATGCACCATCTGTCTTTAAGCGATGGTTCATTGGTCTCTACATACAAGCTGTTTATGGGTGGCGTCCTCTATGCACCAGTAGAAATGCGCCAGAATAAATCGTACTTGAGGTTTGGACGCTTAAAGGATGACGACCTTTCAGATACATACACTATAGAATGATTGCCATAGTGTAAACAGGTCGAACCACGCAGCGCTAAATTTGTAAAAAGCACGTTCTATCACAACCCCGGCATTTGTGGGAAAGAACTTTTAGTATGTTCTGTGATTGGAGAGTTTTCTTTTTCTGCCTGTTTATGTGAGACAGAGAAGTCTATTTTTTGTCGAAACTTGAGCCCACAAATTGCTGTTCACCTTTCTCAGCTAATCTGGTTTCACTCAGTTATAAGGAACCATCTACGTATAAGCCTCGTTTGAGTGAGGAAAAAACAGGTATTGTTTTTTGTTGAGTATACTGGAAATCATTTTTGTCTGCCCATATAGCCAGTTTGTTCGTGGTCAGCTGTAATTGTCTTTTGCATGTTAATGTGTTTGAGTATATGCAAGCTAGCTGAAGATCGTCGACATAGACTGAATGCATAAGGAATTTTTCGATGATTTTGGAAAGAGAATTTCTTTAGCTAAAGTTATATGGAGTTTTATGGCGCATAAGCAACTATATGGCTATGATGCGTCAAACCTAAAAAACAAGAGATTGTATATTTAAAACAAAGTCTACTGCTTTAAACACAATCGTTGATATTCACCGCTTTTCTGAATGAACTTTTTCAAAGGCTTAGACCTTAGGCGGACATGAAAGTAACGGTCAACAAGAAGTCTTTTGGGCAGTTCTGCATTCTACCTCGAATGCGTAGCCCAGCTACACCTCGAAAAATCCAGAATCTTTACATCAATGCAATGCGATGCAGTGAACTGAGGGTTTCAGAATCCTCAATATACTGCATCGCCAAGGTATACCTAGCTTCAACGGGCAATTGTTTCACTCTTTTGAGGATAGGGTGCTCATCGCGATGCTGAATACATATTGTACTGATGCGGTCTTGGGGAGCCACATCTTCTTTGTTGTTAGAATTATATTTAGCCCTGCGTGTTACTAGTAATTGTAATATTATTTACTAGTCCGTCTTCGTATAAAGAGCCTAGAGCTTTCCTTTTTCGGAGTTGAAAGGTTGCGACTAATACCGCGCTTGCGTCTCCACTCGCCTTTGCTAACTCGCTGGTCCGGGCTTTTCGCCCTCTGCATCTGCTTTCATGTCGCATATTGGATGGAAAAACAGCGCAACAGACGAACACCACAGCAAAGGAACACAAGACGAGCGCTATCTTTTTCTGCATATGCGGCGTGTATGACCCTTGGACGGCTGCAGCAGTCCACGCATCTCCTGAATATCCGGTGGACACAGGCCTTGCCTTGCATACCACGACGCAACACACAGCGCAACAAGGCAGCGCTCGTCTTGTGTTCCTTTGCTGTGGTGTTCGTCTGCCGCGCTGTTTTTCCATCCAATATGTTCCACCAACTCGGCCGTTTGGCTATAGTGTTGAATTTCATGTCACCCGACCTGGCAAACAATAGTTCAAATCTCGGCGAACGCAACGGGCCCTGTTGCATTCCAAATAAAAATAATTTTAACAGTGAAAATCCTTTTTGGCTTGAAAGTCATCTCCCAATACTAATTTATTACATGTAAGGTAACCTAAAATTATAGCATCAATGATATTCCAATATAATAATTTCATTGATTTCACGTCGTCTTTATTCTAATTATGAAGCTCTTTTGGTAACAGAAGTGTCTTTACGCTGTATATCCACGCACGAAGTAAAACATGCCTCCTTTCTTATTTTGCCGTAATTAGTTTTGTCTACGAAGCATGTAGAGCAGCCATTTCCATCGGAATATGAAGATAACCACACACGTTTTGAGAACCTGGACATCGTAAGCAAATTAAATTTCTACGGCACTCACAGGCGCCACTGGGCATTACAAGTTGTGATTTGGTGGTCAAACAGGAAAATTCAAAGACGGTTTTCAGTTTTTAGCGGAACGCTTTGCCACCTCGCAAGTAATGAGCGATCGGGCACTAATGTCTTTCGAGTTTCGATATGTTTTCCAGGCTCCTTTATATTATCCACTGCGTATCCTTAAGATATTTACCTGGACTGCAGCTTTATTACGTACTGCTTTATTATATAGTGATTCCTGTAAAGCTACCGTTTTGTGGAAACTGCGTTGCCGAAGGGTCCACACAATTGTGCTTGGCTTACTAGGGCCTGAAGTCATAGGCAATAAATTCCGCTTAAAACAAGTGCTGGTTTGACCATGCTGTGCCGAAATCTATATCTCTTGGATTACGATGCAGGACGCTACCTTTCGCCACAAAACACTTTTGTTATTATTTATTGCAAGAGTTTAATACAATGACTGTCATCTAGCTTCACAACCAGGATGCCTCGAGCGACCCTGTCACGCACAGCAGACTAATATCTTGGTACGCTTTCGAGTAACAAACTTAAAGAAGGATAATATTTACTCAGTGTCACTTATACCGGTTTCCATTGGGCGAACAGGAGCAAGAGCAACGAGCAGCCAGGGCAGCGCATGAGAGCACTGGGGACGCGCGTTCTCGTCTCCCCAACGGAACAATCACGCTGCTGGGAGAGCAGCGTACCGAGGTAAAGCGCGTGACGTCAGGCGTCGTGTGATCAACTTTTCCCGCGATCGTTGGTGACTTTAACGCCAGACATCAAGAATAGGGCTATGCTTTACAGGACACCAAAGGTAGGCAGCTGTGGGAGGACACGCACGAGCTAGGTCTCACCCTCCATACGGATCCCGATCATCCAACGAGGACGGGTAACAGCGTATGTGCGGACACTTCAAATGACATTTTCAAAAAACTTACAGGGTTTAGACTGGCAAAATTCTGAGCAAAATTTTGGCAGTGACCATTTCATTATCGTTTCGGTCCTCAAAGAGGGCGTCAAGACGCACAGGGCGTGCCAACCGGCCGTTACAGAATGGGATCAATTTATAGAAATCAGGGCAACCGAGCAATTACAATGAATTGAGAACATTGAGGAATGGACGGAGGCACTCAAACGCCACGTTGGTGAGGCGACAAAGACGCTGGTAGGAGACGACGCTCCTGGTATAGCAGATAGCCGACTGCTCCACATGTGGGACGCTAAACAAAGCATGGAACGCAGGCTGAAGAAACAAAAGTGGAACAAGAATCTTAGAAGACGAATCGCGAGGCATAACAAGGAAATTGAAAGCTACGCGATCAAATTGTGCGAACAAAACTGGGTCAGCAGATGCGTCGAAATGGAGGGAGGCATGAATCTCTCCAAAACGTGGGGCATGCTCCGGCGTCTGCTGGACCCACAAATTCAAAAACTCAATCGGGAATAAGATTGGCAAAAGTCAGGCACGCCTTTGAAGGTGACGATGCGGCGTTTATGAATAAGTTTGTAAAAACGTATGTTGCAGATAACCAGCGTTCCCCACTCCCGAGCTACGGTGGCACGCCCAATGAGGCGCTTGACGCCCCCATCACGGAGGCAGAGGTAAGGGCGGAAATTGTAAGACTAAAAACTAAATCAGCCCCGGGCCCTGATGGGATCACCAATAAAATGCTAAGGAATCTAGACGATGACTCTATTAGTCTGCTAACGGAATTCATTGGAAAAGTTTGGGACACGAGCCAGTTGCCAGCTCAGTGGAAAACGGCAAACATAATACTAATACCCAAACCGGGAAAACCCCCGCAATTGGAAAATTTGAGACCGATTTCCCTAACCTCATGCGTAGGGAAGTTGCTGGAGCACGTAATACAGACGAGATTAACGTGTTTCATGGAGCAAAACACCCTGTGGCCGCACGAAATGGTCGGTTTCCGACCACACTTGTGCACGCAGTACGTAATGCTCCGACTAAAGCATGATATCATAGACTCGCGATCGAGAGACGCCAAAGTGATCCTGGGCCTAGACCTCACCAAGGCCTTCGACAATGTCAGGCACGAGGCTATTCTCGAAGGGCTCGAAGTGCTCGGAGTAGGGGAGAGAACGTACAACTACATAAAAGACTTCTTATCGGGCAGAAAAGCCTGCATGATATTTCAAAATTTAGAATCTCCTACGATAGAGTTAGGAAGCAAAGGCACACCGCAGGGCTCAGTGCTATCGCCTTTTCTATTCAACGTGGCAATGAGAGGCCTCCCGGGTAAACTTAACCAAATTAAGGGGCTAAATTTTAGCATGTATGCGGACGATATTAACCTCTGGATTAACCATGGGAGCGATGCGAGTACGGAGGAACGCCTGCAAGCAGTGACCGACATCATTGTCGATTACGCGGCTAAAAGGGGACTTTCGTGCTCCCCGCATAAATCTGAGTTGTTTGTTTATAACCCAAAGTACCTCCGCTGCAAGAATAGCGGGGAGTTTCATATTCAGGTGGAAGGCAAACCGGTGCCAAAATTAGATCAGATCAGGATTTTGGGGATGGTAATTCAATCCCACGGTCACAACGGAGAGGTCCTGAAAAAATTTGAAAATTAGAATTAGAAACCCTCGGGCTCTTGAGGAGGGTCGCCACTAAAGGAAGAGGCCTCAAGGAGAGAAATTTACTAAAACTAATCCAGGCATACGTAATAAGCAGAATCAGTTACGCCACGCCCTACCTGGACATCAAGGCCGGCGAAAAAGAGAAGTTAGACTGCCTGATTCGAAGATGCGTTAAGAAGGCGCTAGGACTGCCCATGGGTACCTCGAGCGAACGACTGCTCGAACTCGGGGTGCATAACACGTGGGCAGAATTGGCGAAGGCAGTGCGAGTCTCCCAATTAGAGAGACTAAGCACGACCGAGACGGGCAGGGTAATCCTTGCAAAAGTAGGCCTCAACCCAGACAGGGGAGTTCAAAAAAAAGTCACAATTAATAGTGAAATCAGGAATGCCTTGGTAGTCCCCCCCCCCCCCTTCCCTAGGAATATGCATCCAGAATTTAATGTCGAAAGAAGGGCCAAACGAGCTGAAGCTTTAGAGCGACGATTCAAGAACATGGGAGAAAAGGAAGTAGTCTATGTTGATGCGGCAAGTGGCAGAACAGGTGCGGCGGTAGCTTCGGTAGTCGATGGCGGAGGGGCACCGGTATCTGCGGCAGCCATCAGAGGCCGCAACATAGAGACTGCGGAGGAAGTTGCGATAGCGCTAGCTTGCGTAGGAACAGAAGCCAAGTTCATAATTAGCGACAGCAAAACTGCCATTCAAAATTTTTGGAAGGGGAGGATATCGCCGGAGGCGGCCAAAATCCTCACCCAAAGAACAATAAATAGGAAAATTCAGTTAATTTGGGCACCCGCTCACGCTGCCGTCCCTGGTAACGAGGCGGCTCACGAGCTAGCCCGAGCTCTCTACTTCCGGGTAGCCGTCGAGCCCCCCGAACACTGGGCATACGACGAGTGTCTGCAAAATTACGGGGAAATCATCGACCATTATAAATTGGGACGTAGACTGGTACCCCCGCCAGATGTTAGACTAAATAATAGAGAAGCTGTCGCGTGGAGGCGGCTACAAACTAATACGTTCATGAACCCGGTCTGGGCGTTTCACGCGCTATCAGACTTTAGGGACAATGATCTCTGCAAACACTGTGGGGCGAGAGGGACCCTCGACCACATAATTTGGGAGTGCCCACAATCTCCATGGATAGGGCAAAATATTACAAGTAGAGAAGCCTGGGATACCCTGCTGCGAAGCGCGGACCCTGCGATCCAGCACCACACCGTCCATCTGGCGGAAGAGGCCGCAAGAAGCCAAGGGCTACCTGCCAGCCTCTAATCCGCGGGCGCACGACTCCCCGTTTCCAATGGAATTAAAAGTTGTACAACCAACCAACCAACCGCGCTTGCGTTGCCCGTATCTGCAGGCCGAACGCCACTATAGTGCTCTAGAATCTTCTAGAGCACTATAACGCCACTGCTGCCGTCTTCCGCCATTTTACTTGACCGTACTGCCCGGGCTCCGGGCGGCGAATAACCAGAAGCACGGCCGGTCTCGAGGGAAAGAGCGCGCGCGCTCTCCCTCGAGACCGGCCGTGCCAAAAGTGACATCAAAAAGGTCACGTGACTTCCTCCGTTCTCCTTGTACTCCGCCGCTGGCGACGGAGCACCGAGGACTGCTCTCAGCTGCTCCCGGGACCCCAAAAGCGCGCCTCCTCTGCCAATAGAACACAACGCTACTGCTCCTGTTCGACCACTGGTAGGCGCTGAAACTCGCGAGAGCACTTTTAGTGCAGCTAAAAGTGCTCCTGTTCTCCCAATGAAAACCAGTATTAGAGGAATTTTTTACAAACATGACTGTACCTGGAGTGTTTGTTCCCTACTGTAGTATTGCCAGCTTCCACCTCTTTGTCCACCTTCACGTGCACTACGCAAAGAGGAACGCCTACGTCCGCCTGGCCTCCTGCGGCCACCATCAACAGCAGCCACACAAAGCAAGGCGACGGCCCCTGAAGCACAACGACGTGACTGTAGTAAAAAAACTTTCCGGGACTTGTTTTGTGCCTAATGGATACATCAGAAATATCCTAGAGAGGTGGTGTTTGCAATGCTGCGTTAGACGTTGCATTTATTGTGGAGTGTATATACTGAAGTACCATTCATACAGTTTTACGGTTTGTCTGGCGATAAAAAGGAAGGTAATGCTGCAGTATCGTAGTTGCTGGCCAGGAAGCAAAAGGTGGTGGTCATTAGCCGAGAAGAGTAGCGATGAAGGGTGAGCGGTGAAGGGCAGGAGCTCAGATAAACAGGCGGAGTCGAATAAATTTTTCCAACAACGACGATTGCGGATGGTTGACGAGGATGGACTAGTGACTAGGAGACAAAAGGTAGTCACTTTAGTTTCGAGTTGATTTTTCTGTAATTTATCGGAATAACTCAAAAGAATCCTTATGCAAAATGCTGAAGCGGTAATCAATAGTCTTGGAGATTGATTTTATCCCCAGCCGCCTCGGCGTCTTGAGATTCCAATGGGTTGGCCAAAGGCCGCATATGTTTTTCACCAAAGCGTAATATCTCTAGCTATCTTGGTCTTAAATTCGAATAAGGAAATGTCATGATGGTTGAAAATAGTTTCCTTGGTGAATTGTTACTATGGAGGAATAATATAATTATTGCGGTGACTTTATCATCGGCATTATGCATACATATCGGCGTGTTTATTGCCGTCCCGAAAGATTTAAGTCGCACAATGCTGGAAATAATATTTATCGACCTATATTACAGTATAATATTCCCGGACTGAAATATATTTCTATGAGACACAATTAAAGCAATTATTTTTCATGCAGTTGAGAAAAAACATTTACCTGAAATGCCTTCAGTTCTTTTCAAGCTGTTCTAGTTTCAAAGTAATATGATGGTGTTTTATTTTTCACGGTGTTTTCGTAATTTTGAACAGAGATGTTTAGTCTAAAATACAATTTTGGACATATTTTTATTTTTTGTTTGTGTACGGAGATACCTAAAGAACATTCACCACAAGTATTCACTTTCAGTTGCTTCCAGAAAGCACATTTCCTTCGATTGTGTTCAGGTATTTTGAAAATTTTTTACACCTCTCATATTTTTTTTCTTGAAGAGCTTTTCTAAAACTTAAAGGACTCATTTTTTCGCATGCTACAGAAAGCTTAACATCATCAGGATAGCCCTTCTTCAGTTATTTTAGTAATGACAGCGACCATTTCGACCAGATACTATACAGGTTAAGATAGGTATAATTAACAATGCATGATGCACTTACCTAAACCTTAAACTTTTGCCGGGGTGCCAAACTTGCTTAGCATCATTTGTATTTTAATCAGTACTTTCTGAAAGTAGCACGATTAAATGTAGTTGGACTAAAGCGAAATTTAGCTGCAAAAATATAGAACAAAAGTTTTGAACAATCTATTTTATTGCCAGAAACAGCTGAAGCCGGTTCTTCTAAAACAAATTTTATTATCTAATCCATCGTTCACCCACAAAAATAGCGTTAAAGTTCACGTCTATCTTTAACAATTATGGTGCCATGCATGCGGGTGAAACAGAACAACGAAGGCACTTAGTAAAGAACCCTTGGCGCACACATTTCAATACGCCATTGTAAGTGCCTGCATGAAGGCAGCAGCAACGTATCAAGTACGGTATTGAATCTTCCCTGAAATAGGCGTCCTGACGCAAGGATTTATTTTTATTTATTTACCTAGGCCGGGAAACTTTACGTGCACGTGTTCCAATGCAAGAAAGAACTCTTCATAAAATTTGCATACTGCACGTTCCAATATGTTCAAAAGCAGCACCTGGATGGAGTCCTTTTTTGGCCATCTCGCGGGAATATTTTGCGTTTCTAAAAACAAAAACAAAAAAAAAACAAATTTCTCCTGGGTATTGAGTTTGTAATGGCATTTTCTTAGGAGTTGAGCAAGACCTTATTATCGGGTCCCTCCCGTTCGCATCGAACATTTACTATCATCCACCTCTACTGAGCTCGAACCAACGAGTCTTCGTGGCCGAATACAGCATCTGATGTTCCGAATGGCCTGCACCAATTCCTGTCCTGCCCAAATTGCAACGATTTTCATTTTCAGCTAAATAAATTACTTTCGGTTTGGAATATTCGTGGGGAACTTGTCGTCACTCTAAGCATTTGTGCCCAGTTCACGAATTTTAATGGCCTAGTTGATACTCATTTTGGTCGTCGTGTAGATGGGCAAAAGGCGTTTAAAATGTACCGTTAATTGCATTCCTGC
Source organism: Amblyomma maculatum (assembly GCF_055883805.1). NCBI lineage: Eukaryota > Metazoa > Arthropoda > Arachnida > Ixodida > Ixodidae > Amblyomma > Amblyomma maculatum. Next base: position 73,317,134 of record NC_139353.1, read on the forward strand.
TCTAAAGGCAGCTATGCACCATTTTTCCACATAGGAACTTTTTTTGCTTTCTGGCCTCTCAAAACGCGTCAGAGCCAAATGTATTCATTCGGAGACGGTTAAAGCGGCTCAAAGCACCCACACCAACCCCAAAGTTCTAAAAATAAATTTCCAGCTCTTATCTATTATGAACAATCGCTCTACACGCAGAACGTTTTAACTCACGTGCTTAAACTGCCGTGGGCCACATTCATCCGAAGGGAGTGCTTTTAATGCAGAACGAGAGCTTTTCTCAGAGAGAATGTCCACTAACTTGAATATGTCTAGGGAAATACAACTATTGAAACAATGGGATTTGATGCCGCAACCAGGATGATTGATTCCCAAAACGGTCGATCAATTGTTCCAGATCTGGACCCATTCATACAATGACGGCCGTCTGGGAACAAGTTACGTTTTCACAGGGAGAACCCGCATTGTATCTTGCTGGAGTTGGAATTGCAATAATACACTCGCTGTGCTTGGCGATTTCATTTCTTTCCTGATGAACTATTGATGAAGTTCTCGTTATGTTTAGCAAGACTAATGTTCAGAATGCAATAGCTCTGTAAATGGCTTTCTCACAAGTGGACGATATCACATCTAATGTCATATGACAAGTATATAAGCACTGTATTACGTGGCTGTAGACCTAAAATTCGAAGCACGAGGATGAGTAAGCGCTCTGCATAATGCACCATACGAATACGCATAATAAAATTCTGGACGATCAACACACTAAATGCAGAATGCCATCCATTTACATACGGCTGTGATTAAATGTGCGCTTTGGCTTAAATAAATCAGTTTGTGTTAGCCAATGAAGAGTTGACTTCTTTGTTACCTTGCTAAAGTGGATAGACACTTATGGCCATTTTGCGAAATAAAAAGTCTTATGGTAGTCTGCGTGACTTGCTCAAATGCTCATCAGCTGAAGCTCCGAAGGGCATGAACAGCTAATCCCCTGATTCGTTGTAATCTGCATGTAATAGTAACGCTGCTTAACAGTTTGCTGGAGAGGCGGGGTGGAACTATCCCGGGCCCACCATCTGAAATTCTTAAATCACTGCTAGCTTTATTCTATATATTGTCACGTAGTGGTGACAAGGTCGACGACACAAATGAAGGGGTCGATCATTGCACTAAAGAAACTCTTTATATGGGCTGACTTGCGCCCGCAAAAGAACTAAGCAACTCGGCGGCGGCGATAGAAACAAACGTGCTCGTCGATCGTCGAACAAAGAATGCTCGTCACACTCGGCAAAGCTCAATTTAAAGGCTGCACAGAACAATCTAGATAACGTTGCAAACAGCTACCAGCACGGGCTGGAACATTGTAGAAAGACACCCGAGCGGCCGGAACCTTCGAGACAGATCTCGGTTCGTCTTGCGCTACAACAAAACTGATAAAGGTGTGACTCGAGACATCGAGCAGTAACAAACAAAGATTACGTAACTGATACGCGGTCCAGAATCAGAGTGATAAGCCTTTATGCCGGCGGCTGTTAAAAAACAACAAATACTGTTTTGAAGGTTTCGCGGCAATATATGCAACCCTACACATCCCCATCTACAGCGGCACCAACGGCGCAGACCATTGTCATGTCGAAGCCTAGAAACTTGGCTACTTTTTGCGGCACCGATGAATTCAATTTCAACGACTTGGCTCTCCATGTAAGAGCGGGTAAGCAAGCAAAGCCGCTGGGTTGCTAGTATAATGCTTGGTAATGTACTTTACTCCTGGCGGGAACGACGCTTCTGGTTCGATGCACACGAAGGCATAAATAACGTTTTGAGGTATTTTTAAGCAGAAGCTGAAAAACTTATTTGCGAAGACTATTAGACGTAACTCAGTGAAAAAGAGTCTTGCTTGTCGAGCACAATAAACCACCGAGTCGTACGTATCGTACATCCAGGACTTCCTAACCCTGAGCCTGGGGGCCGTACAGTGGAAAGCGCAATATCGGAGATTGATAAGGTGGGCCATATCCTAAAGAAGATCGCGGACAATGCATTTAGCTGTCTTCTTTGAAAAAGATTGCATCATAGTCGACTCCGTCCTCCAGGCTTGCCGACAGTTTCAACAAGCTAAACAGAGCCGATTTACAATCCGTTTTGACGTACTACCCAACACGGCTTCTACGTTTTCGTGCGAGGACGTAACTACACTGCACCAGCCTTCACATTCAGTAAATATGTCCCGGATAGTCCGCAGGAAAATTAGAGGCTATGACCCCCATCGCCAGAACCCACCGAAGCCACTATTGCCCTCATTAAAGCAGTTGTCTGCCAGGGGTTAGCGAACACGGGCCTGAATTCCGGGCAGACCCTGCGAACAACCCAGTTCCCCACACGCCGCACCAATAGTTGCTTCTGTGGCTCCTACTCAGTTCTTACCTGTTCACTAACGCTCCTGTAATCCCTCAAAATGGCAAACCTCGGGCGACCGGCTTATATGCTTTCACTGCACAAGCGCCGGTCACCCACATTTCTCGCCATTGTCGTAGCCGCTGTGTTTCGCCTCATATCAGTCGCTGTTATGATCGTCACGGCGACTACAGAGTACGTCCGTCAAGTCCACGTGATGAGCCCCCTCGCACCTTAGCCACTCATGCCCCATACAGGTCTAGCCACTCACCATCCCCTCGGCCATATTAGCGTAGGTTTCGGGCCTTCGCGCGTCTCCCGGCGGTGGCCACCATTGACCCTGAAGTGGGGTCACGTGACATGACGTCACATGATGACGTCACACCGGCTGCAGATGGGGCCCCATATCGCGCCGTCGGACGTCGCCCGGCGGAGACCTCCGCGCTTCGGTTCGCGGACCACGGACCATAAAAGTGTGTTTGTCGGGCTGCAAAGAATAAAGCACGACGATTAACCTAAAACCACGTCTCCGTTACTTAGCCCCATCCACACTCAGGCAGCTACTTAACATGCTTCGCATCCACTGGGCTTAACCTTGAAAGCCTCCAATTTTTTTAGTTTGTGGAAGGCTCTGTTTCGTTCGCATTTCCATGTGATGTATAGTGTGGGGGTTGCCCCGCACCACGGACATGTGTTCCTGTATTGTGTAGGGAACATATTGTGTAGTATATATAGATTGTGGAAAGTCCCTGCTCACAGTCTCCGCCAGCAGATCGCCTCGTGGTGTGTTAATGATGTGTGGGGTGGTGGGTATTTGAATCTCCGCCCTCTGTGGCAGTTTAGTATTTCTGTATACGTTGGTTCTACCGTTATGGGGTCCTCCAGGGCTTCTGACTGCCCTGCTCGGTTCACGATGTAGCGAACTAGGCTGTCTACCCTCGAGTTACCCTCTATCCCGGTGTGTGCCGGTATCCAGAAAATCCTGTGTCTTAAGGTGTCCGGAAGTTTTTCCCACCTGGGGTTCTTTAATATACACTGACATCTCACAGCACACAGACGCATTGCTTTCTGCCTCTGCCTCCGTACCAAGATGTACAGCCATGAGAGAGAACGAGCGACGAACACAACAAAACGTGGGGCTTCATAGATTCGATGCAGCCATTCAGAGAAAGACCATCGCAAGCTATTGTTTTCTCCTCTTAGTCCTGCAAAACATGTTTTAAAACAATTCAGCATAAACATTGCCATTGAAGACGTGTCCGAACAATGCTCGTGAATAAACATGAGCGCCAGAATAGCTCGCTCGCTTCCATGTTTCGGTAAACAAATGCGCTGTCACCTGGAAATGTATTCTTCCTTGGCTCCTTTAATATATGACCACTTGTTTCTCTCACAGTCAGTGCACTGGCGTTTGTTATATTTATATTTTTACGGACTTGAAGTCTTAACCCCGTCTAGTCTAAGAACGTAAAAGACCCGACAGCAGTCGATATGCCTCAGTTGGTAACGAAATGGACACGATAGATATTCGAAGGTCGCGAGTTCGGTTTTCACTGTCGGCATGTTTGTTCTTCGACAATGTTTATAACCATTTTTCACCCTAATTTAGGTCAACAGCGAGAAAATAGAATATCCCCTACACTTTACTTTGCATCGCAGACTGTCGGCTTCTTTAATTCTTGTATCATAATGAGCCCCTCTTTACCCTTTCAATTCCCACCTCAATTACTTACGCGTGTCTCAATGTTTGGCAGTTTTGAAGCTATAGGTATCGCAGAATGGTGGTTGCCCAGCTTCAGCCCCTCGTTGTCAATCACGTTGCACATGACACTTGCGGTAATATAGGATGGCCACGTCCGCCGCTTGTGCATGAGAGCGATGCTGGTGAACACTTTCAATGTCCGATTAGAAGCAACAATAATACTTAAGAAAGTAGAAGGTTGGACAGCCGTCGATGCAAATCAGATACTAAGCGCACCGGACGCGATATTCGGAAGCCGTGGCTTCGGTTCGCACCATTGGTGCGTTGTTTTCTTGTATTTTAATATTTTCACTATAAGTACATGGCAGTGTTAATTGAAGTCAATAGCCAAATTTTTTTTTTTAAATCTTCTACGCTTTCTTTGGCCTCACTCACTGCTCACTTCTTTCTTTTCTGTAGCATGAAGAGACCCCTCAGAGATACCTTTGCGGGGATCTGGGTTCTGCCAGTCTAGAACCCATGGACTATGTAAGAATACAACTTGCATGTCCTCCTTGTAATAGACTCGTTAAACATTGGAAGAGCCCGGAGTTGACAGCAGAAGTTTATATCTGCAAGGAAAAGATATGTGCACAAGCTGTGTGTGCGTACATTGGCGCGTATGTGTATGTAGTGCAGAAGCAGATAATAATTACGCGATTATTCAGAAACATTATAGCATGCCTTAAACAGACCTAAAGAGCTTCATAAAAGTTTCACAAGGAATACGAACCACCAGATATTTTTCCTTTTACCTATCTGGTTCCTTGCTCAACGTACGATGCTGCTTTTGAGTCCTCTAAATGCCGTGTTCCATTGAAACAACAAGAAATGGCTTATTTTCCGCAGACAAGTCCACGTACTTTAGATATCCTTATTGAATTAGGAAGGATATATGTGAAAATAGCTGCCACAAAACCAATTCTGTGTTTTCCGGGGTATTTATGGTATGAGAGGCTACGGTAATTTAGCCGCAACCTGGTTATGAGGATAACCCGGGTACTGCGGCATGGCAGTAGCGCTGTCGCAATGTTTCTATAATTTGTACACATATATCTTATGTTTTACTCTTCATATATGGGTTATTTTTATTTTCGTGTTACATAATTTATTTTATTTCTTCACGGTTTTAGACTTTAGTTGTTTCCATTTACTAGTATCATTACCTATCCTATTTATTATTTATTAGTTCAATATTACTATTCAATATTAAACACTATTCTTGCCTGAATCTGCAACATGCTCCGCGCCCTGAGATGAGGAGTAGCTCGCAGCTTGGACGATGTCAACTCAATGGCCTCAGATGACCACTATGCCACTGATGCCATGATTAACTGGTGGATGATGTTCAAGATGCTATTGTAAGAGCTACATATACCGGAAGTTCACTGTGTTCGTCCAGCGTCTTCCTAAGTTTGGCGTCCTTGCTTTCTTTCTGTGCCTGTGCAACCCTTGCCACCACTTTACAACGCTGTTGGATGATTCGTTGCCCTTCGTCGTCTTTCTTGGTTTAGTTTGATTTGGTTCGTGGGGTTTAACATCCCAAAGCGACTCAGGCTATGAGAGACGCCGTAGTAGAGGACTCCGGAAATTTCCACCACCTGGGGTTCTTTAACGTGCACTGACATCGCACAGCACACGGGCATCTTGCTTTTCACCTCCATCGAAAAGCGGCCACCGAGGCCGGGATTGAGATACCGCATCCTTGGGCACAGTAGTTGCGCGCACTGCGTAAGTGCTTGCGGCATTGCCCGACCTCGTTCTTTCATTTTTGCAGTAACACTAGAGACAAGAATTTCGTTTGCCACCTCGGCCTCTTTCGTAAACTCTACTGAAGTCGGCGTGTCTGCTAGAATCACTGTCAAGGCGTCTTTCTTCTGCAAAATTATTTCCAGAAGTTCCACTTGTGAGTTCTTTAAGGTAGGCTCTCTGCTGTTGGCTTCCTTTTCCTTGCACAGAGTCATTGAACGCACTTCCGTCTTTCTCTATTCTTTGCTTCTGGATTTTTTTTGGATGTTCGCTCCAAGGGTATGTATTCAGGTACAGGATCAAGATGTGACGCTCTTTCAAGGTATTCTTCCCATGACTGTCCGAAAACAATCTTGTTTGCACACAGAACAGAAGCTTGTGCCCGCCGTTCAATGCGTGTAACTGGCTCAATGCTTTCTTAGCTGTCGGAGAGCCCCATCTGGGCAGGTTCATGATTACAATACGTCTGGGTTCATGGTATCTCCTACTGCATGGTAGCCGCTCCTCTGCGAATGCTGGCATCGCACTGGGACCTTTAAAAATCACTCTTATCAATTAATTTCGGCGATGCCTCGTTGTACTGTGCTTCCTCCGTAGATACCTTTCAGGTTGACAGGAATGTCACGAAATCGGCGCACATTTCCATCAAGCCGGTACAACGCGAGGCCCGCGTGGCGTCGCGTGCAAAAGCATGGAGAGAAAAGCCTCCTTCTCCGTGCGAGAGAGCGTGTAGCTTTGTACGCGTTGCCGTCGCCCTCTTTCCCATTGCCCGAGGAGGACGGTGGTTCATCGACCTGGAATACGCCAGAAAATTCCAGAATCTTCTATGGGACCTAGCCAATGACGAAGCGCGGCTCGACGGGAGGAGAAGGGAGCGCTATAACCAGCGAAGCTAAGTGTGTGTGCGCGCTAGCTTTGGCGCGTGCTAAAAGACACACGGCGCGCCCTATTTAAAGAGACCGCGCCGCTTGTGGGTCAGTCAGTCAGACAGTCAGTCAGTAGTCAGTGTTTGCGACGTGCTCGCCTGTGCTTCGGCTTGACTCCCGGGGATCACCCGCTGCTGGCAAGCCCACGGACCTGCAAGGGAGCGGCGCTCGTCTCGTATGGCAGCCACATCGTGACTCTTGAGGCGTCGGACTGCAACAGTGCCCGGTGAACAATTTGGTGTTTGTTTATGTAACTCTCTCGTGTTTGATCTGTTGTAAAGCCTCTGTGTTATTGAATCATTCTGTAGATGCATGCTTAGCGTTTGTATTCTGTGAACCTCTCGTCCGTGTATTTCAAGTGATCTTGTGTAATCCTTTGCATCGTCTCTTGCTGTACATAAATTGTGTTTTGTTTGTTACTTCTGACTACGATCCTTACTCTCGTTTGAACCGGCGACCGCTGGACACCAAACGACCACCCCTTTCTGTCACTACAAGGTAGTTGAATTCCGGCTGAGCTTGCCACGCAGGTCGAGGGCATCTCCTTTGCGACAGGAACAGCTACCCCCACTCACTCTAAGGGTGTCTGGGAGTGTGCGCATCGTTAATAATACCCCCATAATTATTAACGGGTGACAATTATTCTGGCGCCCGCGACAGGACGTTTGGTGCACTCAAGCTCAGAAGATGGAGAAAGAGTTGGAAGAGTTTACGAAGAGGTCGTAAACAGTGTAGCAGCAGAGCGGTAGCGAGAGGTAGTGCCACGCGGAAGCGTTTAGGCGAAGTTCGCTAAGCAGTGTTTAGGCTATACCCAGACGGTTCGCGCTTCAGATATGAATCTGAAAGAGTTGATTGAGGCTGGCACCCCGCTGGGGTTGTCCGGTACCGAACTGCGCAAATGGGTTAGCCAGAGAGAAAAATAAGAAAGAGAGAGAGAGAGAAGAAAAGGGACGAGAGAGGGCTCGAAAGGAAGCCGAGGAAGAAAGAGAGAGAGCAGAAAAAGAACGAGAGAGGGCTCCGAGGAAGAAAGAGAGAAGGCTCGAAAGGAGCGGGAAGAGTAATTTCAGCGAGAAAAGGAATTACTTACTATGAAACTTCAGCTCCAAAACTCAGGGAACAACAACGGTTTAGCTGAAGTGCATAGCTCCAGTGAAGGACATAGCAGCTTGCGGATAGGCGCAAGTAAATTGATTCCGAAATACGACGAGAGAAGAGACGATCTTGACGCGTTCCTCTTGCGTTTCGAAAGGATCGAAATAAATGCAAATTGGACAGACAGTGAATGTGCTACCATCTTGAGCACTTGCCTCAGCGGCGAAGCATTAAGTGTGTTTGGAAGACTTCCTCCTGAGGATGCAGGCAGCTATAACAAAGTGAAAGCTGCATTACTTAAAAGGTTTACATTTACGACGGATGGGTTTCGTGAGAAGTTCAGGACTGGAAAACCTATGGACGGTGAAACGGCAACACAGTATGTTGCGGGATTGTGTCATTATTTCGACCGCTGGACTGAACTCTCAAAAATTAAACTAGAGTATGGCGCACTTCGCGAACTCCTAATTAAGGAGCAATTCCTGGGCAGCTGTCACCCTGGTCTGTCGCTTTATTTAAAAGAAAGAAAAGCGAATAACCTGGAAGAAATGATGGAACTTGCGGACCAATTCCTAGAAGCCCAGGGAGGCGAAAATTTGAGCAGGATTGTAAATTCTGAAACCCCTCAAAAGCCCGAATTCCGACAGACACAACCTATCGTAAAGTCTCCCCCGAGGTGCTATCTCTGCGGAAAACTAGGCTGCATCGCACCTAACTGCCGCAAACTCGCAACCAACAGTCCATCCTCGTGTTGGAAATGCGGACAGAAGGGCCACAAAGCAATGTCGTGTCCCGACGCTGACAAGGCAGCTCCGCAGGCGGCATGCGCGAGGACTCCGTCAGAGTCAGAATGTCGCCTGGAGGAAGAAGATGCCGATGGCTTTGTTGAGCTTAAAGGTCCACGGAAACGGCCCCCAAGAAACCACTGATAAACGTGTTCAGTGTGTAGAACACATCCTTTTGAGCATTAACGCAAAGTATAACTCCTTGGAACAAAGCCAGCGATTTATTATTAATTTTTAAAAACAGCGTTTTTTGAAATTCGCGGGCAGAAGGAATGTCGCTTGGCGGTGTCGCATGGAACTATTTCCTAATCCCGTGACGTCACGGGTCGGTTGACTGGCAAGGCTTGCTAGAAGCTGCCACTCGCTGCGGTCACTGCAACCATGACGTCACGAACACACTTCCGGTAGCTGCGAAAGTCGTCTGCTCGTGCGCTGCTCGAACTCTGTGCGGGCTGTTACAGCTCGCCGCCCTTATCGGTTAAGTGGCCATTGCCCATTAAGTGCAACAACCGAAGCGACGCAGGGATCGACAGAACGAAGCTGCATTTACAAATATCTTATTTATATAACGTGGTTTCAGGAGTATCGGAGTGTCGTCCGACGAGGCGTCAACAGCACGGTCAAGCACCGCACGATGGCAGCACCTCCTTGACCGCCGTAAACATCGCCGCTGTGGCCCCTCCTGCCGCATACCGTTCGCGAACCACACGGCGGATCGTTAGCACCGATGTCCGAAATAAAGCGTGCTAAAATTTGTTGGCGTCTGGAATATTGAGCCGAATATCAAGTATGAAGCCCTCGTGAGGATCGCTGACCAGCAGCAAATTGCTGGTAAGAGCGATAGCCGTGATACAAGCTAGTTTCTGCTCAAGCCAGCTGCCGCTGGTGCATTTCGGCTGATCCGATCTGCTCGCACTAGCTCTGCGATTAATGCGTCGGCAGAGTTATTCCTATAATTATTTTACTATGGCAGGATAGGAATCACTATAAGGCAGTTTCATAAGTAGACAATTTACGACAGCGTTGATCATGTTCCAAAGCGTCGAACGCGCGGCTTCGAAGCGAAACAATAGGCCTAGTGACGACTAGGGACGGTCACGCACGGCGCCGGCGTTCGCCGCGCTCGCACGTTCCACCCCCGCGGTAATTGTGTAACGTACCTCAGCCTGCTCGCGGCATCCCGTGCTGCAAACGTTGCAAACTCGTGTACTTTCATAGCTCGAAGTGTCTAAAGGTACGTCCGACGTATCCATTCGATTCTCGTAAAGATACGGCGGACGTCGATATACAGGCTCATGGCTATATGCACGTCGAACGCGGCCACATTCCGCTTGCTACGCGTGAATGGATCTCATCCTCTATGATATCAGCTAGCCGCGACTCTCGATGAGGTGCTACGAAGAGTGCATTCGTTCTAACATAGATCACGGTCTTCACTTAGGGTTGTGTACGGCAAACATCGCTGTCAAGCACATAGCTGCAGGCGATATGCTACGTACTGCACCAGCTGGTGTCGAGATACGCACATTCACGAGCAGCTTTCGCTTCGCACTAAACTATCACCTCGATCTGCCCGTAATGCGAGCGAGCTATTCCTAGCATTTACGCTGTCTTAGGTCCTGCATCGACCTCCGAAGATCTAGCGCCGGCACAACACACACACACCTCGCCGTGCAGCTGAACATTCGGCAGTCCAAAGTATGTATGTGAAATGGCATTATGCTCGTTCCTCACATGCAGACCGAGGAAACAGGATGTTTTTAGCTAAATTCTCCGTTTAAATTCTACCTCAGAGCCGTGGCAGAAGACATGCCGAATCTACTAGAGGCCTGCACATCGACTCGTCGAGGCGAAGACCTACTGCACCGCACCGCAAGAGTGCACAACCGGAAAGCCGGAAGCGTGAATGATCCGAATTCCCTGTGAACAGCAATGTTCTTTGGTATATAGGGGAAGACTAGACTAAAGTGCTTAGGCTGCATCTTTTTCTTGTCGTTGAAGTTTGCGTACATATAGTTTAAACCCCCGCATGCTCGAGGTTAGCGTGACCCGACTGAACGGCCGCGCAGCTTTGAAACGATCGGGATCGATATGCATGCATCGCCGGACTTAGGTACGCGGTAGAAAATGTGCGCTGCACATTTCGTTGAAGAAGCTGACTCTTGGAATTTTGCAGAGTGTGCCATGCAAGTGATCGTTGCTACAACCACGCACCCATGTTCCCACGGCTGGCCTATTCCGAGGCGCATAAATGTTCAACCGTGGACGTATCAATGATCGAAGAGAGGACAGATTTTCACAATATTGGGCGCGAAATCGATAGCTACCAGTGCTCAGTGTTAGAGAAATTCTGCCTTGATCATGCGCAATTCAGTGTTTCAGGTGTGGTCAGTAGCTATATAAGTTTGAACAGTTCGCCTTTCAAGTCAGCGGCGCCAGCGATGGATCGGCGGAGCGATTTTCCACGCTACACCGCTGTCTTGCTAGAAAGCCTATCTAGGCGGCGTTTGACATTCACCTGCTTTTTGTTGGCCCCGTAATTGACAGCAACGCCTTCAGAAACGCGTTAAATGTTCAAAAATGTATTCTCTTCAACAGTTTCACTCCAGGCTGTCAAAGCAGGCGGACGTTGATAAAACAGTTGAGCACTCCAGTCTTTAGAAATCTGTACAATCACCTTCAGTTTGTAAAATTATTGGAATAGGTGACTTTCCGATCGCTGGGACATAGACCCTCATGACAGCGCTGTCACGTGAATAAGGACCACACCAGGCCGAAAGCTTGTCTCATATATAACATAGCTAACCAAGGTATACCTTACAGCATTGTGTTGATTTTTATGGTGCCTAAGCGACTAAAGCTGCCATGCACCAAGAACAAGGTGTAATGTATGTATTTTGTGTGTAATGACTAAAATGTTCTTTAGGATGTAGCTTGTTTAGGAACATTTTAGGAAACCAAAAATGCAGGAAATTTGCATGTCTCTCCTAGGATCATGCGGGGATGGAAAGGGATCTGTTGCAAATTGTACAAAATGTTTCCTCTTTTCTCGACTCTGGCGCACGTGTAAGATATGGTTTATTGTTAGTTCATCTCCACACTCCTTGCATATTGGTTTGTCCTCTTTCATAAGTATGAAGCTGTGTGTGAGGTTTGGGTATGTGTTTTGTGAAGATGACCTAAAATGTCCTCCATGTTGTGTTTTTGATTACTGCATGATTTCCATTCCTTAATGACAGGTTTGACAAGTATAGTTTGTAGTTTATTTCAATGTTTCAAAAATCCTGCCATTTCACTCTCACTTTTCTTTGTACAAGCTTCTTGGTATCTTCATGCAGCATATTCACCCTCTGTAATTTAGCATTGCGTCAAGGTAACCTGGTTATTTCTTTTCATCACCTTTCAAGACTACTGCCCCGATTACATAAAGTTTCTGACGACAGGAACTCCTTGGAAGTCATAGAAATAAATGAGATCCACAATCATGAGCTATCTAGGGTATGCATATACATGTCCATCGCTCAGTGGAATGGCGTCAGTACGCTGTTAGAACAGGTCTTGGGATAACAACAACCATTGTCTGAGGTGGTCCTTTAATGGGCATTGAAATGCTATGTAACTACAGGTACTGATAGAACTCTTGATCATGTTATGTGATGATGCGATCCTTGCATGAATATAGGTATACATTTCAGAATCTGCAGTGCACCACTTGACCATTTGCCACCAGTTTGTGTGAAAATGTATTTTTCATGCATGTTAACCAGTATTTAACAGATGACCCCTGTGCACAAGCCAAAAGTGCCACGAGCCAAATGTCACGAGGCCACACGACATGGCAGGAGCTGTTAAGCCAAGCTTACAAAGTTATATTTTAAATATTTCAGCTTCAATTAAGAAAGGTTTAGGCTTACAGAGGTCTATGCCAGGTTGTCTATCACCTAACAGGGCAGCCTACGACCGTATGCTAATGAGTATATCTGAGATAACGGAGACATGAATTAAGGAATTAGTAATAATGTTTGTAGCAAATGGCATGTAAATTAACGAGAATCCACAGTGGGATCTGCAGACAAGAACCATTAACGCTGGCACACCATACCCTTACAGGTGGAGATTAGGAGTCTCCCTAATTTTTTATCTGCTCAAAGCTTGTCATTTCCTTCGTTCTTCCAGATGAGGAAGATGTGAAAATGATAGCATCCAAAATGCCAGAGACCATCGTTAACAAGGATGCTGATCCCAACAGCGTAAAAAGGAATTTCAGAAAAGATGGGTGACTAGTAATACTGGCAACAGTTGAAACTAAGTGGAAAGGCATGAAATTGAAATGCGACATATGCAGAGATATGTTGCGAGACGACCAGTCTGTGGTGTGCGACATCTGTCTCCGTTAGTTTCATCAAGTGATTGGCCAAAGCAGATGGGACTTGTGGTTTTGTGATAAGTGCAGTGTAGTAGCATAGATGCAACCTTGCCCATTAATAATTCGAGTGGATTAAGTGCATTGTTTTGTTTTGTTCATGGTTTCCATGAAAACATTATGAGAAATTTTTTCCTAGAGAATGTTTGCTGAAATGTGAATATAATGTGCAATAAAACTAGTGTTTTCTTGCTGTTTACTTTTCCTTGTATACATTAGTTCTGTGAAGAAAACCACAGGCTAGAAAGAAATGTATGTGGCATGCATTTTGATACTGGCCCCGTTGTGCTGGCTCAGTAGTTAGAGTGCTTGGCTGCTGAACCCAAAGTAAAGATTTGGTTCCAGCCACAGCAGGGGCATTTCAATAGAGGCGAAACAATAGGCCGTCATGCACTGTGCGGTGTCAGTGCATGTAAAAGAACCCCAGATGGTCGAAATTATACCGGAGCCCTCAACTAATGTGTTCCTCATAGCCATAGTTATTTTGGGATGCTAAACCAGATATATATCACATCATACTCTGAGTAAGATGCTATTCATGGTCAGTTAATCGTACACTAAATGATCAATTTTTTTCTGCATGGTACAGCAGCTGTTGTACAATTTTACTTTAGCCTTCATGAAGAATATCGCACTGGCTCCACATGGCCTTCTGTTGACCCTTGATATGCGTCACAATCACACACCCGAGTATGTATTTGTCTAAAGGCACCTATGCATGCAAGGAGGGGACCGTTACTTTCCACTAGTCAGAACTGAAATGCATGATCCACATCATTTCTGTAATTCAACTGCTTGCTATTTGAACTGTCCAGCATTGATGTAAGTTTCAAAGAACTGCAGTTAGCAAATTAATCTAAGCAGCAAACCATGCCAAGAACTGCTTCGGTTTCATCTTTAGCAACTGTTTGGGAACTAAAATTAGCCAAATGTTGCAAAACATAGATGAGAGGTTACAAAATCTAAAAAACAATGCAGCCTATCTGTGGCATGTAGGGTTTCACATCCTAAAGTGACATATGTAGCTATGAAGAATACCGTAGTGGAGAGCTCCAGACTAATTTGACTGCCCGGGCTTTGTACTTTGCATTGACACCTTGCAGAAAACAGAAGCATTTGCATTTCACCTACACCAAAGTGCGACTGCCATCACTGGTATTAAACATCACGACCTTGGGGCAAGTAGCCTAACGGGCCACTAAGATGTCGCAGCGTGTACGTACATGCTATACATGTCAACCTTTCTAGCATTAAAGCTGTCACATGCATGGCAGATATTCATGTTCAGCTTTGGACTGACAAGTTTAAAAGTGTACTATTTGTGTTTGTCTAGCATGAAAAACAAAGGAAACTAAGGAAAAACGAAAAAAAGAAGAACATAATATGTTGAAAAAGCACTAGTCATTAACACATAAAGCATATTCGTTCCTTTATTAATGATAAAGTGGCCTTCAACAATAGTACAAAGCCTGAACATTTAGAAAGGTGCTGTGCCAGGCAGCTATTTTACAGAAACCTGAACCATTTCACCTGTAGTAATGCGCATCCCGGCGGTGTGGATTGGGCACTTACTTTTCGGTCCACTCCAACATACGAAAACTGCATCATGTGCATTCCCATTTTCCGAGTTTTGAGCTCTGTAGTACAGGCTAACAAATTGTCGATTACTTATTTTCGTCTGATTGTTGCACAGCGCGTGTAAATAAATTACCACTGCACCTAATAAACACTGACATGCACGAGCAACATCGCCGATCATAAACGGACACAGTGATGTCCGTCCGGACATCGGCGCACTCATCACAGCACTCTTCGTAGTCTCACACAGCACTCTAGTAGGACGTAATCCGTAATCACAGCATCTCACGGTAAGCACAAACCACACCTCCAGTTGTACAACAAACACGAATGACGCGATGCTTGGGCTAGAGACACGCCGGCGGTGCCCAGCTTTTTCAGCGCCGCTTGTACTACGTAGAACTTGCAGCACCAAACCTCAATGCGAGCAGAAAGCGATGCGTTACGTGACGCATCTCATCACAGATGGAAGTGAGGAAACTTTGAAGAATCAAAACTACATAATTACATAACGACCATCGTAGACGTTAATCCACATAATAACGAGGACCAAATGAGCGGGCGTGCGGGCCGCGGGCTGGCCGTCAACACCGCGATTACATGCGCTTGCGCTCTGGTCGTGCTTGCCACCCTGCCGCGGTCTAACTGACGTAAACCTATCATCATGCCATCACGTAGTATATCACCCATTCTAGGCACTATTCTTGCCACTGTACTATTCTTTGTAATTTCACATTTCACGCATGCAGTATGTAGTACATACTTCTTGCACCTCGCACGTACACCTCATACCAACTTCGATTTGGCTACATATGGCTACCATGTTGTTGCTACAACTACAACCACATTTGGGGATCTCGGATCCGTCCGGCTTTCCCGACGGATCCCAAGGCCCATATCGGAGAAACATGCGTTGGGTCCGTCGGAAGAACCCTACCGATGGGGTCCGTCCGCCGTACCTCTGAAAAATATTTATCGGATCCGTCGGACGGATCCCGAAGAAAAACGCACCGGGTCCGTCGGACGTACCTTTAAGACCATTGATCGGGTCCGTCCGACGTACCTTTAGCCACAGCCTTCATAGCTAAGGCCGCGTATTTTTGGGCGTTCTGCTCAGCAACAAGCCGTTCAGACGATACTGTAGGCACGACAAGGCTTCAGTACGCAGTCGCTGCGCTGTCGGCCGTAATCGAAGACGTCGGGCGGCACCATAATCTATACATCGATCTTTAAACGTGATACAGTGGGCAAATGAATAACCTTGTGAAGCAGACCCGCTCGTACGTTTCGCGCACTCGGGCGCCGACGAGTAACTTCCGTCAACAGACGCCGTCATAACCTCGGTTAACGACGCAAACCGAGGTCGTCAAGCTCGGTTTGCGGTAACCGCGGTTAGTGGTGCAACCATGGTTTGGTCCGCCGTGTAACATAGGATAACCACGGGTTCGCGGTTACACTAACCGTCGCTGCGCGAACTGGCGAACTCCTCAGGCGTGTGCAAGCGAGGACGGGTTGGCGGAGTACGCCAGCGAGCGAGCGCGCGGCAACCGGAAGTTCGTCGAAGTGACGTATGTCTGGGCGGAGCTTTGAACTTGCTTGTATTTTTTGTTTTTTTATGGCTCCCTTCGGCGTACGAGTTGAGAGGGAAAATTGGAAAGGTCATTTTTAATCGCCGATATCTCTGGTGTTGCAGAAGCTAGATCGAAAATTTTTGCAGGAGAATGATGGGTGGTTCAATAAATATCAGTGTTATGGCGTTGTTTACCCTTCTTGGTGACCCCTTTCTGGGGACCTTTAAGAACGGCTAGAAAGTCCGCGTGGCGCACGGCCTAGAGGAGGAGGAAGCAGAGAAGGCTGTCAATCGGAAGGACAAAAAACTCCGGGTGGTGAACGCTGTAGTACACGCGCAACCTGGATCTGCGGTGAATCGTATACCGGTTTCGAGGGGAAAGATAGGAAGAAAATCAGTTTCTGTGCTACGAGATACAGGTAGCAGTGCCGTAATCGTGAAACGGAGTTTGATTCAGAGAATGATCTGACTGGTGAGAAATACCCTGTGAGGCTAATTGACGGCTCAATTCAATTGCTACCTAAGGCAAAATTGGAAGTGCAAACGCCATATTATTCAGAAAAACTGACAGCCCTTTGCATGGAACGCCCTATCTATGATTTGGTATTGGGCAATATCAAGGGCGCAACATTTCCCGAGGATCCTGATCAAAGTCCCGCGCCTGTGTGCTGCAAGGAATCTAAAAAGAAAAAGGCAAGGCGAGGAAAGCAAGGCCATGAGAAGCCGGAAGAAAAGCCTCGAGACAAGAATAAACAAAAGGAAGCCCCTCAGGAGGAAACCGAAAAGAAAGAGACAGCTCAGGAAATTAAGTCAGGAATGCCTAGGCCGTCGTTGATGCAAGTAGCCCAAGCGTTTCTCCTGCTTATGGGGACATTACTTGGAATATTTCACCTTCAGCGGAAGGAATACCGGTGTCTAGGAAAGAGCACTACTACAGGGATTCTTTTTGTTGGTCTGTGCGCGTTGGCACAGGTTCCCGTGTATCCGTCGGCGCTACTGGTTGTAGGGGCAATTATCGGCACACATTGGTTGTGTGATTTGCAAGAGGATAAGTCATGCCTCAAGGAATTTTCAGTAGCCCGATCTGGGAACATAGAAGCGTCTCAAATGCGAGAGCCTAGAGCGAAGGCAGAATTCCTAGCGGACAGAAGCGTGTCACGCACTGATCGCGGGTTAGAATTACGCTCGGAAATTTAGGTTTGTGCGCTTCGCATTTGAAGAGCTGTGTGTTGTTGATTCCTATGTGTATCCCACAACAGTGTGGTGCTATGTTTGTGAACATTATGGCATTGATGTGTGAATTTTGTAATGTGTTATTACAGTTTGTGAAATTTGTGCAATGTGCGTGATATGGATATTTGCCCCATATAATTGTGAGCGCATGCATGTGCGCGCGATGTTCGTGGTTGTTGTGAATATTGTGGGACAATATTCTTTAAACGAGGGGCAGTGTCACGAAATCGGCGCACATTTCCATCAAGCATTTCCATCCATCAAGCCATCAAGCACGCGACGCCGCGCGAGGACGCGCGTCGTCGCGTGCAAAAGCATGGAGAGAAAAGCCTCCCCTTCTCCGCGCGGGAGAGCGCGTAGCTTTGTACGCGTTGTCGTCGCCCTCTTTCCCATTGCCCGGGGAGGACGGTGGTTCATCGGCCTGGAATACGCCAGAAAATTCCAGAATCTTCTATGGGACCTAGCCAATGACGACGCGCGGCTCGACGGGAGGAGAAGGGAGCGCTATAACCAGCGAAGCTAAGCGTGTGTGCGCGCTAGCTTTGGCGCGTGCTAACAGACAGACATGGCGCGCCCTATTTAAAGAAAGAGACCGCGCCGCTTGTGGGTCAGTCAGTCAGACAGTCAGTCAGTCAGTGTTTGCGACGTGCTCGCCTGTGCTTCGGCTGGACTCCCTAGGATCACCCGCTGCTGGCAAGCCCACGGACCTGCAAGGGAGCGGCGCTCGTCTCGTAGAGCGGCCACATCGTGACTCTTGAGGCGTCGGACTGCAACAGTGCCCGGTGAACAATTTGGTGTTTGCTCTCTCGTGTTTGATCTGTTGTAAAGCCTCTGTGTTATTGAATCATTCTGTAGATACATGCTTAGCGTTTGTATTCTGTGAACCTCTCGTCCGTGTATTTCAAGTGATCTTGTGTAATCCTTTGTATCGTCTCTTGCTGTACATAAATTGTGTTTTGTTTCTTACTTCTGACTCCGATCCTTACTCTTGTGACTCCGATTCTTACTCTGGTTTGAACCGGCGACCGCTGGGCACCAAGCGACCACCCCCTACTGTCACTACAAGGTATTTGAATCCCGGCTGAGCTTGCCACGCAGGTCGAGGGCATCTCCTTTGCGACCGGAACAGCTACCCCCACTCACTCTAAGGGTGTCTGGGAGTGTGCGCACCGTTAAGGGCGCATCGTTAATAATATCCCCATAGTTATTAACGGGTGACACCGAATAAATGGAAATTGGTCATCAGCGTGAAAACGGTGGCACTTACGACTTGCCTCTCTTTAAGCTCAATGGCTGAATCGGTGGTTAAGTCGAAAGGTCGTTCAATGAAAATTTCCGCTAAAGCTGCGTTCGTGGACGGTGTAGCTGCTGCAGCCAGCTCATCGGCTGGCTTCGTGAAATGGCGGCTCTCGACCGCGGGAGTAGGCGCCTGAAGGCACTCGATGTGCCGGCTCATGAGCATCACCGTACGTCTGGTAATCTCCTCGTACTCCTTTATAGCTGTGACGTCTTCTGCACAAACTTCAAATTTAAAAGCATGTATTTTCTCATTCAGAACGCGCAGCGTCTTTGCAGCTTTTTAGTCTCGCATGAATAAGCTTTAGGTCAAGAATAGTCCATTCAGACAATTTTAGTAGATTACTTGCCTCGTTGCAGAGCCGGGACTAAACATTTTGTTAAATCACACGCTTCCTCATGATGCGATCCATGGAGTATCGCTGAAGCCCTCTGCTCTCTGTCTGATGGGGTTCGACGGGGGAGCTCTTGGTATCTTTTTGGATTGACGTTGGATTTCTTGTGAGCCTCCAGAAAGGATCGATGGTGGAGCTTACAATACCTCCCAGGTTTCGGCACCAAAAATTATTGAAGACGAAGGACAAGCACCAAGACGCCTCTGAATGCGTTTAATATCCGGCTCTCCTTACGTTAGTTGATATGCCATGAGGGCGCTCTGTCTCATCCACGCGTGCCCCTCAAACTTCGTCTTCCTTCTACTCGTTCTGTTTGCAGATTCTTGCCTGAATCTGCAACTATACTGCAACAGAAACCATTATCACTATGATTATAATTATTTTTTTTCACTGCAATATAATGCTTTCGCATTATTAATCAGTCTGCAGTAAAGGAAAGGCGCAGTATCTGTCACCTTCCTTTGAGGGCACCTGAACCTAAGACGTGTTCCCATTTGGCCTCACCGGCATAATCTATTAAGGATTTCGCCTTAATTAACGGAACGGAGTTGATTCGAATCCAGATTCAGTTTTCGAGTGTCCTATCGACTGAGCCACCAAGGCACATTATCATACATGGTAATTATTGTACGCGAATTGTAACAAAAGGCTATCAAAGGCGCAAATTACGTTACGAGCCAACTAAACAGTATTTGCTTGTTTGGTGAAGCTATGAGAAGTTTATTGTAACTCCACAATTGAGGATAAATACAGGTGTAAACATAAAATAAACATCCACAGCGACCATTGCACTAATGCCATGCTAGGAAGCACAGAACTGCACGTGTTAAGACTTCGACATCCCCCACGCCCTAAAGAAAAAGAGAAAAAAGAGAAGGGGTGTTCAGACTTCCCACAAGTCAGCTCATCATTGCACTCAGCACATACCTGATGGACTCAACACTTCTGAAACCGGCTTCGTACTCATTTCCGGTTGATGCCACTTTAAAAAGCATGCGAAAGCGTGCTAGTCGGAAAACGAATCTCTTCCAATTATTTAAAATTTGCTGCAACTTGGCGAGCCGATGTTCATCGCATTTCTTGTATTTTGTAGATACTGTAGATACTGTATCCGTAGATACAATATCTGGATATAAGGCTGGTGGTTTAAGAAGAGCATATATGTTCATTTTGTAAGACACGATCAGCCAGGGCATTTTTCCCTTTCACTCGGGTCATACCAAATTGATCAAGAGAGGGTTTAATAACAATAAATTAGTTTACAGGAAGGGAAACTTTTTCTGTGAGCACGAACTATGCTCTATGGGAAGGGATGAGGATGGAAAAGTGGAAGGAGAGGAAAAGGGGCCGTTGTAAAGGGCTGCAGAGTAATTTCGACTGCCTGGGTATCTTTATCTTTTACTGACATTGCACAGTGCACGTTAAAGTACCCCAGGTGGTCGAAATTTCCGGAGTCCTCCACTACAGCGTCTCTCATAGCCTGAGGGAGCACTACAGCCGGAGTGACGTCATCCCTGAGACTGTTGTGAGACCGTTTAGAACGACGTTTGGGGCGCCGGTTCGGGTACGCCCTTACACACCGAGAGTTTAGTCCAACGTTGATCTACGGCCGGGCGGAGCTGCAATTGTGCCACATGCACCTAAAGCTAAGAAGAATTATGGGGCTGCAGCCGTAGCTACCGCCGGGGGTGCAACGTTGGATACTATAGGAGGTGGCCTAGCGGCAGGTGGAACCAACGCAGTCTCCAGGGATGCTTTCATTTCTGCTGGCGTAAAGAATGCCGTTACAGCCGGTGCCGGAGCGGCAGTTGTACATTCTGCCTTAACCTCACCCACAACCAAATATATCGTTGCAGCCACGGCACTCCTTGCCTCGCTACTAGTTATACATAGAATAACCATGTAGCACCCCGCAATAAACAATAGTTGAACCATATGCCATGGCCAGAGGTATAATCACTGCATAACCGTAAGCATAACCAATTTCAAAGGAAAGCAGCGCCCCTACCCCACACTGTGGTGGATGATTAAGGCGGAAATTGTAAATGCTACTAACCCTCTCCTTTCAGCAACTCAGTGGGAAATTAAACTGTGTTTTAGTTTTTAAACACGTTTTTGTACGCATATGAAAGTCATCGCGTCTACTGGGGCGTCTGAAGCTAGGAGGTTGCAGACGCAGCTCAAGCGCGACATCTGCTTCCTGTCTGCTTGAGATACGTCTGCAAACGCGGTGGCTTTTCATGCCTAAAAAGTGTGTTTAAAAAACAAAAATGACGCTTTAGTTTTCGTTGCGTTGCTGACAAAAGAATGTTAGCAGCACTTAAAAATTTCGCCCTAAACATCCACCGGACCGGTATTGCAGACAGTGAACCACGGTGTAAGAATAATTATTCTTACAGCGTGCAGTGAACGCAAACTGAACGCTTACACATCATCTGATGCGCATTTTCAGCGTGTAATTTTGCCAAAACGAGGGGGTGGGGAGTGCCATGACGTAAAAGAGTTCAGTTTCGAGGCTTTGAGCCGAAGTGCTTCCAACCAATCACATAGCGCTCCGAACTGAACGCCAAGTGCCCCGCCGGGGTGGTGCAGTGGTAAGACGCCCGACTACTGTGCCGGAGTACCCAGGTTCGAACTCGACCTCGGCGGCTGCGTTTCGATGGAGGAGAAACGAAGAGGCATCCAGGTGCTGTGCGATGTCAGCGCACGTTAAAGATCCCCAGGTGGTCGAAATTACTCCGTAGCCCTCACCTACGGCTTACCTTTTTCGCCGTCCCCTTTCACTCGAACCTTCCTCCCTTTCATTACGGCCCAGTTCGGGTGTCCACAGAAACAAGTGTGACATATACTGCGTCTTTCCCTTCCTGTGAACTAATTATCATTATTATGAACGCTAACTGAACGCCATTCTCTAATACCGCCCCCACAGTGTGAGGCAGGACGCGGCTGTTAATTGAGATTACCGGGCGCCAGATGACCGACTGTTTCGGGCCATTCCGCAACGCCCAGTTTTCCGTCTCTTGTCGATGCCCGCTAAAGATGCCCAGGTGGTCGAAATTACTCCACGCTCCTCCAATAGAGCTCCTCTTTCTCTCTTTAAACTTTCTTTCTCACTTCCTTTCTTCCCGTACGGCGCAGGTATTCCTACAGCCTACAGTGCCCCGCCGGGGTGGTGCAGTGGTAAGACGCCCGACTACTGTGCCGGAGTACCCGGATTCGAACCCGACCTCGGCGGCTGCGTTTCGATGGAGGCGAAACGAAGAGGCGTCCGTGTGCTGTGCGATAGCGCACGTTAAAGATTCCCAGGTGGTCGAAATTACTCCGTAGCCCTCCACTACGGCTCCTCTTTCTCTCTTTCCACTTTCACTCCTGTAAAGAAGACAAAGAACAGAAAACGCTGCGGCATCGCCATCACCATCGCTGGTCTCCGGCGCCCATCTCGCTCGCGCTGAAGCTGTGCCCTGCGGCTGGTAATTCGATCCCTTGTGCCCAAAGTACTGCCAGCGCTAGACGTTCCAACCAACCATTAAATCCACATTACACTTGGTGGAGGTCAATCTGAAGTTCCCTGTACCCATCTCGCCCTGGAACTTCGCAGCAGAACATTGACTACCCCAATGACGGAGCCGACTTCATTGCACCTGCCTCCGCCCGTCACCTGCACAGATGCGCTCCGTCAACGGGACCCGACTACCTTCAGCGGAAGCAGCGATGACGACGTCGACGATTGGCTGACCACTTACGAACGGGTCAGCCGTCACAATAACTGGGACGACAACCGTAAGCTCAACAATGTCATCTTTTACTTGAGCGACGTCGCTAATCTGTGGTTTCGAAACCACGAGTCGGACTTTTCCACGTGGGCAAATTTCAAGACTAAATTTTCTGATGTCTTTGGCCGCCCCGCCGTCCGAAAACTCCGCGCGGAACAGCGTCTTCGATCGCGACTACAGCTGCCCGGTGAAACGTTCACCAGTTATATTGAGGACATTGTTGATTTGTGTCGCCGTGTTGACCCGACCATGACCGAGGCCGTTAAGATACGTCATGTCCTCACAGGAATTGATGCCGGCGCTTTCAACATGCTTATCGCCAAAGGCCCCGATACGGTCAAGGAAATATACGACCTCTGTCAAAGCTACGACGAACTCCGTAAGGAGCGTGCTTTGATTCGCCAGCCTGATGCATCACTCGCTGGATTAGCCGCGGAGAGGGAGTCATCTAGCCTCTCTGAAGACACCAAGGCTTTTATATGTCAGGAGGTCGCGCGCCAACTGTCCCTACAGCCATATGTTAAGGAGTCGTCAACAACTGGCCTTGTTCCGGAGCTTCGCCATGCAATCCAGCAGCATGTCTCTGAAGTCCTCCCTAATCCTGTTCCTCAATCAGCTCCGGTCGCACCCTCAATGCCGTTACTCACGCCCACAGTTTCATCCTCCGGCGTTGCGCCACTGAGCTACGCTCCAGCATTCGCGCCGGCTCCTCCTCAAGTATTGCGTCGCACGTATGCCGAAGTCACTTCAAGTCCACCGCCTGAGCCAGCATATGCCTATGCTTCGCCCCCCATGCGGTCCGCACCAACAGCCTTTGCTCCCCCCTTGCGTCAGACACCATCTCCATGGCGCACTGCAGACAACAGGCCTATTTGCTACCACTGCGGCATCCCCGGACACACTACACGCTACTGCCGGCGCAGAATAAATATGGCCTTTGCTGCACGGCCTGCGCCACCTTATTTGGCCCCCCAGTTCCCAGTCCCATCGGGTCCTCCAACAGCACCCCCTGAACCTCCGGACTTCCGCCCTCGTCGTTCGCCATCACCACGTCGCCGCTCCATTTCGCCAATGCGCCGACGACCCGCTACCCTGCCGGAAAACTAACCGCCGCAGTTCGCGAGGCACGAACTGCGTATCCGACCGAATTTCAAAGTCCTCGTCTTAATCCCGCGAATGTTATTCCTGTCATCGTTGAAGGTGTTCATACTCTTGCGCTCGTCGACACCGGTGCCGCTGTATCAGTTATCAGCCAAAAACTCTGCCGCTCCATCCGAAAGGTGACTACGCCTCTCGAGGGACTATCGCTTCGTACCGCATCCGCTCACAGTATACAGCCGACAGCTATCTGCACTGCTCGCGTCGTCATTGCTGCAGCCTTGTACATCGTCGAATTCGTCGTTCTCCCCACATGTTCTCATGACGTCATTCTTGGCTGGGATTTCCTGTCCCAGCATCATGCTATCATTGACTGCGCCAGTCCTCAAGTAGAGCTCATTGAATCGAGTGATGCACTGTCTGATGCCCTGCTCCACGAGCCGTGTCCTCGTTTTGCGACCAAACTCCTCGTAGCACATGACACAACCATCCCACCCGTTAGCGCTGTTCTGGTTCCCCTCACTGCCTCTTTTACCACCGCCGCGACAGTCCTCTTTGTGCCCTCTAACGTTGTCTGCCGCCGCCGCCACTTACCGCTGCCGTTTGCCGTCCTTGACATGAAAAACGGCGCTAGCACACTTCTGGTAGCCAATCCTCTTCCGTCTCCCGCTATGTTGATCGAAGGGGAGTGCCTCGGCCGCATCGAGCCCGTGGACCTTCTGTTCACCTTTGATGATGTGTCATTCCCTGTTTGCCAAGTTGACGCCTTGACTCCAACTCGTGTGGCTTCAGATTCGCTACAGCGGGACCTTTTTGACCATTCCGTGGACAGCGCTCTAGAACCGCGCCACCGCGAGCAACTTCTCGACCTTCTACACCAATTCCGCGCCTCCTTCGACATTCCGCAATCTTCCTTGGGCCGCACGACGACCGTTTCCCACCTCATCGACACCGGCGCTCACCCACCTCTCCATCAGCGGCCGTATCGGGTGTCCCCGACTGAGCGCCGTGTTATTGCCCAACAAGTCGATGACATGCTGCAACGCGGAGTAATTAGAGAATCCTGTAGCCCATGGTCGTCTCCTGTGGTTCTAGTTAAAAAGAAGGATGGCTCCATACGATTTTGTGTTGATTATCGCCGCCTCAACAAAATCACTCGTCGGGATGTGTACCCCCTCCCACGAATCGACGATGCCCTAGACTGTTTGGAAGGCGCAGAATTCTTTTCCTCACTCGATTTACGCTCCGGGTATTGGCAGGTGCCCATGGCAGAGGCGGATCGTCCTAAGACCGCCTTTATTACTCCAGACGGACTATACGAATTTAATGTTATGCCATTCGGACTCTGTAACGCCCCAGCCACATTTGAAAGAATGATGGACACTGTACTGCGCGGCCTGAAATGGAACTTCTGTTTATGCTACCTCGATGATATCGTCGTCTTTTCAACCGACTTCCCGACCCACCTGACTCGACTTCGCCAGGTCTTCACCTGCCTAACCCGCGCCGGTCTTAACTCAACCTCAAAAAGTGCCGCTTTGGTGCCCGCCAGCTCACAATACTCGGACATGTTGTGTGTAAAGATGGAGTTCTGCCTGATCCTGAGAAGCTGCGCGCCGTCGCTGACTTTCCGAAACCGACCACTTTGAAACAACTGCGAAGCTTCGTGGGCCTCTGCTCGTACTTTCGTCGTTTTGTTCGGAATTTCGCAACCATCATAGCCCCCCTTACACAGCTCTTGAAAGCCGAGTCCAACTACTCCGTTACCGAAAAGGAGTGCTTAGCAATCGTGTGGGCTGTAACGAAGTTCCGCCCTTACTTATACGGCCACTCCTTCGAGGTAGTTACAGATCATCACGCTCTCTGCTGGCTCGCGTCTCTCAAGGATCCGTCTGGCCGTCTCGGGCGCTGGGCTCTCAGGCTTCAGGAATACGACATCCGTGTAGTGTACCGCTCTGGCCGCAAGCACTCTGACGCCGACGCTCTTTCTCGGTCACCGGTGCGCTCGCCTAACTCATCGTCCCCTCCTCAAGCACTCTTGTCAGCACTCACCATTGAGGATATGCCTTTCGAGCAACGACAAGATCCTTGGGTTTCTAACCTGCTGGATATCCTTGGCACTACTTCCGCGGCTACACATCCTCGGGCACTCCGCCGACAGGCCTCCCATTTCGCCATTCGCGACGGCCTTCTCTACCGCAGGAACTACAACTCAGACGGCAGAACGTGGCTTCTTGTCATTCCGCGCCACCTCCGCTCCGAGGTTTGTGCCCACCATCACATTGACCCTCAAAGCGCTCATGCCGGCGTCCTCAAAACCTATGATCGAATTCGTCAGAGGTACTACTGGCGGGGAATGTACAATTTCGTACGGCGCTACATTCGCTCTTGTACCACCTGTCAACAACGCAAGATTCCTCGCCACCCCGCTGGCCCTCTCCAGCCTTTACCTTGTCCAGCTCGCCCGTTTGATCGCGTGGGAATCGACCTTTATGGTCCGCTACCATGCACGGCCGCTGGTAATCGATGGGTCATCGTCGCAGTCGATCACCTGACCCGTTACGCCGAGACTGCTGCACTTTCCGCGGCGACAGCCCGAGAGGTAGCCCATTTTCTTCTACACCACTTCATTCTTCGACACGGCGCCCCTCGCGAGCTACTGAGTGACAGAGGTCGTGTCTTTCTTTCCGAAGTAGTTCAAGAGCTCCTGTCGTCTTGCAAATCGATACATCGGGCTACAACCGCGTACCACCCACAAACGGCCTCACGGAGCGCTTCAACCGTACGCTTGGGGACATGCTTGCAATGTATGTTACATCTGAATCGGGAAGCTCCAACTGGGACCAGGTACTGCCATTCGTAACGTTCGCGTACAACACAGCCACCCAAGCAACAACTGGGTTTTCGCCCTTCTTTCTCTTATATGGCCGTGAACCATCTTGTACTCTGGACACAATTTTGCCATACCATCCAGATGCCTCTGAGTACAGTGCCTTGTCAGATATTGCACAGAAGGCCGAGGAATGCCGTCAGCTAGCTCGCACGTTTACCTCCAACACTCAAGGCTATCGCAAAGATCAGCATGATACCGATACCCCTGCTCCCACGTTCCTGGCCGACAGCTTCGTTTGGCTATGCGTTCCTGCCACCAACAAACTAGACACCAAATACCACGGACCTTATCGCGTCTTGGAACGCACATCCCCTGTGAACTACGTCATCGAGCCAGTCACCCCTTCTTCCGACCACCGCCGTCGCGGCCGCGAGGTTGTCCACGTTAGCCGCCTCAAGCCATATTACAACCCTCTGGTCGTCTCTTCTCCCTGAGTCGCCAGGATGGCGACTTCTTCACGCGGGGGAAATGTAAAGAAGACAAAGAACAGAAAACGCTGCGGCATCGCCATCACCATCGCTGGTCTCCGGCGCCCATTTCGCTCGCGCTGAAGCTGTGCCCTGCGGCTGGTAATTCGATCCCTTGTGCCCAAAGTACTGCCAGCGCTAGACGTTCCAACCAACCATTAAATCCGCATTACACTCCCACCTTCCTCCCTTCTCTTACGGCGCGGTTGCGGTGTCCACAGAAAAACAAGTGAGACAGTTACCGCGCCTTTCCCTTCCTATAAATAAATCATCATATATATATATATATATATATATATATATATACAGCCTACAGCCGGGCAGGTGGTGAAGGGTGGCTTGGCCCTACGGTGCTGGGACGGTAGCTCAACGCCGCTTGCGGGGGAGGCTACCCAGCCACTGAATTTTTATTTGTTGAAGGCCGTCATTGCACCCGCCATCGCATAGGTGGTGGTCGACGGTTGTTGCGGCGAGTCTTTCTCTCCATTTTCTTTTTCTTCCTTCTGTACGCTCTTCTCTTCGCACGAGGCAGCGGAAGCGGCTCAGCTACAGAGCCAGTAGCAGGCCCGTGCATTTTCTTTTCCTTCTTCCTACAGCCACAACAACAAAATGATGTGACAGATACTGCGCCTTACCTTTCCTGTAAACCAATTTATTTGTCCAATATTATTAATAAGGAAAATAGTGTAAAAACATATACTTAAAAGGCGCCTAGTACAGAGACTATGGATAAAACACTACCACCTTTTTGAATATCACTGGGTTGAAGCCATGCTTACATTACCACAATTTTTTTGATTATGACCGAATTAAAGTACTCCATTCATAAGTAATGTAAAGCAAAACGTACTACTAAATTCCACCTGGGAAATTTAAGCGCGAAGAAGCAAACGATTGTTCTATGGGAATTTTGTATTGCTTTGAGCGACGCAAAAATAAATATTCGGCGCCAGACACCTCCTAGTCGAGTGAGGGCACTGCTATGTTTACACGGATTTATAGCATCCAGAGAAAGTTTGTATTCGCTTTCTTGGGCGTACGCAGTCCTGAGCAAAGGATGCACGGCAACATTTAAAAATGGAGCCGATTGACCAAGATACGAAGGAAAACAGGTTTTGCGTCACTTACTCCAAATGAATCATCATGCCCGTCCACTGATCAGCAAATGATGTGCAACTGTATACTATTGAATGCAAACTAATACGAAGCACACGGACGAACAAAATTGCTCTTCGCGGCGCCCCCTACAGCAGACATGCGCATGTGTATAACATAGGTGCGTGTTCAATACCCAGATATTCAACTTGACAGTCTTGGTGTTAACCTCATCAGCAGCCAGGTATAAGACAAGATCAATTTCCACGCTCCAAGTCGTCTGTAATCAAAACATGGCCGCTCTGCCGAACCTGCCTCACTCTTTCTCGGTCCCAACGAGAGCGGCACGTAGAATATTTAACGGGCGTATGCAAATGTTGGCATTTCTGCGTACGTTCACAGCATATACTCAAATCGCACGATTCAAGCTGAATATGACGCATGCGCAGTATTCAGCACACCGGCCTTCTGCGCACGCAAACGTCTTGCGTATGCCAATGCATGCGGTACTAAAACCCTCTTATGTATTTCATTGTCACAATCAACGTAAAGCTGGCATGAAGTGCTCGACAGAAAGCATGGTATTGCGTAAAGTAACCTAAACCAAACGTTGGCCGTGTCGGGTTATTCAAACAACTATAAAACAGCTTTATTCATAAACATCCGCAATCAGTTCCGGTGCAAAGCACTCCCGACAAGGCTCCCCAAATGAGGAGTTCAGCATGAATTTTTGTTGTTCTGGTGGCTGTAGGAAGAATGAAAAAAAAAAATTCACGGGCGGGCCCTACTTAAAAAAATTGTGTGAGGCAATAACCTCACATCTTTCACTCAATCTCGCTTAAGGCACATATGAAATCAAATACAAGTCACATATAAATGCATACGATCAGTAGTTTCTTGTGCGTTGTCATAAATTATGTACGATATTGTATGATAACGATGTGCACCATATGAGTCTATGCGATTAGATGAGATTTTATGAGGTTATTGCCCCGTAGAACTTTTGGTTGTTCAGTAGGGTACTACTGGCTCTGTAGCTGAGCCACCTCCGCTGCCTCGAGCGGACAGAAGAGGGAAAGTAGAGAAAAAAGACAAAGAACAGGGAAATAAATGTGCACGCCACAACAGCCGTCGCCCACCACCGAAGCGGTGGCGGGTGCAATGACAGCCTACAAAAGATAAAAATTCGGTGGCAGGCTAGCCCTCGCCGCAAGCGGCGGTGACGTACCTGTCCCATCCCCATCAGGGCCAGGAACAGCGACCGTTCACCCCTCACAGCATGAAGAGGGGTACCTTGAGGTAGGTGGCAGGCATAAGCGCCTGAAAGGGAAGGGTTGTCATTGCATACCCAGGCCATAGATGCGAATTCGCTAGTAATCGAAGCATCGGTGTATATGTCAATACGTATTCTTACTGATTCCTATGAAGCCTGCTAGAAAATCACTACTTCGTGTTCGCAAGATGCAACTACTACTGCCATTCAGTGCCTGCTTAAACGCCACCAATTCGCGACAAGACCTGCCATTATTCAGTGGACTACAGGTCACTCGGACGAATCAGGGGGCAATGAGGCGGCACACGCCGTGGCTGCCTTGGCAGGTGGTATGTGCACATTTACTTCCCCACCCCCCTTGCTTCATTCTTACTCGACCTTGGGCGGGCAACACATCCGTTCTCTTGCCCTTATATACACGGACCAGTCTTCGTAGCCTCAGGCAGCATCGCATGTAGGTGGCCACACCAGATCCACCTTTTACGCGAAAAACCCACCTCACCCGAAGTCAAGAAGTCTTTTTGAATAAGCTCATCGGTCATGCGGCTTCGACGCCACGTATTGTGGCCCGCTGGTGTCAGTGTACAGAGAAAATGATTACGTACCCCCACTGTAAGACTCTAACGCGCAGCGGCATATCTCATCTGCTCTGGGATTTTCCTGCTTTTTCTACTGGACGCTCCGAGATCAAACCCTGCCACCTTAACTACCGTTCCTTTCTAGAAACTGATGCTAACACACAGATGATATTTACCAAATATGGCTCCCTTAGTGGCGTGATCAGAGCAATATGATTTGAGTGATGACCTGTGAAAGCAATAAGGATTCTGCCTACTCCCCTTTACCCCCAATCATAGCCATGAGCCTTCCTATTCAATAAAGGACGTTCAATCAATCAATCATCAGCAATAAAAATAGGGGGACGTGAAATTCCTTGTTTCTTCCAAAGAGGTGGCGCAGGTCCCACTCAGCGCCACTGATTCAGCGATTGCAGGTATACGTCTGTACTGCGCTGTCCCATTCAAGGAGCAAGCATCTCAAAACTAGACTCGAGGTAGGTAGTTGCAACGGGTACCTGCGGTTTACTCTTGGCCCACTTTTGTTGACAAGAAGAGTGCATCAGGCCTGTTGCTGTATCCACCTATAACGCATATTGCTCACACGCTTCAACGTTCGAAAGCGTAAACTGCAAACAGGCTACCAGGTTCCCCGCGCTTCAAAGTGCTAGATACTTTCGGCCACATGGTTTTTTAACGAGCATTGATTAGCAGAGCTCGGAGGCATCCTCTGCACCGCGCGCTCAGGAAAACGTGGCCGCGTATGCTCGGTTCAAACGCTGAAGGTACGACCCTGAAATTCAGCAACCAAACAACTGAACCACCCAGGCGGGACTCTAGCTTAAAGACATATATTAAGCTGTTTTCATTGACATAAATACGGGGCAGAAGGGTGAAGTGCTACAAGGGTCACGAGACACCTACAGAATTTTGTAGAGTCGCAGCTTTGTCACCCCTTTATAGCAATGCGCGCACAAAACATTACTACGAATTCTGATACCAAACGTCAGGCTAAATATAATGACAAAATGTCATGCTATCTTTTAAGCATAAACCAATAAATGTGGCAAATATTTCATGCGGTGCGCATTGGGTTATAGCGCTTCCCTCTTTACATAGCGTCTACTACAAAATGTAATGACATCAGCAGTGTGCGTGCTTATATTCCGCGGACATGCTTCCATTTCACATCTAAATTAGATTATTCGATGTTCTCGACATAGCAGAGGAACACTTTAATGAATAATAAAAATATTCTTTATATAATATACCACAGCAGCAAATTAGAAGCGCGATCTTTTAATGCAATAAGGGGGCATTTCGTTAGTTTTCAAATACTGATTGTTTCTTCCTCGTTTGTGGATGCTGTAGTATCCCATTTCACCAATGTCCCTCCTTCTCGCCCTTCTTTGGCAACCTCCGCTAATGTACTGCTTCCATCCACCTCTGCAATAGTAAGAAGTGAACTTGCATATCCTGTTTGTTATAGACTCGGTAAACATTAGAGGAGCCCGGCGGTGAGAGCAGTTGATACCTGCAAGGAAAAGATGCGTGGACAAGCTGAGTGTGCGTACATTGGTGCGTATGTGCAGAAGCAGATATTGATTACGCGATTATTGAGAAACTTTCTAGCATGTTGTACACAGACCTAAAGAGCTTCATAAAAGTTTCACAAGGCATAAGAACCATCAGATATTATTCCTTTTACCTCCCTGATTTCTTGCTCAATGTACGATGGTGTTTCTGAGTCCTCGACATGCTGTGCTACAGTGACGCAACAGAGAATTACTTGTTTTCCGCAAACTAATCCCCGTACCTTAGAATAGATATCCTCCTTGAGTTATGAAGGAAATTAAAATAGCTGTCAAAGAAACAATTCTGTATTTTCCTTGCATTGATGGTACGCGAGGCTACGGGAACTTAGCCACAACCTGGTTATGAGGAAAAGAACGCAAGTGACTGTCTCTCAGTAAAAAACTTTAACCGTGTCGTGAAAGAGACGATGAAATATACAATAAAAAAAGAAGATAGAAAAAGGACCAACAGCCAAGTGTTTCTAGTTACTTTCACCTACATTGCCACGGGCTGAGAATCTTTATATTATGCTCAATTTCTTTGTCAATATAACAAAACAAAGCTTGAGGTATAAGGAATTGGTCGGAGCGCGAACAGTATTACACACAGAATGAACAATCCTTTTTCATGTAACTCATATAATGGTTTATTCGCTTAGGCTTATTTACCACATTTCACTGGCATTGTGTTAATTCTGGTTAAATCCAACCTTCAGAAGTTAGATTAGTCTTCTTCCAAGACTCCACGCGGGATCTTAGGTGACGGGATCTTAGCTGACAGCTTTGCGCAGCAATACTTTATTGAGTCTTCTTCAGGTTGCAAAACCTCTGTGCACCCGTAAGATGCGAGCATCTTAGCAACATTTCACTTTTTCGTCATTAGAAAGGAATCACCGATCTTGACTACTACATCGCGCTATACCCGCCTTTCTTAAGTTGGACTAAAAACATTTGTGCTTTTGGTAAACAGTGTATAGTGACTGTTTAGAGAGCATGACTAATAGTCGTAAATGACCAGCAACGTGAATTTATTTGCCTCACCCTTCAGTGCATCATAACACCTGTTGTTGAAACCTTAAGCCAAGTTACGCCAAGCAATGCAAAGCATTTTGCTCTAATTTAGAGTTGCTTGTATGATGTACAAGGCAGCAGACTTGAGATGCCTGTCGTCCTTTATTAGAACTCTCCTCGTTTATACTGTTTTCCCCTCTCTGGGGAATCATGTGATTTTTAGTGTATTATGCATGTGTAACCTATAGTGTTTTGTGAGTATAATGTGCGTTTTTGTATGTATGTTTGTATGTACTCAATAAATTCTCTTTTTGCAGGGCGATGGTAACAGCGGGCGAAATGTTTCTGCAGAAGGACCAAAACAACTGCCCTTTCAAGATGATAGTGAAAACGTAAAAGCAAAACCGACTAGAAAAAGAAATTGAAATAAGCACATAAAGAAGATGAGTCTCCATAACAGTGCTGTAACCTTTGCTAGCCAGGGTGAGAGATTCTTTCAAAATTGACAAAGCTGTATCAACAGTATTAGCATAGTAACTTTAAAACCATTATGCAACCTTAAAACGCAACCTCACTTTAATTTTCCACGCCAAGTAAACGTAAGAAGTGCAGCCGAGAGGCACGTGGAAACAATAGGGTAGTCGCAGAGGCCTAGGTATTACCACGAAATTATTTGCGCTCCCGTTGACGTCATGCTCAATGAAATAAAATCTTCCAATTGCGCCAACTTCTGGGCCTGAGATTTTCCTCCTTATTATACCCAAAGAAATAATGTCGCCATTGCTTCAGTGTGGGTCTATCCAACAGGGGCGTTACGCCATTAGCGTCTTCATGTCGCATTCCCTCCGTACCACTCAGCCATTATTATAATCACATTTGTAACCTTCGTAGTCTTATAGTGTAAAGGCAGTTTTTAAAGAAGTAAAATGGAGGTTAATTCAATGAGAACACGTTTGTCGCTCTAATTAATTTGACAGAAACAAATTATGTGCCCCCTGTGCAAATATGAGAAGAGCTTGGTAGCCGGGAAAACTGTTGCTGCAAGTTGCCAAATTGTCGTTGCCATCAGCGTCTGGTAAACTCAAAATATGTTTAGTCGGCTGGTTCGTTTGTTGGGATTAAAGTCCCATAGCGACTCAGGCTATGAGACGCCGTATTAGAGGGCTCCGGTAATTTCGATCACCTTGGGTTCTTTAACGTACGCTTGCATCGCACAGCACACGGGAGCCTTGCTTTTCGCCTCCATCGAAAAGCGGCCGCCGAAGCCGGGATTCCATCCCGCATACTTAGACGCAGTAGTCGAGCGCCCTAACCACTGCTCCACCCCGGCGGGCTCAAAATAAGCGTGGGCGCTATGCCGACATGTTCACTCTGTTGTAGCAGACACTAAACCGTTTGCGATGCCATCTGGTATACCTGCTAGATTAATGGCCCCCTTTTAGTCAACACTTCTTGTCCTCATTGGTGCCGGCTGCGCAAAACTAAGATGATTGGTAGAAACTAGTATCGTGTTGATGATTGTCATAGTAAACACTGACGTCTGCTACGTTCATCTATTATACTAATGCTAAATGGAAGAGTGCAAATCATTATGATCAGAATCCCGCTTAATTTGATTCTTGCATTCGGTATATTGTTTAGGGATGGGTTTGGTGACTTTCCCGACGCAGCTAGTGTGTGCCGTAGAAAACGCGATGAGTTCGCGAGAGTGCAAGCCGCCAAAGGGATCAGAGAAATGCAGGGAGCACTGGACCCACTAAACATCTTTGGAAAAATGGGAGGATATGGGGATTGACCCCGAAAAACGGCAGCACTTTACGCAATGACGAGCCTTGGCCCCACAAGCGCGCCGAGGCTTGAGTTTCTGCTTTCTCGGCCGAAATGGCCGAGCGGTCTGTGCTTGTTTTTCCCAGTCGCGTCGAGCAGGAAGTGACGACTGAAATGTCCGGGCATCTTACAACTTTTCGTCTATTTACCTTAACGCGACAGCGTTACGGGCCCTTACTTCCATTTATCTGCTCCCTGCACTGGGATTCAGGGAAAGAAGTTCCCTAATTGTTGCCTTACATAGCCCTCCTGCAAGACACCACTCGAATACGTGTTCTCATTCTGGTCTCGTTGAGTTTGTTTCGTCCTCCCTTCTGTTTCCTTCCGGAAATTTGCAATGTTGAGCACTCAGAATTTTAGCGAAAATTACCTTCAGTTAGGGATTATTTCTGAGCATCCATATTACCACGAGGCGACTAAGACCAACGACTTCACATCACTGATTTTATATATATTTGGAGTCATTCGCCTTAAAAGAGACCAGTCCTAATTTTCAAAGCTCAAATAAAAACTAAATTTAGGAGCCCTAGACATTACATAATAAATATTACCAACAAAGGTGCATATATTTCAGCGTGCTTGCAATCAATGGCGTGGATGCAAAAACAATCGCAAATTGTGTGCCACTATCCCAGGAAGCTTAACTTTCACTCTAAGTTGCGACAATAAGTTTGCTCTGTATTCTTTATGAGCATAAGACATTCATTTTGAGTAAGTTAGCGCATGTAAAAGCCGCAAAATTCCTTGAGCTGTATAGAAGTTTTTCTGTTTAGACCAACTCTTTACTGCTGGCTAAAAAATTGGTCAAGGGTAGTTATTTCAGCATACTTAACGACAGTTTACATCGTCAGTGGTTATTCGTCAATAAAGAAATAAAAACAAAAATAAAAGAAACCGATTTTGTTTTAATCAACGGCATGATCATCCCGCTCCGGACTATCAGCCTCTATAGGTACAGCATACTTACTTGTACGACATCCCGGTTGGTCTGATCCCCCGTTTGGCCAGAAGTCAACATCCCCGATTGTCGCGTTCACCCCATATCTTAAATCTCGAAGGTGGCCGGCATTGGTATGGATCACGTCCACAAAGCGAGCATCCCCCTTAGATAGACACGCCGAGGTGCGGTCAAAAAGAGGCCCGGCGGGATCTAAACCTGCAAGCGAAAAAATGCACAAAACACACAGTACCAAATCATTTATTTTATCGCTAGAAAATGGCCCTTAATAGACGCAGCCTTAACCGGACGCAATGACCTGATTGCCAAATACCGGTTTACCCTCCTCCCCCCCCCCCCCCCCCCCGCAATTCGCCCGACGGAGGTGAGGAATTTCGCCTGACCATCAATCACTTCGTCGTTCTCGCTTCACTGCGTCGTGAGTTCTCTTGAAATTAATGGTGTAAAAACCTTTTTCGACGTCTTATAAGCTTACGACCGACGAAAAGTCAGAGAAAGTGGGGTGCTCAAATGCACTTAGACGCTGACAAAGAATGTTGTGAAACATTCCCTATGTGCACACAATTTTGGAAATCGGGAAAAAATCTTGAGGCCCCTAAAGGTATACTGAACAAATATCCAAGAATATTGGGAACGCACCACAATTTCGTTCTAATGACTCGATTACACTAGTACACACACATAATTCTAGTTAGTTTTGAGCGGATGGCTGTATTTTTGACGTTTTTTGAGCGGCCGTCGGGTCAGAGGCAGCTTCCTCCCGACTGTGATTGGTTGATTGCACAACTTTTATTTCCATTGGAAATGGACGTCCTCCTCCCTGCCTCCTCCCCGCCTCCGGCACGCGTTCCGGGGAAGACGGGGAGCCGTGCGCCCGCGGAGTAGAGGCTCGCAGGTAGCCCTTGGCTTGTTACGGTCTCTGCCGCCAGAAGGACGGTGCGGTGCTAGATCGCAGGGTCCGCGCTTCGCATCAGGGTATCCCAGGCTACTCTAGCCGGTGGGTGTGACGTCACAACTACCCACAACAACGTCATGGCCCCGCGATCCCGCTGCCGTCAACCCCGCACCTGAAGTTGGTTGACCAGCTACACGCAGTGCACAATGCTGCGAAGTGTGGAATGCTACACACGAGGTTGGTCGAGAGACACGAGTGCGGAGGTTGTGTATTGCGGAGAATTGTTTGCGCGCTGGGAGGGAACGATAAATTGTGCGCACAAACACGAGCAGCAAAAAAAGAAAAAAATGCAGCTCCGTCCTAGCGCTTTGTTAGTGCCACGGGGGAAAGGAAAAAATGAACAGGTGCGACCGGCCGCATTGAGGGTAGTTGTGACGTGTTATCCGGTTTTGTCAGAGCTTTCACATGAGCCCGCTGGTGTGCCATTTGAGAAATATTCATTAAAATACTTCCTTTTCGCTCATTTCTTTTCATAAAATGGATTGGTTAGGTCACTCCCAATGCGATAGCTACCTCTGCTCTGGAAATCTCGGCGGCAATTCTTTCATTCAGTATGCCTTTAAGAATTGTAAGGCTTGAAAGCCTTTGGAGCTAGTTCTGCATTAGCACTGAATTGACAGCGCTCCGCCGAAGATACAGGGCAGGAGAGTGCATTCTTCGGTACCGTATTCGTGGTCGGTAGCTCCACTCAACTGCGTGGGCGCGCGCTAGTTCACCACTTGGTCTTCATAGCGGCTGGTAGATGGCGCGCTCCACGCTCCTTCCTTAAGACCAGGGTGAAGCCCAGTGAAGCCGTTGTCGTCACGTCCCCTACTTTGCTGAGCAGACGGCAGGGACGCTAGATAAGGAGTATTAGGATATTTTTCGCGCGTGTACAGCGTGGCCAATTTGGTCAGCGCGCTTGCGTGGAGACGGGAGAGGAAAGTGTCAGATTCTCTGTAGATGATGATTTTTGTTTTTAAAGGTTTAAGAACTAGTGATTCAAAACAGCTAAGACTTCCTGTCCAAAGATCTAGCGCACACTCATGAGACAAAGCATTCGCATTAAAATGCGGCAACTTCAAGTGAAAATTATTTCTATGCAACCGTATTTCTATGTTGGCAGCGGAGATAATTTATGAGCAGGATTTTCATTATAAAACTTGTACCTATAAGTCGCTGCAAAGTCTATAATATAATAAATATACACTCGCAAAGTCTTCTCCGTTTTAAAACATTTCATTGAGCATGTCCCCTATCCTTTCAGTGTGAGGTACATACTGACACTCATCTTCATGAAATGATCTGTAGCAGTATCATAAGAAACCACACCGATCCATTGATAAAAATGTTTGTACAGCGAATTTGCTCTATTAAATGAATGTTATATACGCCCCTAAGATGACAATCGCTTTCAGTCACATTATACGAGGAAAACCACCAGACGGACTAGGCTGCCCGCTCTGCCCACAGCGACGGTGTCCCAGTTAAAATTCCCATATCAAGGGTAGATGCAGCATGCGCCCTTCGCTCTTTGACCTTGGAGATCACGATTTCAGCGTGGAACATGGAGGAGTTTTGCAACCGCCGCCTCAGGCCACTGAATCCTGTACTCTGCCTTCGCCTTCCCCATCAAATTGCTCGTCAAGAAGCGTTGCTGTGCCTTTTATTTCTCGGTGTGGCGTTCACCAACAAGTATGCTTTCAGGATTGTAACAGCCGACAGTGCTGCCTGTGAAAATTGCGGCTGTGCAGAGACAATCGAGCATCTGTTACAAGAATGCCCTGCATTTGTGAGTGAAAGACAAGCTGCGTTGTGCGCTGGACTGCCTCGATCTTCGCCCTTTAACAGAGGATAAGATCCTTGGTCGGTGGCCACGGCAGTCGACCGCCTTTAAGGCATGCAGGGCATTTTTTTCGTTTTCTAACAGTCACCAGCTTCTGTGACAAAGTCTGGCAGTGCTCCACGTCTTCTTTCTCTTCCGCTCGTTAATCCCCTTATTCCTTTTCCCCAGTGTGGGGTAACCACCAGGAGGCAATTCTGGTGATCGTGTTTCCTGGCGCCTGTCATATTTAAAGCGCAGCTGAACACCGTGCGGAGTCTTCTCTCGCCGCTTCGAGCAGACTTTGGTCTCGTCTCTCCGCGAATCTCGCAGGTGCACGGTGTCGGGTGCTTCAGATAAACTGGCGTTAAAGTGACGCCACCACTGACGACTAGCAATAAGAACATTTGAAGCAATTTCTTTAAGGTTGTTTTATCTTGTGTTTTGCTAATGCCAAGCTAGTGCGGTGCTGCCTTTAAAGTAACTATAAATTTCCCTAACCTATGTCTGTGCGCGATTCTATTACAGCAATTTATACTACTTGGATGGGACCTGGGCCAACGCTGGGCACACTCGAGAGAAAGTGTAGCAGGACACCACGGTTGACAGTCGTGAAGACACTTTTCGGAAGGGATTAACTACTGGTCTCCGAGCGCCAAGGGGCAAAGGTGGTGGAAGTCTTGTTTTTAGAGCGAAGAAAGGTTCTGGGAACTACCGCACTGAAATGGATAGTCATCGTTTTGACACGTGGTTCAAGAAACAACATCTTTCTAACATTGAACCGAATAGTGCAATTGAAATGGACAACGCTAGCTATCACAGTGCTCAATTTGAGAAGTTGCCGTTCACTTCAAGCACGAAAGCTGACATTCAGCGTTGGGTGACTGCAGAAAACATTCCTTTTTTTTCAAGGATAAGTTCAAGGCCGAGCTGTTAGAGCCAGTAGCCCAACCCAGATAGAAATATTTTAGTTATAGAATTAATGCAGTAGCAATGGCAGCCGGCTAAACAGTTGTGAGAGTGCCACTATATCATTGTACACTAAGTCACATCTAACTAGTGTGGAGCCAAGTTAAAGCATATGTGACTGCTAACAACACAAGTTTCATCTTAGCTGGCGTCGAAAAACTTGCCTATTAAGATTTTGCGCTTGCAAGTGCTGTTAATTGGAAGCGTGACTGTGATCATGCGGAACGTGTAGAAAAATAATTATTGGAACGTGACGGTGAGGTCGAGACCAGCATCGAGAGCCTCGTGAACACTTTTTGTTTGGACTCCAGCACTTCTAGTGTGGACAGCGAGAGAGAAATGAGTGGTATTGAAGAGCGATTGTTTGTTTCACTTCCTTAAGAATAGCCATTTCGTGCCTTTTGCCTTCCCATCGAGTCTCGCCGCAGTGCACTGCTTAAACTGTTTATTTTGCGAATATTTTTGCTGTGTATCAGCTACAAATATGCATCTTTAATAAATGTTCTGTACTTTTTTTCGGTTTGTATTTTCATGCTGCTATACTTTTCCTCAGTGTTTTTGGAGCCTACAGTGAATTTTGTTACACACACTATTCACTGCAGCATATTTTAGAAACTCACAATAACGCTCCGATATTCAGTGCCAACGATAAAAATACTTCAGACTCCTATCTGTTTTGCAGCACCCTCAATCCTGCTCCATTGACGAGTGTCTGCATCTGACATATACGCCACCAGAAACAAAAGCGAAACTGAAAGCGATGCGAATTTCGTACGAACTACATGGCATACTAATACAAATGTTAGAAGCTCCTTCCCCGTACCTTTGCGTCCATAACCAAGAATAGTTGTCCGGAAGTATACAAGATCGAACCTCAGCCGTGATCACACTGACACTCCTCAAGATAATGGCCTGAGTAACAGTTTTTTATTACTTTTCACGGGCTGGAAAATTATTGTTCCCGTGAACACACAGTGAAAGCTGATTTTTTTTTCATTTCGTATAATTTATAGGATGCGTGAGGAGTAATAACATGCCCCTTAGTGAAGTCCTGTTTTGAAATGGTGATGATAGCAGTCCAGCGATTGCACGTTACAGGGAAGGAACGAGACAGCGGGTACAGCGAGCAAGGAAAAGTGACATCTTCAACTCAGCCTAGAATTCGAATGCCGGAATACATTGCTGTGAAGCCTCGCACAGTTTATAATTTCTAAGAATATTAGCCAATAAAAAGCTCTTTTTTAATCGGTCTTTGTCCGCGTACAGCCTTTTTTTAAACGAGATACGTGAAGGTTGTATTTTACCGGCCCGAAGAATTTCCTGATTGTATATTGTCGATGCTAGAAAGAGTCCGCTTCACGCAAGAGCTGCGGACACAAAAATGCCACCGCAGTTTCAGCTTTCTTGTACAATCGAACTCCAGACATTATATAGGTAAACGACGCGTCATAAACGAGTAGATCGCTGCCCAGGAAAGGATAGACCACAAGGAAGCGAGTATTGCTGACTTGGCCAGCCTACTGCCTCAGCCGGATCATGCATGGACCATGGCTTACCCACGCATAACCTGACTGAGGCAGTAGGCTGGCGATGTCGGCCATACACGTCGGGCCGAGGTCGGTTTCCGATGATCGGCCGCTCTAAGGCCATTGTCAATACTCGACCTCTGGCCTAGCTTGGCGGCTGAGATCGACCCGATGCGTTTTAGCTCGCCATAATGGCAAGGGCCAAACCCGGGCCGACTATACGCTTGCAGCTTGGGATGAAAACGACTATGCGCCGCGTGCATCTGAATGTGAATTCTCTTGGCTGCAGCAACAAAACAAACCATGAATTTAGGAGTGCTTTGCAGACAATACCTGTTATTCGTCCAATCTTCCTTCTTGTGGCCGCATAAAAATGCCTGCCACAAAACGCGGCGACCTGAGCACCCAGGCTGAATCCCACAATGTGAACTTTTTCGGGCCGAAGGCGGCGTCTGGATGAGGTGATTATTCTTTGAAGCAGTGTGGAGAGGAGGGCACCAGGTATGGGACTATTCCTTGCTACGAGTGGGTAGTCAGGTTTCGCAGCTCCCTTCTTCCAGTCGACGACCACAACGTTGCAGCCAATCTAACGGGTAAAATAATTAAAAGTGTGTATTTTTTTTCTGGTACGTTTCTCACACTACGTTTTCAGAGAGAAATAAAGATCTTGACGATTGAGATATCACTGTCGGTTCTCCTTTTCTAACATGCCAGAGATGTCTACTGAAATAGAGCATGTTCATGCAT
Source organism: Amblyomma maculatum (assembly GCF_055883805.1). NCBI lineage: Eukaryota > Metazoa > Arthropoda > Arachnida > Ixodida > Ixodidae > Amblyomma > Amblyomma maculatum. The sequence goes on from NC_139353.1 coordinate 73,358,831, forward strand.
TTGGTTACCTTTATTGTCCTGTTTTGCATTATTTTATTGCGCACATTGTGGAGCCCGCAGTTCGTGATTTAGCCACCGTTTCTTTACTGGGTCCCCCCTTAATTTTATAGAAAATGAAGAATAATCACTTCATGGCCGCGAGCCCTTGTCAGTCGCATGGCGGCGTGAACAATTCAGCGTCACTTCCACTGCATCAGATTATCGAAGCTTTACACAGCGCAAGCGTTAGGACTTCCACTTTCTCGAAAGGCCGTTGTGTGGGAGTCTGAGTATCCCGGGGACATTCGATGAAATCAAATATTAATTGTCGTGACTGGCTTTCGATCTCGCTTCGGACGAGTATATCACCTTCGCTAGCCACTAAACAACGAGCGCTGTGATATCTCCGCAGCCAATAATTACCCACCATATTTACAGCACTTTCTCGCACTTCGCATACCTTGAAAGGAAAGGCTAGGCAGTGAAAGACGTGAGTCAAAGTGAGCACAATCGCACACAACCACTTGTGAACGTGTTGTACTTCGCCAACATCATTGTCGCACACACCATCCTCCCAAGACACGTCACAATAACTTGAACAAATCCTTACACTGCTTTCAGGTCGTTGTCCTCGTCTCTTCATTCGCAGCGGATCCGAAACACACCTTCATTGAGTTACTTGCTTAAGATGTTTTACATTTTCTCAACATTTTATATCCTGGCTCCACGAATGTCCCCAATCCTCCATTTTTTGTTCTTTGCCCACAAACCTGGCATTTAAACCCTAACCTAGAGCCGAAACCTCTAGGAAGCGAAACCAAACATAAGAGTGCACCTGATTCGCATTTACAAAAACTTTCGCTAACACTCTGTGTGCATCCACTTTTCAGATATATTCGCAATTACGTCTCTATCATTATTAGTACGAATGTGTTTAAGAAATATCTCGGAGTGCATGTAATTTCTATCTCAATATGAAAGGTAACAAGTATGCATACAGGACCGCGGTTTCAATTAAGGACCAATGCTTGACTTTTGTTTCTCTCTTTAAAACATGCTGTTAAGCCATGGAAATTTCGTCTGGCGATAAGTTCGACTTAATGAATCTGTTAAATGAGTACCGTCAAATGTAGTTTTTAATAAGGGAGTAATTACTTCCTTATTACAAATCTACTCCACCTTGTGGGACTCCCCTAAATATTCGACCAAATGTAGTTTTTGAAGCTTTGAAGAAAGAAAGTGTAAGGGACCGATGGGCACAACCGATTAGCGCGGGAAGTCGGGGAAAGTATGTGGCTACCAGCCCCGCTCCTCTTTGTTCTCGTAGCATGAGGGGACGCAGGTGGTGTGCAGACAGGAGGGCGCCGCGAGGCACCTGGCGAAGCACGCAAAACCATTTAGGAGGACGAGCGTTACGAGCTGAGTGAGTCAGCGACGTGGTGATCACCAGTTGGCCCGCGTCGTCTTAACCCCGTAGTCACAGGCGGTACACACATTCACGCGGGCATCCGATGGAATGCTGTGGCAAGCACCTAACAATAACACTGCACTCGTGACGACAGGCGAGCCGTGACAGGACCGCTGACCACTCTTTTCTTTTTCCCTTTCTTTTTTTTTTTGTACACCGGGTTGAGCGCGCTATCTCGACCTCGAGGTTGCAGGTGAGACCCTCGTTCACGCGAGCGCCCGATTGAATGTGGTGACGGGCACTAACAAAAGCGGTTCACTCGTGAGAACAGCCGAACTGTGACAGAACCATGGACCACTCTTTTCTTTTTTAGCAACGGTACCCATTGACTTTAACGTTGCAACGGCCAGGTGAACGGCCACGTATACTGCGGAATGTAGGAAGGACGTGACCCTGGGAGTTTCGCTTTTCCTTTTTTTTTCAAAGAGAACGGGTTTAGTTCTCTTAAATTTGAAGGGGGAGCTGGACATCAGAACCAACCAATCAGGTTGATGTTTGGGGTGATTGGACGTTCTGGAAATTTGGGCTGAACCTCAGGCGGTAAAACCGAGGCCGAGGGCCCAGTCCGGCGTTCTGGTCTAGGTCTAGATGCTCTGCATCTTCGGTTATGTCGAGGTAGGAATATTCCTCTGTTAGCCAGTTCCACCTTGCAACTATGTTGTAAAAGTTGTTCTTGTAAGTATTTGCTGTGTACATAAATATTCAGTTATTCTTCTGGCAACCTCCTGTCTTCAAGTCATCGCTGCATACCGTCTCCGAGGGAGCGCCTCCGGCGCTAGGAATGTCCTCTGCAACACGGTATACCGTCTCTGACGGCGCAACGCGTATACGCGTATACGTGTACGTGTATACGCGTATACGTTGTCTTGTGACAACGCGTATACGTGTATTTTTTGCCAACACTTCTTATAAATCTATCACGATACTTTTGCTGTAACCGGCATTCGGCATTTCCATGGAGTAATATTCAAAGCGTCGCTGCGCTGTTATATGCAGAGGAAACAATCGACTTCATTTTTAAGTGTCAACCAAAAGAGCTACAGATTATGTACCGAACTATGCATTACAGCCTTTGTGTTTCACTGTTTATAGAGTTGCAAATTACTGCGCGGAACTCATGACGGCTACGGACAAATGGGAAACAGTGCCGGCCTTCGTCTCCTTCAAGTTTTGATACCAAACCCGTGGCAATGCTTGCTAGGACAGACTGGTGGTCTACTCTTTTAGTAACGTTAGACAAAAAATCTGGAAGAGGTAAATATTGATTGGTATTGCAGGAAATAAAGGGCTCCCAATCCAAAATAATCTTTACATGTGTGTGCGCGGTGAAGGGACCGTGAGATCTAATGATAAAGATTACGATGAAAACCAGTGGGTGGTTACCTGCTGGAAGAAACGTAAATTTTTGACAACTGTGCGAAGAGTACAAATTGAAAACGGACACCTAACCATATATTGGTAAGTGCTCTTCATTTTCAGCCTCGAAGAAAAAACTGCGTGAAAAAAAAAAAAAAGAATGTTCTAATTTTTTTTCGTGCTTCTGCTTATAACGTTATATAAAAAAGATTACTTACATTGTTGAGGAGAGCATCTCTTAGGTTCCGCAACCAATCTTTTTCGATGTCTTCGTTATATCCATGTATAATTGCAACCAAGCGTCTTCTCAGGTCCCATCTTTCTCTTCTGTGCAAAGCATACCAAGATTCAGCGGTAACCTCTACCCCTCCACGAGCTCTGGGTGCGTAAAAAAGAAACCTGGTCCCAACTTCAGCAGGTGACTGTGGTCCACCCAGGTCTATTCTCATGCGGTTACCTAAACGAAAACATCCAACACCTTTATAACAGGGCGATACGTGCTCTCCTTTTTGTATATGCATGACCTGCGAGAAAGAAAAAACAAAAAGAAAAGCAAATTTCATTGTGAGTTCCACAAATACGACTTGGTGCCATGTTCTTTATTTGCAACGACGTCCTACAATGTATAAATCATCGACATACATTCGACTACATTCAGGAAAATAACATCTCAGTCAGTCACCCTATCATTCCGTCTTCCAAAGAAGAAACATGCAGGAAAAATGTCACAGTTGCGTATAAGACATGTGAAACATCAAAGCACTTTATTTTGTTCGCCGACTTTTCATCCGTTCATTTTCTGACCCCCCTGAGGAAATCTTGCCTTGGCATTCCGGTGAGAGGAAGCAAGCAAAGAATCGATTGTTTGGAAAGGAATGATGTGCAGCGTACAGAGCAATAGACGACATAAAGTAGAACACCCCACAGCGGCCCGGGTGGCATGCCTTAACCTTCACCTCACAACGCGCTTACAACAATCTAGAGCTCACAGCTGTCAGAGATAACGAGAACGACGCACGCTCAATAGATGGCTACCTTCGCGCCCATCCTCCGGCTGGTGGGTGGCTTCACTACTAGGAACGAAAAAAAGCCCGCGTTCAGTTGCTGCCCAGAGGAGCTTGTAGAAACTTTATTTTCAGATAGGAGTGGGGAACGTGTGGTGAGGCGACTAGTTTTTGACTCCAACATAGCTGCCAGCGCAAGTATTTGAGTGCCTTTTGAGCCTAGAGTACAGATCTGTACAGGGCTGCCTTCCAGCTCTCAACATATGAAATTACATTTGGGTGGGTATATGGACTGTTTGTACATGGGCACACCATGTAATGCTGGCTTGTTTACCCCACGTTTTATGTCGCAGAACCCACAGTATTTTAGGTGGTTCGTCGAATGAGTTAACGCTACATTCTGGAAAAGTGGCGTGCATTTCGAAGCATGCCCCGCAGTGTTGTGTTTGTGTCAACTATTTTTTTTTTCATGTAACAAAACTCTCCCTAAAAGTTGCACAACTGTCTTAACAACTGCTGCAGTAACTATATGAAAACAGTTCAAAGTGCTACTAAACTAGATGAGGAAGCATCTGGGAAAAAAGTCCTGAATTTACGAGGGAGTGGCACGTTTTACAGGGCTGCCAACCATTTGTGCGATAGAGAATAAAGCTTCCATTCTTACATTCATCACATCCTAGCTCATTAGTAAGGCGAAAGCCTATAATGCCTCATCGTTGTCAGCAAAAGTGTCATGCTTTTTGCGGCGGCTCTGATTGCTCGAGACGGGATAACGTCATGGAGGTCTCAACCAATCACAGAGCACCGCCACAGTATGCGCGAATGCGTACCTTTTATGGTCATATGCCAATACTCGATCAATTACTAAATAATAATAAAAATTGTTCTATAATTAGTAAACAATTACGGATTATATTTACTCATTATTAACTATTACTAATTGGTGACCGCTGCGTGGTTAGTTATTCACTTATTGATTAATGCCCGCACCCGGTAAAATCAACCACTCAACAGCAAACGTAGAAATGCCAAGATACAAGAGGCGCGATCTCGTCGCTGCCAAGCAGAATTCACTGAATAAATGCACTCGCAGAATGTGAAAGAGTAGTCACTCGCTTTACTCGTAGCAGCATTCATCGCTACATGCGCAAGAGTCACGCAGCAGAATGCAGCACTCAGGCTTTCGCCTTTCATCACTTTAGTCAGCAATGTGTCCTGAAATTGTTTTCCTATGATGGCCGTGCTATTCTTGTAATACCATGTTGTGTTGTTTTGCGTTCTGATTTATGGCACATAAGCAACTAAGGCCGCATGCGCCAAACCAAGCTTAAAATCTCTGCATGGAAGGACTTTAAAAAGTTATTGATGTCCTGCAATTTTTTACACGCTTTGCTCATGGGAATGAAAAAAGCGCGAAATATGAATAATTTTTCTCCTAAAAGTAAGGTTCAGTATAGCCAGACGTGTTCTTTATAAACTCGTAGGAAGTACTTTTGTCTTTGTTCGCAGCATTTTGTACCTGTCATTAGGATGTAGTCATTACTAACAACCTCTCCATGGAGTTCTGGTGAAAGTAAACCTCCTCTTGCGAGAATGATATTCTGTGTTAAATGAATGTGACTGCTATGTTGGCAATGTAAAAACGCTTCAATGAAACGCTGTTTCGTGACTACATCATATTCATTTTTAATCACTGGTTTCGCTCTCTGTAATTTGTTGTTTGCTTTCTTGTCTCGTGAATCGATCTGTAATTTATCTGTCAGTTTCCTTTTTATGAATGTTTTGACATTATCCCGCGCTGCATTTTATTTTTATGTTTTAGCCGTCTGGCCAGCTGAAGCACATACACCAGCTCTTTCATTACCTCGTATCCCTACATAATTGGCAGCCAGCGGGATTTCAGTTGATGTTCTTGTGTTTCGGCTGAGAGGTCGAGGATGTTGCTGGCGTGTACAGCCGACATTTGCTCCACTGTAACACGCCTTAATAGCAATTAGTGACCATAAATTAAGCGCAGACACAGACTTAAAAGATAATAACCACGACTGCTGTCATCATCTGGAGTTCAGGTGACATTGCCGAAGGAAAATTAAGATGTGATGTTCTATATCCCCGCACACAGCACTTGCGGAACACATACACAGAAGAGGTGTTATCAGGCCCTCAGCAGAGCCCGCGCACGCGATATGACAAAGTGGTTAACACGTAGTGGCGGCTTGTTGGATCATCATTCTGATGTCCAAAGCGCGGCAGCAACATTGACAGAACAAAAGAGACGAACGCAAACATGAGCGCTGTTTGTGTCCATCTCTCTTGTTCTCTCCGTATTGATGCTGTACTGTTGAACTCTGAATGGTAAAGTGACTTAGGATATTTTAAGGCTAAAGCCTTTAATGGTTCATGCTGTCGTCGACAAAATGTTTCCCGCTTTTGCAGCGTTCTGAATGGCCGAGGCGGGATGACGTCATATAGGCCTCGACCAATCACAGAGCAAAACCATAGCATGCGCGAATAAGTCCCTTATAATGGCCTTATGTCAATCATTTATACTAAATAATAAGCTAATAATTAATTACAGATTCATGACAAATTAAGCAAATCATTAATTAACTAATAATTATAGGTAATTGTTTAAGGAATAAACTATTCCACACGTAATAATAATTACTTAATTACTAATTGGGGCAGTTGCGTAGCAGAATGCGGCACTAAGGCTTTCGCCTTTCACTTCTTCAATCGCTAAAGTCCCTGGTATTTTTTTTATTTATTTAGTCACTCATGGTTGGAGGGTGAACTCCAAAGGCTCGTGACACACCTGAATTGAGACTGCTTCTCCGAAAAACATTTTAGTATTCTGACGAACTCTTGACATAACCTAAATGTTTTTCGAGTTTGTCTTCTACGCCACAACCAATATAGAAATCTGACTTAGGGCGCTCTGCACAGAATGTACGGTGGTTGTCATTCTTTCATCTAAGGCCAGGAACTCTTGTAGTATATGTTCAAGCGGTGGCTATTCTTTTTGATATTGTGTTAGTGTGACGTTACATACAGAGGAGATACTATACCATGCAGGTAGTTGGTCGCGACTGCGGACCATAGGTGGAAGTTTATAAAGTATGTTTAATTCATAGTACTTCCGCTGAAAACGGAGAATTACAGGTCTGATTCCTCGGTGTTTGTTGTTGAAGACTGCTCTACATAGGTACTTTGTAACTACGGGTAACTGATGCTTTCTTCTTGGGGAAATATACAGCGCCAACAGAGACGACGGAGGAGGAAGTACACAACACAGGCGTTTTCTCGCAACTAACATTTATTCCGAAGGAAGACACATATATAAAACGCCCAGAAACGCAGCGCATGTCCAGTGGACAAGAGAGATAATCAACGCAGGATTGAACTGTATAGGGGGCTATCTGCATAACACAAGGCACATTGAGTGTTGCCTAAGAACTAGATCTCAGAATCATGCAACTCAATTGAGGGCTGCCTGATTCACTGTTTATTTTTTTGCTGATGAAGAAAGCTTCCATAATTTCCCTTGTGCGCCGATCACGATGCCGGTACAGTACTTCGTTATTCTCAAAAATCGCCTTACATTCACTATTTTATTTCTTTCAGCACTCAGAACAGTGTTTTGACACATCTGACGATGGCTTCTGATGTTTTTCAGGCGAATATTTTAACGCCGTTCGGTTTGTCCGATATGCACCTTTTGGCACGTGAGAGAAATCTGATGCACCATCGACCGCACGCAATCCAAAAATCTTAATCTATGCCGCACTGAACACTTGAAGGGTTGCACTTTATTCTTTCGTTCCTCGATTTTTCTCCCTGTCAAGGCCCACAGGCGTTGAAGCATTAGGGTTGCTGAGCATACCACATCAATATTGAAGCGTCGAGCCACATATCTCAGATTATGCGCCATGCCATGCACATAAGGAACGGCCACCGATTTCATATGCCCCGATCGTTATCCTGCGATGGCAGTTCAGAGACCCCCGAAGAGGGCAATTAGTCTCTCACATTCATGCTTTATACCAGAGAGCGGAAAACCTGGCGCTGTAAATCGTTCCACCTGCAGGGAAACACCTTTTTCTATGGAGTGGGAGCAGGCCTTCTCTAGAGCAGACCGATGACAAGAGAGGGCTATGCCGTGTTTTACAAGTTTATAATGCCCTGAAGCAAAATTTAACGATTTTCTTTTTTTTTTTTTTTGAGCGCGACTTACGCAACAAGTGTGGCACTCCTCAGACTTTAAGCCGAGATGTAGAATCTAAAGTTCGCAATTTTCGGGTATTTCAAATGTGAAGTACAAACGCATAAAAGTAGGATGGACAGTTGGGCGAGTTGGTACAATTTTTCATTAGGATGAAAGCGGATTCTTATACAAAAAATATTTTTGTATAAGAATCCGCTTTCTTCCTAGTAAACAATTAGTTGCGAGTCAGCGCTCGTTTTTTGTGCGTCTCTTCTTGTGTGTTTCGTCTTTTCGCGCTGTTCCACCCACTATACAAACCCATAGCACTTTTTTTAAAAGCCTTCATCACATCAATCACACGCTCAGCAGTTCCCCCCTTATTAGCTAGCACAAGATAGTCATCTAAATATCTCCAGATTTTAAACGCAAGACCGTTCAGGTTTTCACCAATCGCCACATCTACATTCGCAAGAAAAATGCTACTGTTAATTGGGGCTACACATACAGATGTATACCCCCTGTTTTTTGCAAAAATATAGTTCCCCTCCATTCTACGAGTGTTGAGTGCAAGTAAAATGACACCAAATCTAGGAAGGCTTCAGCTGTGACACCACTGCGACCAGTGAAATCTACTTCGTCTTTTATTAGTGTGATGCAGTACTTCACGGTGTTAAAAAGCATGTCATGGGGTAGGAGTAATATAAATCCTCAGTATCAATGCTGAATCCGAAGCAAGTCACTGAGTTATTTTGTAGGAACCGATGTTATGGCGATAAGGTGCTTTTGTAGGTATCCTGATAATGTATGCAGCCAAGTGTAGCGCTCCGAAACAATTGTGCGGAATGAGATGTTCGGCTTATTCGTTTTTGCGGCAAAAAACCGCTTCAAGGCTTGAAGCAGGGGCTTTCTTTATACCAGAAGCGACAAAAGCTTGAAACCTGTTAGCATCTCGACTGCACGATCCCTCACTCGTTCACATTTCACATTCAAAAATTTTGACAATGACAATTCATATAGCCCCCTATACAGTGTAATCCTGCGTTGATTATCTCTTTTCTGTCGTTCAATGTGTTAGCGCGGTGAAACCAATAAGAAATTTCGCTCAAATCAAATTTTCGCTTGTCGATACTGCCCCCAGACCTATGTCCCTCGGCTGAGAGACAGGGCGCTACTTTTACGCCACGAAGAAGTTTGTGTTCTTAATAATTGCAAGAGCGTAAAGCAATGACTGGCTTCTAGATTCACATAACCAGGAGGCGTCCTGCGAACTTGTCACACATATCAGACTAACATCTTATTGCGCCTTCGTGCAACACCCCCCCCCCCCCCCCACACTTAAAGAAAAATAATATTTAACCAATATCATTTATAAGAAACTTTTGCATGCATGGCTGCACCTTGAGCGTTAGTTCCACACTGTAGTGATACCAGCTTCTATCGCTTTGTCTACCCTCTCCTGCATTCCTCACAGAGTGTCGCCGTTCGTCTGGCCTCCAGTTGTGGCCATCAACCCCAGCCACGCAAAACAAGGCGACGGCCACTGAAACACAAGAAGGTGACTATAATAATTATTTCGGCACTCTCTTTGTGCCATATATGAACGCATCAGAAATATCCCAGAGAGAAATGATGTTATTCTAGATGTTGTCTTTGGCATTGTTTTTATTGCGGAGGGCACATTTTGAACTGCCGTTCCAGCTTCTTATCGTCTTTTGCGACCCTTTTAGAGATTAAGGAGAAAGTAATGCTGCCGTGTCATAGTTAGTGGCCAGGAAGGAAAAGGAGGATGTCATAAGCCGAGGCAAGTAGCGATAAAAGGTTAGGAGTAGTGGCTGAGGTTAAGCAAGCGGCGTCGAGCAAATGTTGTTCGCAATAGACGACGATTGCGGGAAGTTAGTACATAATTTGGAATCGGAACACACTAGCTTTGACAAACATGGATGAGTGACAAGAAGATGGAAGATGGCCACTTAAGTTTTCATTTCATTTTTCTGACATTTGTTCAAGTAACCTGCATAGAATTGTTCGCTACAGATTGCCGAAGCGGTGATCAGTAATCACGCAAACTGATTTTAACCCCAGCCTATTTGGCTTGTCGAGAATCCATTCGATAAGCCAAATACCGCTTACGTCTTCCGTCATAGCAATATATCAACCGAGCTGGTTCGTCAATACGAAGAAATGTCGTCATTGTCGAAGGTTGTTGCTGATTGTTTGTGACTGTGGACTAACACAAATATTTCAGTGACATTATTAACTGCATTATGCATGCATATATATATGTGTATATATTTGTCCACATTCCTCTAAATCGCCAGTTTCTTGCATTTTCGAGAGATATAAATCGCTTAATGTTGGAAACAATATATATCTAGCAATATTACAAAAGTATATATATTGGGACACGCCGAAACCAGTCCTTATTTAGAGTCAAAGGAAAGAAACTTTAGCTGATATGTTTCCGTTCTATCCTAGAGTGGTCTAGCTTCCAAACAATTGTGAAACTTTTTTTTTTCAATTTCCACAGTGCTTTCATATCTTCGAAGAAAGATTAGTGTAAAATCAATTTCGCCCATATTTTGAATGTGTGTGTATGTGTTTCTACGGTGACATCTGAAGAAATTTCACCTCAAGTATTTCTTTTGAATTACTTTCAGAAAGAACATTTGGTTAGGTCATGTTTATATATTTCGCGCTTTTTTGGCACTTCACACATTTTTGCTTGAAGATCTCTAATAAGATTTTTTTTTAAATGTGTCACTTTTCTCATGCTATGGAAAGAGCTAAAATCGTCATGCTAGCATTTATTTAGATAGTTTAGACCGTAACCATTTCAACCAGATACTATGCAGACCAAAGTTGGTACTATTTGCACTGCACGACGCACTTACCTAAAACGAATACTCTAGCCGGAGTAACAAACTTGTTTACCATCATTTGCATTTTGAGCAGTATTTTCTGAAAGAGAAACGATCAAATATATTTTAAACGGCGAGATATTTAAATCCCAAAATATAACACAGCATTCCTAATGATCTATTTGATTATCAGAAGAGGCCACAGCCGGCAGTTCTACAACAAAATTTTAGATCTAATCCGTCCTGCACCAACAAAGCAACTGCTGCAATCGATGTCTTGTTAAATGCATGCACAAGCAACGGCACAACGAAGGCACTCAGTAAAGAAGCCTTTGCGCACACTGTTCATTACGCCCCAGTAAGCACCCACATGGCAGCAGCAGTAAGGTATCATGTATCACATTGACCCTCGCCTGCAAAGGCGCCTTGTCGCAAGGATCTATATACTTAATTATTTTGTTTAGACTAGTCTGGTAGATCCAAAAACGAGGACGCTTAGAGTTAGCACAGGTTAAGATTAGAAATTTCATGCACGTGCAGAGCCGAACAGTTGCACAAAATAAAACCATTAAAAAAAGACAGTGGCTGCAAGCACTCGTGACGGCGAAGAAGAAAAGGCGATGGAAAATTACGAGTACGTGTTCAAATGCAACAAAGAATTCATAATAAAAATGACCGGCTGCACATTCCAAAATGTTGAACACCAGCACATGCAAGGAGGCATTTTTTGCTCACCTCGCAGGGATATTTTGCATTTTTAAAGAGAAGAAATTTCTCCTGCGTGTTAAGTTTTTTAAGCATATTTGTTTAAGAGTTGAGCAAACCTAGATTGTCGGATGCCTCCCGTTCTCACCGAACATTCACTTTAATCCATTTTTACTCAGAACAAACCAAAGAGCATTTGTAACTCAACAAAGCGTGGTCGTCTTATATTCTGAATGGCCTACACTAATTCCTGACCTGTCCAAATTGCAAGCAATTTTAATTTCAGCTCAATCACTTCCTTTCGGTTGCCTTCAATCTAAGCATTTGTAACCAGTTCTCGAATTTATACAGTCACATCTCATCGCGATATGGATAGACGAAGTCAACTTCTTTTTGATGGTTCTTGAAGTTCCTTTTTTTTTCTTCTTCTCGTTGGTAATGGTCCCGTCTCCTTGCTTCGCCGAAAGAATTTCAATGGCCGAATTAAATTAACAAACTGATTTAATTAAGCTAATAGGTCAGATGGATGAACAAACACAGCACAGTTGAGAGAAAGAACAAATAAAACAGAGTTGGGTCGCCCTCCGGCTTAGGACAGTCCGTCGTCCCAAGCGACCGTACGGGAGAACGTCCGTCTTCTCCTTCGCTCGGGCCGCAACTCCCCGGGCCACCCATCGCACCTCGTCGTTTTATCGCGTTTTCCGTTTCCGTGAAAACGTCCTTGGTGTCCCCCCCGTTCGCACAGATTCGTGGAAAATCGTAGCCGAGGTCCAGTTCGCCGAAGCGTCCCAACCCCGGCCTTTCCACCACTGGCATTCCACTCTCGAGGACGCGCACGAGATTTACGACCGCGATTTACACATACAAAATAAAAGCAACACCAAACGGACGCTCGACGAGGTCTGCCGACGGCGTTCGGAGCCTCGCGCGCTAACCACCAGGCCAAACACAGAACGGCAGAGTGCCTTTCAATGCGCGAGACCCCTCGCCCCTCAAGAAAGACACAAAACAGATAACGCGCACAAGCAGGGACACTTCACACTGTAACACAAAAACAAGAAAAAGGTCCCCCCTCCCTGCCCCGCCGGGGTGGTGCAGTGGTAAGACGCCCGACTACTGTGCCGGAGTTCCCGGGTTCGAACCCGACCGCGGCGGCTGCGTTTCGATGGAGGCGAAACGAAGTGGCGTCCGTGTGCTGTGCGATGTCAGCGCACGTTAAAGATCCCCAGGTGGTCGAAATTATTCCGTAGCCCTCCACTACGGCTCCTCTTTCTCTCTTTCCACTTTCATTCCCACCTTCCTCCCTTCCCCTACGGCGCGGTTCGGGTGTCCACAGAGCAAGTGTGACAGTTACTGTGCCTTTCCCTTCCTGTGAACCAATTTAACTTTTTTAACCCCCTCCCTTGGTACGGGCGCCGCTCCGCCCGCGCGCCTCGCCGGCCGGCTGCCCGAAACGGCAGGAAACACAAACACACACAAAAAGAAAACTCGAGAAAACATGCACTGTTGACGACCTTACACGCCCCTCCTAAGATCGTTGCAACAACCTCACTGGTTGTTGCACACGATAAATAACACAAAGGTCGTCACAACGTCATTACAACGCACAAAAAAAGAAACAAAACGCCACTTTCACAATTAGATACTACTAAGAGCCCCCGCCGCATGCGAGGTATCTAGCACGGAAGCGTGCAAACGCGTCCGACATGAAAACATTTTTCAGAGTGGTCCCCATGCCTGCCCTCGGAAACCACAGTGGGTGGCGACAGCTCTGGTGGCCTGCTGCGCCATGATAGAGGTACCGATGATTTGCATGCGCATGTTTTATTTTGCCGCTGCCTACCCCTACTTACTATGGCACTCTCAGTTTTCCGCCACATCTTTCTTCTGCGCTTCCAATAACCTCCTCCGGTCTCCGGTCCCTCTTGGCGTTTACCAATGAGCGAGGTTCTACCTCCCTCACCGCTACCTGCGTCCAAGGTGACGGACGCCTGTGTTCTCATATCAGGCACCTCGCAACCGCCGCTGCGTGCCTGTTGTTCCAGCGTGTGCCAAGCGTCTTCAGAAAGCAGGCAGTCTGCTTCCTTGGAAGCCCGCTCACTCGTTACGGCGCACAACAGCGATGCACTCTCTCTGATCTGCCGACCCCGATCTACTGCTAAGCTTAGCGGCACTCTAGCGAGCCTGGCTACCACTTCAGTACCAAAAGCTCCCACTAGTGGTATGGATGCCCAACACCTCCACCTGGTCGCTCGGTATGGCGCCCTCTTTAATCACCGTTATCTCTGCACCCGTGTCGATCAGGGCCCTCAGAACCGTCTCGGCGCATCTCAAGTCGACGTATTCTAGTGACGCGAGGCCATCCTTCCCCGATGGCTCCCCGCAAGGCAGAAAGTGGCGGGTCGTTCCCCGTCCGACCACTCCGCTGTCATAGTTGTCGACAGCGTTAAATCTTTCTTGCGCTACTCTGTTCACGATTTTCTTATGCGCGTCACAAGTTGCTGGTTTTTAAGGGCAAGAGCGAGCGAAATGTGGTCCGTTGCAAATGAAGCACGCTGGGGATTTAGAGGAGCCTGACTTTTCCTGCGCAGCTAGGCCGGACTTATGCAAAGTTGCTTGTTGTTTGCCAGAGAGGATTCTGCCTGCAACTGTTTGCTTCCTTCCCGACCCCTTACCTTCGCAATCCTCAAAAGCCTCCACCAACCTCGCTATCTCATGTGGCCTCACCCAACCGTCCCCCTCCTCTCGTTTCACGTACTTATACGCCTCAGTGCTCAGTGTCTGCTTCATCTAGTCAGCCACGTGCAGTGCAATCAGGTCCTCTAGCGTTTTGATCCCCCGCGCCGCCATGTAAAAAGCATAGTAGCTCTCAGTTCGCGACGCGAAGTGCTGCCAGGTCTCGTCACGAGCCGGAAGCGCATTGCGGAACTGCCTGAGGTAGTCACCTGGCGACAGACGCAGCTCGGACAGAATCGTCTTTTTTACCAGATCGTAACTGTCGAGCTCCTCGGTTGAAAGTTTAGAAAAGAGGTGTGGGATTCTCGCAGTCACCAGAGGCAAAACTAAATGGCTTCTAACCTCTTCAGGCACCTTATAAGAACGAAAAATGCCCTCGATTCCCTCGAGCCACACTGGAACCTCTGGATCAGTTGGAATTGTAGTCAGTAAACTCTTGAGCCGTTTTGCGAAATGCGCCGGTGATTCCTCGCGTGTCAGCTTACCATCTGTTAGCGAGCCCTGTGGTCCGCCACTTCGCAGCTCTAACTGACGTGTTTTTTCTCGCTCAATGAGCAGTGTGGTCTTCCTAAGCTCCAGCTCCATTTCCAGCCGTCGCATAGCTGAATCGGGAGTTCCGCCACCGCTTTTATCTTCTCCTGCTGATCCTTTTGTTCCCATCATTTTGCCTGCCCCTGTCGCCTCCTCTGCTCTTGAAACTCCGCTATCACTTCCGCTCTCCTCCCCACTGATTTTCGTGACTACTGCACCGCTACGCAGTATCATGCACGATTCCTGTTACTCGTCAAAAAACGCACGGCACCAGTGGGTTCCGAGGACCAGCATAAGGGCCACTCACCTTTCCGCTGGCGTATCCTCCCCGACTACCGCATCGTCTGCCGTTCTTGCGCTCTGGCTTCCTCTCCGCTGCCAATGCGCGATGTAACACTCGGAACACGAAAGTCCACCGCTAGTCCATTAGCGGCAGATATCACTTTCGCTGCCTGATCACTTGGCTGGTGCGCTTTAATTCAGGTCATTGATGCGCTGAACACCGCTGGCTCGGTCCTTTGGCCGTGATGCGTGGCGTCGTTCGCTGGTGGGCGGCTCGCACCTTACGCGCAGTGAAGGCTCAATCCGTTGGCCACCAGCTGGGAGTCTTTCGATGCTGCGCCGCTAACTCCTTAGCTTCAGTGTCGGTTCGTCGATCTCAAGTGATGGCTCGGTCCGTCGGCCACAATGTTGCTGTCTTCTCGTGCTGCCTTCTTTCGACGGAGACCTCCTCCTCAGGCGCTGTCCATCGGCCCGGCAGTCTTCCTGCTGAACAAGCTGTTTTGTGATCGCCGAAGGCTGACGGGAGACGGTGATCCGGTCGTCGGCTGCGCCAGTAAACTTCTTTTTGATGTTTCTTGAAGTTCCTTTTTTTTTTTCTTCTTGTTTACGGTCCCGTCTCCTTGCTTCGCCGAAAGAATTTCAATGGGCCGAATTAAATTAACAAAGCGATTTAATTAAAATAATAGGTCGGATTGATGAACAAACACAGCACAGTTGAGAGAAAGAACAAATAAAACACAGAGTTGGGTCGCCCTCCGGCTTAGGACAGTCCGTCGTCCCAAGCGAGCGTACGGGAGAACGTCCATCTTCTCCTTCCCTCGGGCCGCAACTCCCCGGGCCACCCATCGCACCTCGTCGTTTTCGCGCGCTTTCCGTTTCCGTGAAAACGTCCTTGGTGTCCCCCCCCGTTCACACAGATTCGTGGAAAATCGTAGCCGAGGTCCAGGTCGCCGAAGCGTCCCAACCCCGGCCTTTCCACCACTGGCATTCCACTCTCGAGGACGCGCACGAGATTTACGACCGCGCTTTACACATACAAAATAAAAAACAACACCAAACGGACGCTCGACGGGGTCCGCCGACGGCGTTCGGAGCCTGGCGCGCTAACCACCAGGCCAAACACAGAACGGCAGAGTGCCTTTCAATGCGCGAGACCCCTCGCCCCTCAAGAAAGACACAAAACAGATAACGCGCACAAGCAGGGACACTTCACACTGTAACCCAAAAACAAGACAAAGCCCCCCCCTCCCTAGGTACGGGTGCCGCTCCGCCCGCGCGCCTCGAGGGCCGGCTGCCCGAAACTGTAGGAAACACAAACACACACAAAAAGAAAACTCGAGAAAAGATGCACTGTTGACGACCTTAAACGACAAATTTGAAAATGTACCATTAAATCTATTTTTTTCTACAAAATGGAACGACAGATATTTTTCCGCACAGAAACAATATCTGCTTACAGACAGTTCAAAGCCTTTAAAAGCCAAGGCTTTTTAATTGTGATAAGGTTACCACAACCGAAAGCACCCACAATGAAACGTAAGGTTTAAAAATACATTTTCAGAACATATCTCTCTATAAAGACATGCTTTATAAGCGGAAGTTTTAACTCACGTGCTGAGATTGCCCGAGCCTTTCTCCTCCGAAGAAAGTGTTTTTGGTGCAGTAAGTGTAGTTTTCTCGGACAAAATGTCCAGTAAAAACAATGGGATTTGATACCGCAAAAAGGATGATTGAGTCCCAAACCCGTCATCGAATTTCTCCGGATCTAGATCCCTACATACAGTGAAGGACGTCTGGGACTGAGCTCCGTTTTCGCTAAGAAAACATTCGTTGTATTTTGCTGGCATTAAAATTACAATGTTAGAGATGCGCCTATACACATGAAAGTGGGGATTTCATTTGTTTTTTTGTTGAACAACAGATAAATATTCTCATTATATTTAGCAAACCAATGTTGTTCCTAAAGCAATGACTCTCTGAAATTACTTTCTCACGAATGGGCGACGTCACATTTATTGTCATAACACAAGTATATAAACCTCGTACAATGTGGATGTACATACAACAAAATCCGAAGCAAGAGGATCAGGCAGCGCTCAGCACAATGCACCATACGAACGCGTATAATAAACTTAGCTGCCAATGACTGCACTAAAGGCGGAGTGCCATTCATTTACATAATAATAATAATAATAATAATAATAATAATAATAAGGGGTTCACAGGAAGGGAAAGGCGCAGTATCTGTCACACTTGTAGCTGTGGACACCTGAACCGCGCCGTAAGGGAAGGAAGAAAGGTGGGAGTGAAAGTGGACAGAGAGAGATAGGAGCCGTAGTGGAGGGCTACGGAGTAATTTCGACCACCTGGGGATGCGCTGACATCGCACAGCACACGGACGCCTCTTCGTTTCGCCTCCATCGAAACGCCATTCATTTACATGGGGCTGAGATTTAGTGAGCGCTTTGGGCTAAAAAAAATCAGTTGGTTTTAACCGATGAAGATTGAACTTCTTTTTTTATCCTGCTAAAGCTAGCTTTGAGCTTAAACTGAACAATAAAAAGACAAAGATCATGGCATCTTGCCCTATCAAGTCCTGGAGCATCAAGGGACAAGAAGTGGAAGCTGTGATAGATTTTCTCTACTTGGGCTCCAAGATCACCCCGGAACGAGACTGCAGCCATGAAATTAGGACACGCCTGCTTCTGGGAAAGAGAGCCATGGCTAGCCTTGACCGCTTAGTAAATAGCGGAAACCTTAGTCTGCCAACCAAGATCCGTATAACTCGTGCTATGATCTTTCCAGTAGTGATGTATGGATGCGAGAGTTGGACTGTGAAGAAGGCTGCCGGCGAAGAATTGACGCGTTTGAATTGTGGTGCTGGCGAAGACTCTTGAGAGTTCCTTGGACTGCCAGAAGATCAAATCAGTCGATATTGTCGACCATAAACCCTGAATGCTCATTGCAGGGTCAAATTCTAAAGTTAAAGCTCAGCTACGTTGGTCATCTGATGAGGAGAGAGGAGTCGCAGGAGAAGGGGTAGGCTGCGAACGCGATGGTTAGATGGCATCCTCGAGGCGTTGCAGATGAAGTTATGTGATGTTAGGAATATAGTGAGAGACCGGAAAGCGTAGCGTGACATGGTCCATAGGGTCACGAAGAGTCACTGCATTCGAGCGTAGATTTTAAGTTAGAGAAACAAGATTTATGTCATCATATTTATACAACTAACGCAAGGGAGCTCTCTGAAACACGGATTCAGGCCTGGACTATGCACACCTTCGAACACATACGAGCTAAGCTCTGCTTCGGTCCGGTAATATAGGGTCCATGGCAATCTTTCAGGCTTGTAGGAGTACGCACTTGACCTCTTTTAAGCTAAACAGGAACGCATGTTGTCAAAGGAATTCCGTAAGCGACAATAAAACGTTTTTCTTTACACCCGGCAGGCAAAGTTTGGTCCAGGAAGATGAATCGCGGCTTTATATCTCGAAGGTGCTCATTTCGGCTTCGAGTTGAGATTTTTTGTGTTCGTTGCTGTTTATGTATGGAACGGTATGGTGAATTTCGCTTAGTGGCATTCCATCACGTGGGTGTGACAGCGCATCAACTCAACTCAGCAGTAGACACCGATGTAGGAAGTCTCTATACTACGACTTTCATTTTTCTCACAACAAAAAACGACTATCACATACCTTAAGACATCACATGGATATTGATGTGCAATCGGTTTTAACGAGGCCAGTACCAAGAAGCCCAGCCATGAGCGAGAACGAGCGACGAGCGACGAGCACAAAAAAAAGCGGTGGTTCATACAGATTCAGTGCAGCCATTGAGAGAAAGAAAGTAGCTTGGGGCTTTTGTTTTGTCTCCTTAGTCTCCCAGAATAGCGTTTTAGAACAATTCAGTATAGACCTTGGCATTGGAGAAGCGTCCGAACAATGCTCGTGAATAAACATTATCAACAGAATAACTCGCTGGCTTCCACGTATCTGTAAACAAATGCGCACTGATATGGAAGTTTGTTTTGCCTTGGCTCCCTTAATATCTCACCCTTTTCATTTTCATGCAGTGCAAGAGCGCTAGCGTTTGTTATTTTTTATATCTTTATGTACGTGAATTCTTAAGTCAAGGACGGGAAAGGAAGAAAAAAAACGCCCACACGCTTCGTTTTTTTTTTTTTTTTTTTTTGTCAAGAAAGTAAAACGCTCAGTTAGTAAGAGAACGCGACTCGATATTTCCAAGTCACGAGTTCTGTTCCCACTATCGAGCATTGTTTTTTCTTCTACTTTGTATTTCAATATTTTAACCTAACTTGGTTAAGGTGCTAATTCTGGTCAATAGCCAATAAACAAATAATCTCTTACGCATTCTTTGGCCTTGCGGATAATTTGCTTGTTTCATTCGTGTATGATGAGGAGTCCCTCATTTTCCTTTCAGTTTTCTGGTTAATACCTGGCAAGTGTCTAAGTACTAGCAGTCCAGAATGCATAGATAGCGCAAGTGTGTTCTAGCTAAGCTACCGCCTTCCCTGTCGATCACGTCACACTCGCGGTAACCCAGAAAGTTACACATCGACCGCTAAGGAAGGGTGGCACTGGTGAACATTTTCAAGGCTCTGTTACTGGCAACATTAATACTCAGGAAAGTAGAAGGCTAGACACCCATCGATAAATCCCAGTTGGCATGACCACCGGACGCGATATTCGGAGGGCACGCGTTAGGTTTCCACCATCGGCGCGTTATTTTTCTATCTAGTTTGCAATTATCTTTCACCCTAAATTCAATGCAGAACTAATAAGGCTATTATCTAAAAATAAATTTTGTAAATTATCAAAGTTTTTTTGTGCTAGACCATTTTCGGCTTCTTTCATTCTTCAATCATAACGACCGCCTCTTTTCCTCTTCAATTTCTACTCAATTTTTTTGCAAAGGTCTCCGTTCTCGCGTTATTGAATAAATAGGTACAGCAAAAAAGTTCTCGCACAGCTTAATCTTTTTCTATCTATCATGTTTCAGTATATTCGGCGAGTACTTGACGTGCCAGTGCTTACACTTTGTTGCAAGAGCAGATTCACCGGAAAGTTCCACTAGTGGCAGCACAGAATATGCGGAGCGTGTTCTAGTGGTGTGCCCGGTGTATGCGCGCGAATGACTAACGCAGGCCGCTTCTTTGAATTCGTCAGACAAGAGGCCACTTTAGAAGAATTTGCCGACAGACGATTGGCCGGAGAGTGACAAGCTCTCCAAACAATATGGATTTTTTCAAGATTTTATTTGAATGACTCAAGTCGAGACTTGAGATTCTGATGCCAACAGTTGTACAAACAGCGCAAAAGCACGCTCGCCAGCACGGACCTAGAGTCTTCACCGATCTTATTTGTGTCGCCTCTCTGATTGGCTAAGCTGTTTTGTGAGGTCACAACCACGTGACCTTGCGCGGGTTATTCAAACTGGGGTCGGCATAGCGTCTTCACACATTATTCTCTCCGAGCAGTATTTACAGTTCATCAGACAACAGAGTGAGTGGTGGGGCATATTATTGAACAGCAATTGTCCATGATCTCTTGTTATGCTTTCACATTAGCAAAAACCGTCGGAATCGATTTGAACTGGTTGATTTTGGAACTTGAGTACTCGGATTCTCTACCCGAGCTCCTAAACTATTCAGCCACATTAACGCATATGTACGCTCACTGTAACCAGGTTTAAGTAGGGTTAAATGGTTAAACATTCACTATTTGAGGTGAATGAACAGCTTGAACAACGCCTTATTGTGTTTTCGCACTAATATTTAGTTTAACAAAGACACCCCTACTAACTTTTTCGTGTTCCGCTCAATTCGCAATTACTCATCACTAATCTATTCCTTCGGTTCCGCCTCTGTAGCTTGGAGTAACAGGCCAGAGATTCATATTTCCAGCCGACCTCACTACCCTACCGCCCTAAGATCTCTTTTATCAAGCCATTTATGATATGAATGAGTTCGGAGTATTCCGCCGTGAGGATGCCACTGCCTCTTCTTTCGTACAGAAAGGCTGAAATGACTGCCACAGCTATGCTTCAAGGTCCAAAACGCCCTTTCTTTTTACGCAGCCAATGCTCTCATGTGCATCGGCAAAACCGTTTGGCAGTACGAGAAAGTACCGCAGCTGGACCCGATCCCGGACACAGCGCTGGTAGTGGTCATGGGAGCAGCCCTATTGCAAGTGCACAAGGCCTGTCGAAGAGCGCGTGGTTCTGCGGATCCACATACGAGGAGAGAATATATTTAGTTCTGCGTATCTGGCATCGCAGCTTGATTGATCAAAGCCAGTAGACAACTCGTTCATAATGTCGCCAACAAACACTTTCTTTTTTCATCCTTGAGACAAACAGTATGAGTACGGAATAAATAGGTCTGCAAATTTCAGTGAGGGAGGCACACTAGAAGAATTCTAACCAGAATAGAGGGCGTTACTATTTCATGTGGCTACAACGAATCGCGCCATATTCAGGAACACAAAAATCTTCGGCCTTTAATATACGTCTGAAATAACAATGGCAATTTTGGCCGAAACAGAGGCAACATCGTTCTTTCTGCGCTAATGTCATTTTAGACAAACATTTTATTTGCTGAACAATAGTCACCCTCATCGTCATCAGCCTGCCTTAATCCACTGCAAGGTGAAAGTCTCCATCATCGTTCTCCAATTAACCCAGTCCTGTACTAGCTGCACGTACTTGATGTATGCATGCTTCATAACTTCATCCACCCGTCTACTTTTCTGCCGCTTCCTGCTATACAGAGAGCTATGGAACAGAAAATGTTTGGTGTAACTGTAAAAGATAAAATGCTTGAAGAATGGTTCAGAGAAATAACGCAAGTTATTGACATCCTAGTCGAAATCAAGAATAAATGATCATCGGCAGGTCATGTAGTGCTGAATTAGCATAACGGCGGCTAAGGGTAACGAATCGGATTCCAAGGGAAGGAGAACGTAGCTGGCGTGTGCAGAAAATTACGGGAACAAAACTGAACCCACTCTATACCTCTAAAGTTAGAGGCAGAGCCTATGACCTAGACAGAACTCAAAAAGAGGCAGCCAGCAATAAGTATATATGTTTTGTTGAGTATGCAATACAGTACATAAACAAAAATGCATATGCAATAAAATAGTTTTCTGGATTAAAATTCCTTGCAGTAATCCTCTGATCATTCCTGTTGCGCCCGTCGCGCCATCTTTAGTACGATGAATAAAAACGAATTTAACAATCACGAACAATCCGACCATTAGAGCATTCCTTAATTTAATTTCATGAATTTGCTTCCCAGCGTAATGGTTGCTTCAGATTTTACTGACCGCTCATAGTTACTAGGATTTATGCAGGAAGTTTATGCTTCGGTGCGGTTTTAGACAGTACGGTTCTCAAATGAGTACTTATATTCTGTTTCACGTAAGAGTCCATACAAGGGTTTGATAGCAATGCGTTTTACGCCACCGCTGTATCCTTCTTTATATTTTGGTCTTAAGGGCTATGATGTTCTAAAGAGGGTGCGCAAAATGCAGATTCCTCCTTGCACGAAAGCATTTTTCTTTAAATTACACTCCGAAGCTCTACTTGTTAGCACATGGCTCTATAGGAAAAATATTTTTGTATCTTCTGTAAACTGCCGACTGTGTGATGTGTCTGAAACAATTGGGCACTGTTTCATTAATTGCAAAGACGCAATTCTCTTTTAGGACGTGCTGCAAAGAATTCTAAAGAACGACTTTGTTCTAAATTCATACAGTGTTCGGTATCTTGCTATTACACTATCTGATTATGAACTTATGACATGTTTATCCATATTGGACTTCGTACCTTGTGGAAGACACGCATGTTGAATCGCAACACTAAACCTGTCGTTCAATCTAGATTCCACTTTAGCAGAATGATGTTGCAACTGATGGACATTTATGAAGAAAATGACTTTCAACCTGACTGGTTTCCGTCGGTGACACGGTGTTTATCTTTGCCTGCTTTTTAGGTGTGTGTTTTTTGTTCTGCAGCTCAGCAACGGCTGAGTGCTTTGTAAATAGTCTGTGTACATAACCCTTGCTGTACATAACCACGTGTAATAAATACCATGTCAGAAGAAAAAGAAAAAAAGCTTCTGTGGCGCAATAGGTTAACATCACAATCCTAAAACATGTTCGATCCCTGTATGTGCGATTAATTTTGTTTTTCATTCACAACATTAAAATAAATTACCAAAATATTTTTGAGGTGTTTTCTTTAGGTTCCCTAATGCGATGTTTTTTGTTCTGAATAGCAGCAAAACAAGCCGTTAAAAAAGACAGGATGTGACGGTGGGACAACGGTTATACTATACATATACACAGTTACCTTCATCCTAATCAATCCCTGCCTTCAGTGAGAGTATGTTAACTTTAGGTTACGTTCGCAGACTCCTCTCAAAGACAATCGCCGATTTTCCTCGCTTTAAACTCCTTTAACGGAATTACGCTTCGCCGATATTCAATTTAACTTATTCAACGTAGCAAAGATGGCGCTACGGACACCACCGATGTATTGACCTATTTACTGTAAGTATTCTATAATCCATAAAAGTATTTTAATAATATTACATTTCAGTTTCCGTTCTGCGCTTTATGTTCGAACAAAACGTTAAGTTGTCCTTTATTTTTTAGTGACGGCCCCGACACTTCTGTTGCTGGAGTTTTCAGGGAATGGCAATACGCTAGCAGAGTGCTTGCCAGTGTCGATGCATGCTTGTTTTCGCAGCCGTGGTATTCTTGACTGTTGTCTGTCTGTCGTCAAATATATAAAAGTGATAATAAACGCACTCATTTCACCTCTTGGACAACAGCTATCACTCAAAATTGATGGGGTAGGTTATTTCATAGTCATGCTGTGACCACTTGAGCAATGGCTTAAACGTCCGGAGTATCGGAGTAGCAGTCTGAGCGTTCGCTAAGCCAGCTGAAAAAAGCCGCAGTTGTCAGGAGTTACTATAATTGAAATATCCACATAGTATTAACATATATTGTCACGATATTGGCGACTAGGGCTAGGTTATCAGAGCCGGTGCAGGTGGAATTACAAGGTCCAAGCTTTAGGTACGTCCTTCTAGTCCGGAGCCGATTCACTTCGTCCTTTTTTTCTCCGAACCCCACTTCAACGTCTTTCGCTCCGAGCGCCCCCTGGCATTCCTCCCTCCTTAAGCGTGACGCACAAGGCACACGTGCATACGGGTGGACAAAAGCAAACGAAAAAAAACAGTTTGCAGATGCCGTCTTTCAGTTATCGCGTAAAATACGGCTTCATGCGTAGGACATGAACTGTCTCTGGACGAGGTAGCCGACGGTCTCTCTGCTCTGGGCCATCTGGGAGGACCTCATAGTTAACGTCGCTGAGGCGCCGCAAGACTTTATATGGTCCGAAGTAACGGCAAATCAGTTTTTTCTGATAGGCCACGGCGTCGAACAGGAGTCCACACCCACATCTGGTCCCCGGTGTTGTAGGAAGCTTGTTTGTGGCGGAGGTTGTACCGGCGTGAATCCTTGTCCTGTTGCTGAGCGATGTGGACGCGTGCTAGTTGACGTGCTTGCTCAGCATCTTGGGCAAAGTGTTCGGCGTCGGTAGAAAGCTCGGTATCTGTTTCGCAAGGGAGCATTGCGTCCAGCATCGTCCGAACCTCCCTGCCGTAAACTACGCGAAACGGCGTGAAGCGTGTCGTCTCTTGGACTGCCGTATTATACGCGAATGTCACATATGGTAGAATAGCATCCCAAGTCTTGTGCTGGGCATCGACATACATCGGCAGCATGTCCGCAATGGTCTTATTAAGCCTTTCCGTCAGCCCGTTGGTCTGCGGATGGTAAGCAGTAGCTTTTCGATGCGCCGTACCGCTGAGATGAAAAATTTCGGCCATCATTTGGGAAGTAAAGGCAGTCCCTCTGTCAGTAATAAATAATACAGGTCGGAGCAGCGTGCCGCAGCATGATCTGGTGTACAAAGAAATGGGCAACCTCCGATGCTGTACCACTAGGTAACGCTTTGGTCTCGGCATATCGAGTCAGGTAGTCTGTGGCGATGATTATCCAGCGGTTGCCCCCGGAGGATCGAGGGAAAGGACCGAGAAGGTCCATACCGACTTGATCAAACGGTGCGCGTGGTGGTATTATGGGCACGAGAAGGCCTGCAGGCTTTGATTGCGGAACCTTCCGACGCTGACATTGCCGACAGCTCTTAACATAGCGCTTAACGACAGTGGCAAGGTTGGGCCAGTAGAATGTCTTTCGTATTCTAGCAAGCGTACGAGTATAGCCCAAGTGGCCAGAAGTTGGTTCATCGTGGTACGCGGAAAGGATTTCCTCTCGCAGAGCTGCGGGTACCACGAGGAGGTAGGTTCTCGAATCGGATCTAGAGCTGTGCTTATAGAGTACACCACTTCTCAGGCAGAAAGTTGAGAGGCTCCGAGAAAAGCACTTAGTTATTGTGGCTGGCTGACCTTCTAAATAATCGATCAGGGCTCGTAACTCTGGATCAGCACGCTGCTGATGAGACATATCTGAAGCATCAAGAGCTCCGAGAAAACTGCCAGAGTCACCCGTGTGTGGCGAAGCGAGCTCGACGGGTGCACGAGAGAGCGCGTCAGCATCTTCATGCTTATGTCCGGACTTATAGACTATACTGAGGTCAAACTCCTGTAGGCGAAGGCTCCATCGCGCCAGGCGGCCGCATGGGTCACGCAGGTTGGCCAGCCAACACAAGGAATGGTGGTCAGTGACCACTTTAAATGGGCGACCATAAAGGTAGGGGCGAAATTTTGCAGCAGCCCAAATAATGGCGAGGCATTCCTTCTCAGTAGTTGAATAGTTCATCTCGGCGCGGGATAAAGTACGGCTGGCATAGGCGACGACTCGTTCCACACCCTCTTGACGTTCCACGAGAACCGCCCCAAGGCCAATGTTACTGGCGTCAGTGTGGATTTCTGTCTCACCGTGCTCATCGAAATGGGCTAGAATAGGCGGCGATTGGAGACGGAGACGCAACTCGGTAAATGCAGCTTCTTGCTCGTGACTCCAAACAAAAGGGGTGTCTCCCCGGGTGAGCCGAGTTAGCGGTTCAGCAAGATCAGCGAAGTTATCGATAAAACGGCGGTAATAACTGCACAAGCCGAGAAATCTGCGAACAGCTTTCTTGTCACGTGGAATCGGAAATTCCGCAACAGCAGTAAGCTTGTCAGGGTCGGGCTTCACGCCGGCAGCGCTTACAACATGACCGAGGAATTTAAGCTCTTGGTAGCCAAAGTGACATTTCTGTGGCTTAAGTGTCAATTTAGCGGATCAAAGGGCTTCGAGTACTGACCGCAGGCGCTTAAGATGTTGTGAAAACGATTCTGCGAAGACCACCACGTCATCTAGGTAGACTAGGCAACACTGCCATTTAAGCCCGGCGAGGACAGCGTCCATCATCCGCTGAAATGTGGCCGGCGCGGAACAAAGTCCGAAAGGTAGAACTTTAAATACGTAAAGTCCGTCGGGTGTGACAAAGGCCATTTTTTCACGATCTCGCTCATCTACCTCAATCTGCCAGTAGCCACTTTTCAGATCGATTGAGGAAAAGCACTTCGCACGCCGAAGGCGGTCGAGAGAGTCGTCAATCCGCGGCAAAGGGTAAACATCCTTCTTGGTTACGGCGTTCTGCTTGCGGTAATCGACGCAAAAACGTAACGTGCCGTCTTTCTTTTTAACTAGAACGACTGGGGAGGACCATGGGCTATTTGAAGGCTGGATAACATCATCTTCGAGCATTTGTTTAACTTGTGACTTAATAACTTCGCGCTCGGTCGAAGAGACGCGGTAGGGGTGCTGGTGAATTGGGCGCACATCATCGAACGTCACGATCTGGTGCTTGGCAATGGGAGTCTGATGCACTTTTGACGATAATGCAAAACATTCTCTGAATTCGAGTAACAATGAAAACAGCTGTTCACGCTGGCTCACCGATAGCTCTGAGCTAATATCGAGGTTGTCGATGGATGTGGGCGGTGGCATGGTTTCTGTGGACAAGCACTCGGAGACTTCAGATATGCGTTCCGCGAAAGCTACGGAAGTATTCCGAAAAAGGTTTCGATACTCGTGGGAAACATTGGTAACAAGTACCTTGGACTGACCACAGTTAAGATGGATCGAACTGCGAGCTACGCAGACTCCCTGCGTCAACAGTAACGAGAGGTTAGTTTCGGCTATTGCATCACCATCGTGAAGCACATTAACAAAGGTGCTGGTTCGGGGTGGCAATGTGACACTGTCCGCATAAACTCGAAGCACATTGAGTGGTCGCTGTGTACTGCTGAGGGCCACTGCTTTCTCAGTTGAAAACGAGACCTTAAAATCCCGGAGGTCAATAATTGCGCCATATTCACGAAGAAAATCTACGCCCAGAATTAGGTCACGTGAGCAGCTTTTCAGAACGAGGCAGCTTACCACAAATGTCGACTCTTGAATTTGAACCCTGGCCGTGCGCATGCCTAGAGGAGTAACCAGATGACCACCCGCTGTGCGAACGTGTGTGCCAGCCCACGGAGTCAAAACTTTCTTGAGAATTGCGGCGAACTGGCTGCTCAAAATAGAATAATCAGCGCCAGTATCCAACAAAGCTCGAACATGGCGACCATCCAGTATTACTGGTATGTCCAACGACAGCTTCTCGCGAATATCAGGCTTCTGAGTGCTTGACTGCTCTGCGTCGGTGTACGCGGTATGCTTCACCTGCAATTCGTCGTTGTTGCAGGCGCGTTGTTGCGGTGTCCGTTCTACCGGCAATTCTTCGTCGTTGCGGGTGCGTTGTCGCGTCATCTGTTCCACCGGCAATTCGTCGTTGTAGCGGGTGCATTGTTGCGTCGTCTGTTTCACCGGCAATTCGTCGTTGTTGCGGGTGCATTGTTGCGTCGTCTGTTTCACCGGCAATTCGTCGTTGTTGCGGGTGCGTTGGTGCGTCGTCGGTTCCACCGGCAATTCATCGTCGTTGCGGGTGCGTCGCGGTGGCGTCGAGGTAGCGTTATAATCGGCAACCGCGGACTTTTTCAATATCGATTCGTAGAGTTTGCGTGTCCGCGTCGATGGGGGGTCTCCCGCGCAGCGATGTCCAGCGAGCCTACCCCCGAAGGTCGCTGGTTTCAGTTTTCCCGCTGGGGGCTGGGTAATCGGCCCTGCGCTGCCCATGAGGACCTCGCAGCAAATGTCGAAGGGTGAACCCTGGGCGACGGTGATCGAGATTGCCGCAGACGAGACGGAACACCACGGCGCTGGTCATTGAGGAAATCTTCAACGGCTCGGGGCCGTTCGCCGTAGCGAGGCCGCGGAGAATCGGCGGAAAAACCTTCGAGGCCCAGTCGACGGTAGGGACAGCGCCGATATACATGTCCCGGTTCGGCGCAGTGAAAGCATAAAGGCCGTCGGTCGGGGGCACGCCACTCGTCTGCTTTCCGTCTAGACTGTCGGGAATCCGTTACGTACTGGATCACGGGGGCCGGTGTTGTTGGTGCAGCTACGTTAGCAGGAATGAGGGTCGGCGACTGGGGTGGCGAGTATTGTAGCACCTCGGCGTATGTGGGACGCTGGCACTTAGGTGGCGTAAGAGGAGGTGCAGGGTGATGTTCACCGCTTGGAAACGGAGGCCGGAGCGCTTGCTGCACTTCGTCGCGGACAACACTCGCAATGGAGGTAGAAGCTGGTTGATGTGCGCCATACAGCAGTCTGAGTTCGTCGCGCACAATCGAACGTACGAGCTCACGTAGAGCCCATGCGTCCATGTCATGCGATGGTAACTCGGCAGAGACGGAGGTGGCGTGGATGGTACGATTCTGTGCCGAAGCTCGCTGCCGAAGCACTTTTTCTATCGTGGATGTTTCCGTAAGGAATTCTGCGACAGTTTTCGGTGGGCTGCGCACCAGACCAGCAAAAAGCTGCTCTTTAACGCCAAGCATAAGGTAGCGCAGCTTTTTGTCCTCGGACATTGTAGGGTCTGCCCGCTTGAAGAGGCGTGTCATGTCTTCGATATATGCCGCGACGGTTTCGTTAGGCATTTGAACCCGAGATTGGAGAGCGCGTTCGGTCCGTTCGCGGCGATCTGAGCTACCGTAAGCAGCCGCAAGATGACGCTTGAACTCACTCCAGGAAGACAGCAGGTCTTCATGGTTCTCGAACCATGTCCGAGCGCCATCTTCAAGGCTGAAGTAGACGTTGCGAAGCCGGTCGGCGTCATCCCAGAGGTTGAAGGTAGCTACCCTTTCGTAGTGCTGCAACCAGTCGTCGACGTCTTCATAGGTGTCCCCGTGAAAGGTCTTTGGGACGCGGGGGTTCTGAAACGTCACGTAAGTAGGGGCCGCTCCAGGCATTGCGACGACGTCGTGGCTGCCGGTAGTCATAGCCGATGGGGAAAACTCAGGTGGTAGGCCTCGTTGCCTGCGGCTGGTGCGGTGAACAGGCGTTTCCTCGAATATATGACCAGCACTCCTGCTTAGCGGAGGGGTACGGGACATCAGACCTGACCTCCACCAGATTTGTCACGATATTGGCGACTAGGGCTAGGTTATCAGAGCCGGTGCAGGTGGAATTACAAGGTACAAGCTTTAGGTACGTCCTTCTAGTCCGGAGCCGATTCACTTCGTCCTTTTTTTTCTCCGAACCCCACTTCAACGTCTTTCGCTCCGAGCGCCCCCTGGCAATATTTATGTGGGCGAAATAAGAAAACAGTAGAGAAATGTATAAAGGTTCATTATTTTGAAGCTCGTTTTTATTAAACTGAGAGGTCCAGTGAAGAGATAGCACACTCTGGCAGTACTGCAGCGGTGACTTGGAGATTCAAGAATCTGCCTCGTACTTGAATGTACAAGGTATAGTGCGCACAGCCACTGCGTAGCCTATGGTAGTTTTTGTTTTCTTTTGCGCAAGTGCTTTTCCTCGGCATTCTGCTTCGAAGTACCAAACCTGCAATGCTTAGAAAAATGGGTCATTTGCAGCGCATCGTATTCACCAGAACATGTCAGCTGTGACACACGTTTAGTATTTTAGTACTTCAACATCAAGTCACCATCTGTCCTTGAGAAACTTTGAAGCCTCAAAACACTGTTCTTGTCGTTATACCTATTGACGAATGCACAGTGGTAAACGATCATTGGTTTTAAGGTACTGGTCTTTCCTCCCTCGCCTGTAGATGCTGTAATAGCCCATCTCTCCCCTCTGTAATAGTCTTGTCCAGCGCTTGCACAATCCGGATAAGTAGTCCTTCCATCCACCTCGGCAGCGATACGATGTGAATTTGCACCGGCGGTTGGTCAGAGACTCCGTGAACAACTGCGGGGCCCTACCGTGGCTGCAGCCGGTGATACCTGGGGGCAATAAGAAACGAAAAATTAATATTTCAGTTAATGGAAGTGACTAATTGAACACTCTGGCTCTCCATATTGAACGATGTCATTTTCCATGTGCTCAAGGAGAGAAATGCTGACGTCTATAGATGCACATGAAAGCACGCATAGGCACGCTCAGCTCTCCAAAGTATGTGTTTGCAACACATGCAGCTTCTCTGTCCTTGCAGTCAGTGTGGTATGTTTAATACACCTAGGCTGTCACATTTTTATGCTCTCCCTAATGAGTATTTCCTAGATATCCTAGGATGTCAAACTGCAGCCGCATCAGCACCAGTACATGTACACTATAAACCTTCAACTGGTATACGTCCTACGCACGTACCATGCCCCTTTAACATTTGACAAGCCACCAGGTATAACTTTAACCTCGCTCTTCCTGTAGACAGCTATTTGAAGTTTAAGACTAGCGCTTAAGACAATGACACAGCAAAAGGGACACACAAGCACTAGTCTTAAACTTCAAATGGATTCCAACCAACTAGCCCAGCTTTCTGCTTTGACTGTAGATAGCTACCATTATACTTCATGCATCTCGAGCATGCACCTTCTAGCTGAGAGCTGCCCGTCAATCAGCTCACGTTAAGCTCGGTCTCCTGCCGTGCGCTCTGGCGTGCGCTCTGGCGACTCCGTGCGCTCTGGCGACTCGCATGTTCATGCAGCCAGGCAGTGCGGGTGGTCTAAAATCAGGACGCTGATGGCACACCAAGCGAAAAATCCCCGCCTCACTTGAGCAGAGTGACACTTCCTTGAAGCTATCAAGAGTGATGGTTCTAGCGTCAAAAATTTATTCCCTGTACAAAATCCACACCCGTGCAACAGGAGAAGGTGGATTTATTGCACTCACTGAACTAATCCACTAGCGTTGAGCAACAAAGAGCTCGCAAACTCTCTATTCAACTTGATTGTTTACAGTCCCTTTTTCTGCGATCTTGCCTTGAGATGGCTGACAGTCGTTATCTGCATCCCTACCGGCATAAGGAGCGAGTCTAGCTGAATGGACTATAATCACACGCTGTACAGCAGACTGTTGTCCCTATCTAGTGTCCCTCACGCCATCATCTCAAACCTCGCGTGACAAATACGGCGGATACATAGATGCCTCTGGCAGTTTAATTTCAAGCAAAGTAACCTGTAAACACTGCCTTTCCACTGATTCTCACATTCAATGTACTTCACCCCTACCCCAATTCCTTCCCTGCCCTTACACTGCTCACGGCTTACACAATACATTCATTAGTCCAGCATAAAGTATATCATGTTATCATATAGTGTATTCGCAGCCATTCTGGTGTTTAAAATATTATTTGCGTGTACTGGAAACACCTTGACACATAACATCACCCACCGCCTTCCCATCTTCTGACATGTCTATTTTTACCCTATGTGCAAGAATCACGTACCTTACTCGCGCCCGCTACCTTTAAGGCATACTAGGTAGAACGAGGCCATCGTGCGCCAGATTTATGCATATATGGCACTGATGCTTTCTGTACGTCATCGGTGGCGTTATAAGCATTTGCCAGGGTCTGACACATGCAGGCTGTGGCGTTCCACAAGGGTGTTCAGCGGCAATTGAGTATTAGCACGGCAGGGCTT
Source organism: Amblyomma maculatum (assembly GCF_055883805.1). Classification (NCBI taxonomy): domain Eukaryota; kingdom Metazoa; phylum Arthropoda; class Arachnida; order Ixodida; family Ixodidae; genus Amblyomma; species Amblyomma maculatum. The sequence goes on from NC_139353.1 coordinate 73,390,977, forward strand.
GCCTGCGGAAACGCTCATGAAAGTGGGCTGCAGTAGAACTGCGCAAACGACGGTGAAATTGGGCTATTGGACAACCGTTCACGGGTAATCTGCAATCTTTGCGACTATCGGAACAAAACTGATTTCCACTCCTTTCGTGCTTCTTCTACGTTTCTTTCTTATTTATGCAATATGCCTTATAGCAAATATTTAAAATAAAAACTATATATGGCAGGCTCGCATTCAATATCAGTTTTCGTGCAAACTTTCTCCGAATATATGAGTCACTGAACATTTTTCTTGCTGTTTGTTCGGAAACCTGCACCAACTAGTTTCAATTTTGGGATTTTTCTCGGAGGATGACTTTATTTATTGTTTAGAAATGTGAAATTCTTGTTGCCTATTTACACTTGGGCACATTTCGGAAGCTTTATGAAACGCTTTTGTGCTCTCAGCCGCCTTGAAAAAAAAAATGTTTACTTGTACCGTTTTGCTTGTGCGTGATTTCCTTGTAGCCCACCGTCTGATCGTCTGCTTGTTCCCACCTATATTATCTCTTCAGGCTTTGAACCTGTTTCCTAACCAAAGTTCAGGTATCTGACTCTTTGCACAGCTTAATTGTACTCCGTACATGTGCCCCCATAGTGCATTGTGTTTTTATGGCTGCAGTTCTTGTCGTTTTGAAAACACTTTCACACTTCTCTGTCACCTAAGCAACTTGTCTGTTTTCACTAAGTGCACATTCCTCATTTAGCTCAAAATTTTATCTCTACTTACTTAATGCCACGCAGCAACCCTGGGACAGGAATTTTAAGCTTTAGCTATGTCTGACGTCCCGAATATGTCCACTCTCATTACGTATGAAGAGTTCTTATCCATTTGATTGCTATAAAAAAACATTCGCACAGCCGTAAGACTAAAAAAAAACATAAAGCTAGGGCTCAGCTCTGAAATCTTTTCATTTCCTAAATCTAGTTCTTGTCTAGGAATAACTCGTGGCGTACACTTTTTCTTCCTCTTTCATTTTACACCTCATTCAGTACAAAAATACAAGACGGGGTAAAAAATATTGTCCAAACATCGTAATGTAAGCTATTTCGATAAAACCAAACTCTCACTCAGTCCACAGCCTGGCTGGTCATGTCCTCCATTTGGGTAAAAGTCGACGTGTCCGACGGACGCGTTGATTCCGAATCTCGCCGGCAATGGCATCAGCCTGCCGGCGTTGGTGTGAATTATGTCCACAAATTCGGCATCTCGTTTTGACACGCACGCATCAATGTCGTCGAAAAGAGGTCCAGCAGGATCTAAACCTAGAAAAAGGAGTGCATAGTAGACATTTAGTATCAACGCCCCACCCTAGCCTCAGGATGACGGGTACATAAAGCTCAGTGACTAAGTTGCGAAAACCTCTGTTTGCCTCCGTCGGAATAATCTACTCAAATTTATGTTAGAGATTGAATGTCCTTAAAATACGTTTCAAGAAAATTAGCTATCGGTTGCACCCACAGCCACTGCTGCCACTGCTTTCTTGGTCCACATCCACGCTTGGTAATCTACTCGGAAGCGGGCTACTCTGATTTCTCATTGTTCGATGGTCTCGGCAGCCTGTCTGACACGGCTACGGTCTCTCCTTTAGCGATATGGCGTATATATGTTAACGTTTTCGTCTTATTTAAATGAAAGAGCGGCAAAGATGGAACCAGACAACGTAATACCAGTGGTTAAGACACCCGGTTAAGGTATCGGATTACCCGGGTTCAAACCCAAACATGGGGAGCCGCGTTTCGATGGCGGTTAAACGGAGAGGCGTCTGTCTACTGTGCGATGCCAGTGTCGTTAAAAATCGCGAGTTGGTAGACAATACTCCTTTTCTCTCCATTACGAGACTTATTTTCACTTTCGTTTCCCCTCTCCTAACTTCCCTTACATTGCTGGTCAGGTGTCCGCGCAGGTGTCACAATACTGCTCCTTTCCTTGCCCGTAAACCAATTAAGATTTTAGAATGCTCAATGCACATCCCGAAATTTTTGCAGCTGGATCTTGAAGACATCAGTGTTTACTGCACAGCACATGAGTGAGTTGCAGTTATTCACTGCGGCGAGTGGATAGTGATCTCATGCTTGGACACAACAATGAAGACAACGATGTTTGCTGCGCGGCGCGACGGCTTGAGGTCAAACTTGCACCATTAAATTCATATTCGAGCAGGTATCTGCAAAAAGAATGAAGAGAAGGAAGACGAGGTCTAGGACTGGGTGCGCGCGGGGGTTTAAGTGCCATGTTGCTATATTGGAGGCCGTGGGGACAGCCGAGGACTAAACGCAATCAGGGGCGGGTTTGTGTCTGCCCAGCTTCTAAATGTTTAATGTCGATACCCAGAAAGGTATTGTGGACTCCTCCGTCTATCCTTCCTAAATACTAGGAGCTCCGCCAGCTAACCCCACCAGAGAAAGACAAAGAAGGCTTCAGCGTGACACCATGGACCACATCAAAAAGAACCGCGTCAATCAACGAGCTTTTCAGACCAGGCTGTGCCATGAGGCAAGTGAACGACTGAACTCGAACACAGCAACAATTCTAGCATTAATGATCATTCACGCGAGACTCGAAATCTGCAATGACAATTTACGCGTGCTAAATGAAAAGATGCTGGCTTTTAAAGTCATCGTTTCCGCAGAAAACGTCACAGCTATACAAGAGTAAGCGGAGACTGCCATACCAACCAGGACGCTACGAACTCTTACACATGTAAATTGTAATCTACAATGTAAATTTATTTACAGGAAATGGGAGACACTCTACCTGTCACATTTCTCGGTAGATATGGAAAGGAGGACAACAAGCAAAATGAGACGGATATAGAGGAAGGTGCGGGGTAGTGGACGACTCTGGAACAATTTCTACCACCTGAAGATCTTTGATGTGTAGTGACATCGCACAACACATATACGAATTTGCGCTTCCCCTCTATTGAAACGCAGTCGACGCGGTCGGGTCGAACCCGGGTACTCCGATTCTGTCATCATCATCAGCTGGAGTATACCCACTGCAGGGCGAAGGCCTCTCCTATATTTCTCCAATTAGCCGATTCCTGTGCTAGCTGCATCCACTTGACCCCTGCGAACTTCTTAACCTCCTCCACTCACCAAACTTTCTGCCGCCCCCTGCTATACTCTCCTTTCCTTGGAATTCAATTTGTTACCCTAAGCGACAGTCGGTTGTCGTCTCCTCTCTTTACATACCCTGCCCATGTACATTTCTTCTTGATTTCCACAAAATGTCAGGGACTTGAGTTATTTCTGTGACCCACTCTGCACGTTTCCTATCTCTTAACGTTATCCCTACCCCTTTTCTTTCCATAGCCCTCTGCGTTGTCATCAACTTAAGTAGAAGCCTCTTTGTTAGCCTCCACGTTTCAGCCCATAGGTGATTACCGGTAAGCTACAACTGTTATATACTTTCCTCTTGAGCGATACAAATAAGCTGCTAGTCATAATCCGACTAGGTAGTGATAGTTTTAACTACCCAGCCACTGCGGTGGGTCTTGTCTATAAAGGTCTGCAAATTAAATTGTAACTTGGCTTACAAGAAAGAAAAGGCGCAGTATCTATCACACATTTTCTTGGATGCCTGAACTATGCTGTGAGAGAAAGCAGGCAAAAGTGGATTAAAAGAAGATCAAGAAACAGGTGCCATAGTAAACGACTCGAAAATTATTTCGGCCGCTTAGGAATCTTTAACGTCACAATACTCGATTTTTATTGCCGAAGCAAACTCCTGCTATATGTTCTTTTAGAGGTACCCGATGGCACTAGAAATCGAAAGTGGCAGCTCCCGAATGCGAAGCGGAAGCTCATACACAAGACCGTTGCATCGGCATTGCATGATTCGAAGGGCATAATGCTAAACTGATAAAGGTCATCGAACGTTGTAAATGCAGTCTTCTCTTTGTCAGTTCGGTGCATTGGTATGTGCCAGTAATCTTATCTCCAGTCAACCGAGAAGTATGACGCTGAGTGAAGGTAGCGAAGCGTCGCCTATGCACTGAAGCAGAGACATCTTTTTGTTTACGGCCCCAAGTCGACGATAGTTTACTCATAACCACCATGGATTGTCACTATTTAACAAGGATAACTGGAGCCACCCTTAGACTTCAAAATTTGTGGACGCGCCACGTTGGCACATATCATGAACTTTATTGTTTAAACAGCTGAGTTTGGACGGCGACACACAGTTGGGCTGATCGGCCGAGTGGTCCCAGTATCAGTCGCATGAAGAATGCGATAACCTTCAATCACTGACGGCTGGCGTCATTTCACACCTGTAACGCACAGGTTGCGGGCGTCACCGATGAGATGAAAAGTTGCCAAGAACTTGTTCACGACGAAGACTAGAGTCGGACCTCCACTGCTAGTGAACCACCCTTTTGTGTAGACAGCTTTTTACCCATCCGCTGCGCCGAATAGAGCGGGTCGTATTGCATGCGGTCGTCTGAGTTCGACACCTTGTGAGCCGGAGTCCAAGAAATAGATTAGTACGGGGGCTCTGCCTGCAATGCGCAACCGCCAAGTTGGTCTTCATCTTGGCACAACTATAGTCCTCGTTACAGAACCGTTATTCTCGTACAATCCTGCTTGTCAGGTCAGTCATTAATGCAGGAATACCAGCATCTACACTCGGGACAGAAGTAACGTTGGTCACTCGCCCAAATTATCCAGTACGAAGGAGTTTGAAGCTTCGAACGTGCGGCAGTGCTTGATAACGTCAGCGATTGAGTTCAAATTATCTTTATCATCTGAAATGTCACATTCTTGTCCTGTTAAGGCATCTGTGGGTTCACTAGCTTGCACAGCTTTGCAATGTCATCTATATATGGCCGCAAGTTTCGAAGATACTTGGGCCCGCTGAAGAAATGTTTGCTGTCCGCACCTGTTCTGTGTAGCTGCATCGCCAAACCACTCTTCGAATTTCTCAGTGAAGCATTTCCATCTGGTTAGTGTTTTTTCAAGGTTTTCAAACCAAATTAGCGCAATTGCTTCCAAAAACAATGAAAAGTTTGTTTGTTTTATGGTAGAGTCCTATCGAGTTAACTGGATCACGCGTTCGTAAAGGGAGCGCCAATCATCGATATATCCATCAATTTAGCCAGAGAATGTCTGCAGCTCTACAAGGCGCTGCCCGTCATTCACCGCAGGCGTTGTTCGCTCCTGTTTAACAGAAAAGATGGTAAGCCAGTGAGTCAGCCGTACAATCAAATGCTAGAAGAGAGAGAAGATTGTTGGACTCCACAGCAAAACCCATCACAGCTATTGCGCAATACGTAGCGAGGTGTTTACACAATGGGAAACTGGGCGTCCCAGTAACACCACCAGCTTGTAATTCTTTCGCCGTTCTTCTTCAACGGCCCTTTCGGGACGACCTATTTCGACAACGTTTACTGATCTTCACTATACTAGACTGAACAACCTAACGAGCAGATATATCCGTCGCTCTTCGGCACCGCTCGTGTATCACCGGATGCCCGTTTCTGAGTTCGCGCCAGCTTAATGTATTAGAGGAATTTCAGCCCCCGAGGTGAGCGCTTTCTTCTTCTTGTCCCGGAAAATATGTGCACTCCTGTTCTTCAACTAAGACAGGATGACACCACTCTTGGTCCTTTGGGAGTAGCCCGGACATTCCGCCGCCCACAAGAAAGCTTTTACTGGCCAAAAATGCCCCATGCATTTTTATTAGTGGTGTGCAGTGCCAGCGGTATACGATTCATACATCACTTAGGCGAGGAACCCTATATCATGTAGCCCTTCCCGCTGGGTACCCCTTGCATAAGAATTTGCTTGACAAGTGACGCTCACATTTATATGCCTCATCAGTCTCAATGATACTGTGATTTTTATTACATATTTTTACATCTCTTTAAACCCTCTTAACCTGAGTTTATGGCTTTTATAGACGTTCTTGCGCGTCACGGAGATATTCGCGCAACGCAGCACTTGTGCGGTTGGACGCTTGCTCACCTATTCCTCGAGAAAAATGATAAAACACTGAGGGATCACTTAAACTGCGCCTTTCAGTGTTGTATGCGACGCTCCTTTAAGTATCCCCTGCAACTCCTCCAGCGGGCCCACTTTTGTATACATGCACTTTGCTACTCGCCTATTTTATTTTCTTACTTTGTGCCTAATTACTCGCACATGCTCCCTAGCATTCAGTCGTAAGCTACATTATTGTGTTAGCAACCACATGACAGAGTTGTAACGCCCTTCTTTAAACCGAGCCGTACAAAGTTTCCTCCGTGGCCTAGGGATGCAGTGTCTGGCCCGAGATCCAAGGACGGCGCTGAGTTTCATTTACGTTTAAACCTTCTGTGTAAAACACGTTGCCTGAAATTGCAGCTCCCTCTATGTAATGTGATCTCTAGACGTCACACAACCCGACATTGCTCGGTGCTCGCCCATTTCACCTGCCAGAGGAGAGGCGTGCCACAGATTTCTGCTCAGAACGCGATGCCGATTTCGGCAGCGCTAGCACCGCATTCTTTGGTGGATGGTGCCTTTAACTCTGCCGTCGTAATATGGTTGAAGTTAGCGTGAGCGATTAAAAAATAGAAACGAGAAAAATTTTGCCCAACTGGCACCACCAAAAGAGCAGCAGGCCTAATCAAATATAAAATAAAATAAGAGGCAAAAAAAAATTTATTCTAGAATAGAAAGAAAACGACAAAAAGCTTAAAAAGAAAGGGGGGATTGCATATCACAGCTATGAAGGTGTTTGAAACAGCGAAAAAATTTTGTTTCATTTCCTGGCACATCTTTATCCTCTCTCTTTTTCATATGAAAGTTACCTTCCCATTTGTTTATTTTACTGTTTCCATAATAATCGAAAATGGTATGAAAATTGAGTATTACTAATTGGAACGAAAGGCAATGGTTGAGTCATACACTCAGTTTTTAATTATTCTCCTATGATGTCTTGTTGCTTTCTTCTAATTGTATGACATAAGGTCTCAATCGTTAGTCATTACTGGATGTTATTTTCGACATTATAACCGCAATTGCGAAAAGGTTATGAGACAAGAATTTTTAGTTTTGTGACTTAGCTATTGCTACTTTACTGATCAAGACGCATGTCTGCCTCGGGGTTACTGCACATATTCATCCGCCCTGTAGGCTCAGGGTAACAATGGCCGCAACAGAGCTTGCTCGACCAGAGGGGAGTGAAATGATACCGACCAGTGCCTTGATGGCCCAATTTAGGAAGCAGAATAATGTATTGATTCGCTCTTAGGCGGAAATACGGTTGCCGGGGGAGGCAACCGCTTAATATCTCTTGCTCGTACCTGTGATTCTCCCGATCCTTCTTCCTGTGACCTTACGGTAGTGTCGGCCGCAGAATCCAGCGACCTGAGCACCCAGGCTGTATCCTATGACGTGCACTCTCCCGGGCGTCACCTGAGATGAGGAACGCCTGATGATCCTCCGAAGCAAAAGAGAAAGCTGAACGCCTGGCATAGGACTATTCCTGGCTGCTCTGTGGTAGCTGTTCCCTGCAGCCCCTTTTTTCCAGTCGACCATGATCACATTGCAGTCTACCTGAAAAAAAAAAATAATTTAAAAGCGTTTCACTATGTTCGAGCTTTCGGTACTCAGTCCACTTTTAAATAAGCAGGTGTGAAGTTAAGCAAACTGAATATTTGTTATTTCCCTACTAACGAGTTGTACTAGTATTCATGAGAGGGGGCAAGAATTCCTTCCTTACCTCATCAGCTGCTGCCAACCACCCTATTTCTATTTTTTTTCGCTCATTAGACTCCGATACGGTAAAGTTCATCAGCTGCTTTATCTCGTTGTAGCATGTTCTCTGCAAGATTTTCATTTCTTAATTTCATTGGAGGCATGATTTTATACGCTACGCGTTAACACGCCCTTCTTTCTCCTGCCTTACAGCTGCATTGCTTTCGTTTTCCTATGCATGGTTTAATGTATCACCATAAAGTCTCCCCAGACCCGCAGTTTCTGCATAAAAATTGTACTAGCAAAACACTTACATACAGGTCTTTCAATAGAGCCCACCACTAATTTTAATAGGCTTATTACAATATTAGGGCGGCTTCTACGGCAGAGTTATTCCAGTGCTGGAGGACATGAGAGAACGCGGAGTCATGGTAACTAGTAAGCCGATTAGCTAATTTCTGATAACTGGATTTTAACTATTAAAGTTTCTCATCTGATGCCAATAATACCTGTAGCCGGCCATTTGTGAGACACATCAGTTCTTAAAAATTCAAAAACGCATTACCCTCTATCCTCTCAGCAAAGTTTGACTCATCATCATCATGGTCATCAGCAGACTCATTGTATCAACTACAGGGCCAAGTCCTGCCAATATCAGTCCAATTATACCAATTAACCCAGTCCTCCGTAAGCTGTATCTACTTGATCCCCCAAGCTTCGTAATCTCTGCTCACGCTTTTTTTCACATGTAATCCAGTTTGTTACCCCTATTGACCGTCGATTAGCTTGCCTTTGTATTACATTCCCTGCCCAGACTCATTGCTTCTTGTCCCCTCCAAAATATTAACTCTTCTCTGTTCTCTGCCCAACTCTACATGCTTAGAGCCATATACCTGTCATTTCCGTTTATGAGCTCAGGGTTTTCCTCCCATTTAATCCTCGTCGTCAACTTCCAAATGTTTCCCTAAAGGAGAAGGCCAGTGGTATACAGCTCTTGTATATTTTCCTCTTGGTGGATACTGGTAAGCTTCGATTTAGGTTTCTGGGGTACGTACCCAACGCCCTCTTTCCAAAATGATTCCTCCTATTTTTCTCTTCTTTTGGTAAAGATCCGCGGCCACTACCTGTCCTAGACTTATTCCCTTCCACTTCCAGCGCCTTTGGCTACACGCTCAAAGACAAGCCTATTCGAAAAACCTGCGCTCTAAGCACTTTCCACCGCCGCCAGTAGATGACGTATATCCCACGCAGACTTATTAGGGCCACATGGACTCGGGAAGCTAGCAGCTGCGAGCACGTACCGCACCGAAAGAGGGATGGAGGAGAGGAAGTGGCATTTGTGATGTTATTACATCATCATCAGCCTGACTATACCCACTGCAGGGCGAAGGCCTCTCCCATATTTCTCCAATTAACCCGGTTCTGTGCTAGCTGCATCCACTTCACCCAATGTTAATACAGAGTTACAGCAAATAGCGCTCCGCGATCTGTTTTCATAATCTGCTTCCGCGCGTTCAATTACGCATTCTTGAACAATCTAGACGGCACCAGATGGCACGAGCCAGAGGACGGCGGCAAGTATGGCTGGCGTGTGGGACCTGTCATCGCGTGAACAGTGGCGACGCGCGGTAGCTGGTTACGTGGCAGATCGCGGATCGCACTATACCATGGCAGGGAATAGTGCTCTTCAGTGAGGCCTTTTGTGTGTTTATGAATGTCCAACACCTCATTGACTGACGGAGCCAGGCCGTCTTCACGCTTGATTCAGCCCAATGTTGCGGTGGCATATCGCATGGAGGCCCCTTGTCCGGATACGGCTCTCATAAGGCCCCTTGTACGGATAGGCTGTCATTTCCTTCCCTTTAACCTAAACGAATGCAGGTAGAAGTTTTCGTACTTTTGGCTTCGTTTTTTTTTTTGTGTGTGTGAATTCGTATTCATTTCTTGAATTTGTATTACTCGGTCATGATCATGTTGATGTTTCATGTATTTTTCAATGACATCATGAACTGCCTTGTTGTGATTTCGGCTCCTACATGCCTGTTTTTATATTTTTACTAACTGTACTATATCGCTTGCTTTTTACATTCATTTGCGTCTACTTTTCTCTCTCACAGCTATGCATATATAACTTAGAAGAATTGCGTTCTATTGCTGTATGCCATGATGCCATGTAGAAAAGAGCCGTGGGTCTAGTATCGGGCTTCATAAAGAAGACAGCAAAAAACTTTTATCTTACATGTTTGAGCAGAGCATCCCTCATTGCTAGTGCCCACGGTTCCCTGCCGCTTGAGATGTATCCGTGTATGATTGCAATCAGACGCCTGCGAAGGTTCACAGAATTCTTCGTCGCCATTTCTTCCCAATTATCAATGCTCACTTGTCGTCCCCAAGGAGTTTCTCTTGAGAAGAAAAAGAACCTTGTTCCGACCTCTTCTGGTGACTGGGGTCCACCGATGGATATTCTCATATTGTCTTTTAGCCTGAAACATCCCAATCCTCTGTAGCAAGGAGATCCACTTTCCCCTACGTGAATCCCCTGCACCTGTGTTAAATAAACGCAAAAACTAATGAAGTTAATCAAGAGCTTCGCATCACGTTCTTAACTTTTTATCAATTTTGCGCACCAAATTATCAGATAGGCCAACTTTCCCCCACATATGAAGGCAGATCAAGTACTCTGCCGCAATCCCCATAAACCGTAGGCGTTCCAATGCAGGTCCCTTCCTACCTTTCATGTATTCAACCTGCGCATTGTCCCTATTCCACGTGGCATGCCACGAACTGTCCACTAGGGACATAGGGTGGCATAGCTATGCATTCATAGTCCGCAACTAAGACGGGAAGAACTGCGGTCTCAGTTCACAGCCAACCAGCTTAACTTTAACTCGATCAACTCAGCTTTGGGAGTTCTTAGAGCATGCTTACATCCATCTTGTGGAAGATCTCGACATATATAGTTTACATCGGATCACAGGAGGCCCTTTAACATAGCACCTTCTTTTAGATCTTCGCTCGGCCCTAGAAGTTACTGCCGTGCCAATGCAATCACACCTGGTAACACATCGGTCGATTCCTGGCTATAAGATGTTCCCCTGCAGAGATCTTGCATATCAGTTCTCCCGCAAAATTCCTTACCAGGTGCCAGTGTCCCCGTGGTCAATCCCATCAACAGAAGACGAAAGCATAGTCATCAAAAAGATCACTAAGCTACACAACGAACGCATGCGACCACACCTAGCGAATCTCACTCTGCTGCATCCGCCCCTTCTAAACTAAGCTCACTGACACTATAGAATTCAAATGTATGTCTCCTAACCGCAACTAGGTTTTATTAAAACAAATTTGGGCAGCAGCTTGACTGCCCTAATTGATATTTCTCTTATGCTGACATAAAACGCAGTCTCTCTTCTCTCTTCCTGCCCCGTCTCCCTCACCTTTCAGAGCTCTCCGAAATTCCGTCGCCCATACCTGGGCCCCCTAGCTAGCGGACAGCATTGAGGACTCACAATTAGCCGTGGTCACCCTGGTCGACGATAGCTTACGCGGATAAATATTAAGACTCCCAATAAAAAGGTTTTACCTCCTCCCTCCTTCACTACTGCCGTTGCTTTGAATTATGCCGTTGTTTTGATAATATAAGCCCAAATAATAATGCCTGATATTGTCAGGAAATAGTAATAGCCTAGCGTAATTAAAGACTAGCGCATTATGCAGCATTTAAACTAATCTCCTATTAACAAAATAGTGTTAAACTGTCTTGTACAAAAAATTCAGTTAGCGTAGTCCGTATCATCGTTCTGAGCGGCAATTCACGAGGACCATGTAGCTGATGCCAGGTGGCATGTGGCATAGCTGGGCTTTGCTTATTACGCAGGTACTCTGACGTCACGAGACCCGGTTAGGTGTTTGGGATGAGAGGGTAAGATAAGAATTGAACCCTTCGAGAGTCTTGGATCTCGAATCGACATCCTGCCGCTAGGGTCCGCCACTGCTGCCAGTACCATGGCATGGTTTGGCTAAAGCGGTGCTGTATATCTCTGTAGAGTGGTCCTTCACAGAACGTAATAGCCTACGACTGTGTCGTAAATAGCATGCGTGGTATAATATCTGCTCAATCTAAGGGATTTTTCAATACTTAAGTAGAAATGCACACATACGCAAACGAACATTCAGAAAGAGAGCCGTACATGGAACCTGAGAGTGGTTTTGTTCCATGCCCTTAAAGGCGGAGTATAAAGGCCAAGCGAATTGTTTCGGGCTGGTTTACGGCCACACTTATAATTGAACAGCAGCGGGGTAGCAACAGGTGCTGATGGTCTTCGATGAGCGTAGTCACCACAGTTTGCGGTACCCTTAGAATAAAGGTAGCCAAAAGCGTTCGCGACAATGTAAAAAATCCCAATACATTCGAGACTATTATGGAACCACTACCGATAGTCTGCGAATATTTGGCTATCTGTCATCCCATCTCGTTCTTTGAAATACTGAAAGGCGTTCCGGCGACTTTAGACATAAATAAACAAACTTACGCTATTGTTTACACTATACAGAAAAATGGGCAAAAATGAACCGGCAATTACTCCTGACAGTTTACTCTAGAGAGAAAATGGGCGGAAATTATCCGGCCGTTATATCCAGAGATTTAGGCTCGACATAAAAATGGCGAAAAATGAACTGCTGCGTAAAAACAAACACAGCGCGCACATTGCTCACCAATATTGGTCTGCGCGGCGTCGCTGGAATTCTGTCGCTCCATCAGGACCTACTGTATAGACGAGTTTACCTTGCCGTGAAGTATTTTATATGACTCAAAATGTCACTGCATTAGTTTTTACCTCAGTCCGCAACGGCGAATGGGTGTCCACACCCAGTGTTTCGTATCTGGTTTGCATTGGTGGCAGAGGGGCTGCGCATTCCGCAGTCCCTCTGCCACCAATGCGAACCAGATACACCTACATCCACCCCAGATCACTTGTCACTCATTTCGCGGGCCACCGAACCTTGGTCGCTCGACGTATCTTGAGAGCAATCAGCAGTATTTTGCTCTTCTTCTTTGTTACGAAGTAGACTTGGTCCTTATTTCTCGCATTCCCGGTGTTGCTGGGCGTGCAGGGTGAGCAGTATGTTTCTGACTTAATTTGAGATGGCAGTGGCCCTTGTACAAAAACGACAAATATATGATGCAGCCACTTAGAGATGCTTCAGAAATGAGTAATGATTAATATGCATGTGCAAAATTACCTTCAGTGTTGACTGCACGGTGTACCAATTCCAGGCTTTAATATTGCCTCTATTTGGGTCCACTCTGCGTGCTCGAGAGCTCCCGACCCTGGGTGGTCTGTCGCGTTGGCCATCCGCGGTAAACACGCAAAGGAGAACAGTCGCCACTGCTGTGGAACCAGAAATTTGCATATTCCAGGTGAACATGAGCTGCCTCCAACACTGTTGCTATATTCACATCCTCTTTTGTAATTGAGCCCCTAGTCTATAATGTCGTTCTGACGATTTTTCGATTACCTATAGAGACAGCAGGCAGTGTAATCATATTTGTTTGTGACAAAATCACATTTTAAATGACCGCAGGAACGGAGTACATGTCAATAAAAAAATAAAAACAATAAAAGCAATCATATTCTGGAAACCACTCTAAGAAAATAGAAAAAATAGCGGCATGAAAGTAGGATATTATCGCTGATTCTGTGGCTAGAAAGAAGGCTACAATGAGAGGGCGTTGCTAAGCACTGTTATTCGAAATCCTCGAGCTATGCCGCGCAATTGATCCATCAAGTACAGAACCCGAATTTTGGTTCCTGGCAATACTTGTGGTGATCACCTGATGCATGTGGAGAAGACACTACCATACACGTTTCATTGCCGTCATTCAGGGCAGAAGATAGCGATGTGGGCTCTTCCTTGTGGTATGCATGGCGATGCCAGAACTAATCACAAGGACCCCTCACTGGTTGAAGTCCCTGAGATTTGAAACTTCGCGAGGACTTTGCGCACTTTCTATATTCACTTTTCGCATGGAGACCTGAACACTTTTACGAGTAATGACGAAATGACAGCTTTCTGAGAACCCTCTACAGAGCACAATCCCCACACGTTTCCCCTTAGCCTAGGTTACCATTCGTTCCTCATGAACGCCTGAGAAAATCTGATTTGTCATTAAAATTTTACAGTGATAAAAGAAATACAACGCAATATACTGAGTATTCTTTGCGGCTCTGATAATATAAGGTAAATATCCCGTCATTAAACTAGGATGAACTTACGTAAAATACGAGAAGCTAGCAGAGTCAGGCCTCCGCCTCGATTCCACTTCATGGTTTATGAGCATCGAAATGCAGCCTGAAATTTAGAGAGTGAATTGTGATTTCCGCTTGTTTTCCTGGCAGGGATTTTAAAATTTCCTTTCTCGAATCCCTTTTCTTTGTCATCGTTAAGGATCATCCTTTATTCAAACCCTCCACTAAATACCTGAAGGCCCGTTGTTTTGTATCCGGGCCTTTAGCCGTGGGCCTACAGCTATGATGCACATAGGGGCGGCCGACTGAGCTCTTCCTATTTTCTTAGGGCGTGTGATAAATTATAGACATCTGCACGTTCAGTAAGGCAACAAACTGCCGCAGATATATGAATAGCTTGCAGGCACCTCATAGGGGTTGGCAGATTAGTGAACAAAATTACGGGGAAGGCTGTGCTCTTATTACCGCGTCATGTCCCCCTCCTCCAATAAGCACTGTGTAAACTACGCATGACGCGCACCTAGCCTCATGCATCGCTGCCTAACCTCACGCGCAAGAAATTATGTAGAATACTTTTACATTTTTTTTGCCTGCGAATTACGAGTGGCATTTCATGGTCACTGCCTCCATTAACTCTTGCATTAACAACTGCCATGGCATAAGGGTATAGCGTCGTTTTAGCGACAAGACGAGTAAGGTAAAGAATGCGATTGTCGTAGTAACCGACCTTGCCGTGCATTACCAGTAGTGCCGGCATGTGCTAGGAATGACAGCTGACACTTCACGGCAAAACATCAGGCTAGTTTACTACACAAAAGTAGTGGACACAGAGCTCTTTCTCTCCTGCTCGTCATATACAGTTGAGTAGGAGGCAGAGGGGATAATTAAAAGCTGTCGAACGCATCTTCGACACGAGCGCCTGTCTTAGATGATCAGCCCCGTCACATGACCAGATATGCGAGTGAGTTGATTCATTTTTGGTGATGCCACACTTGCATGTTGACACTTCAAACAACGTGATAGGAACCCGGCTGTACACTTAGTAAAAGTAAACTATAAATGTTTGCACCGTAACCTTATTGCTTCGTTGACAGGCAAGTGATTTTTGTATCAATCGTTGCTTATAATACTTCCGCTTGACTTTATGTCACCTATAGTCAGCCTTTTTAGCATCGAACTGTGCGCCAGAACAGACTTCAATGCTTATCCGGTTTTCCAGGCGATTCACCTTCATTTTTCAGGCACAACGAGAGGCCAGAAAATTAGTATTACTTGACCTGACGGCATGACGGCTTCATCTGACGAACAGAAGAAAGGGAAACAGCCACAGTAGAAACTATTGACCTCCCAGCCGAATCAAAAAGATGGGAAAAGAATGGATGTAGAAATTCAGAAGGAGGAAGAAGAATGACGAACACAAATAAACAACAAACAAAAACGTTGGAATTCAAACAAAAGCAAATGCAAGAAAAATCTAATCCAGGAGTAGGAAAAGCGCTCGTAATGAGGCTTAGAGAAAAAAAACAGAGGTCCCAAGCGTAAGAAAGACGCATGTAACGCGGACAAAACGCAGTATGCAGAACTCGGCGAGCATTGGTAACACTTCAGCGAATGACGGAAACTCCGACAGGTCGTTCAAAGCTATTTACATCATCCAGAATTAATACAAGCCGTTGATTACACCTGGTAGAATCAGCTTCTCTCGGTAAGCATGTACTGAAGGGAGTACAATATATGAGGCGCTCTAGAAACTATAATGCGATGTGATCGGGAGGTGAGAGTCCTGACAGCGCAGCAGTGTGGAACGTACAAGATTTTTGTGCGCAAAAAATGGGTAGCCATTTATGATCGATAACAAAACTTACCTTTCTCCGTCTCGTTGACTTCTTCTCGGAAACGTACCCTGAGCACCAGGACTTTCGAAAGTTGAAGGCTGCGTACAAAAAAATATGGTAATATGCAGCTGTTGCAGGGATAGAATAGACATTGGAACAATACGGCGATCAAGATTGCGAGAAGTCTCGGAATTTTACAATAGAAAGAGCTGCGTTTGAGATTTCGAAAGCGCTCCAGAAATATATACGCTTGCTTGTCAAGAAAGATCTCACACGTGAGTCAATAACAAAGCGTTTTTACTGCGCTCGAGTTGTCCTTGTAGCGCAGCAAGGCCGCATCTCCGCCAACCGCAGCGGTAAATGCTAGCTTAAGGAATATTCAAAAGAGCTGCATGACTATGTTCGCTTTTTTTTTTTCTTCCATTTTCAGCGCTGTAAAAAACACGCTTCTCAAAATAGTGCACGACATAGTCGGGTTGTGGTCATTGACTTTTGCCGACCTTCCATCTTCGCTGTTCATCCCGTCCGTTATCTAGCATTGTCTGGTAAATGCTGACGCGAAAACGTGCAGCTCGATGAAAACCCCTTGTTTCGTAATTTTTTCTCAGCCATGTCATTGTCTTCATAATTGAGCAAGAATACCTGCTTAGAGTAGCTGTAATCACACTGCCTCCACAACCCCACATGCGGTGCAACTATGCCCCTCCGCCAATTAAGGATTAACCCATGATATGTCACCGATAACCACGCATCCGAGATGACAACACAAAAAACCGTTTACACTAGGCCCACTGGTCGCCATATCAGTCGTCGCAATGATATTGAGTAACATAGCCTCAAAAAGACTGCTTACCGTCTTGAACACGACAGTATACCTCTCTCTTTCTCTCTCTCGCTCTACCTCCGTCTTTCATCGTAGCATCGGGCCATTGAATAAGCTTATCACGAAATCTGCTTCAGTCACATCAGAAGGCAATGATCGAGAGATTTCCAAGGCAGGGGGACGCATAAATAGCAGAATGACTCTAGTCAAGCCATCCGGCTCAACACACTGCCAATAAAGATCGATCGATCAAACTGACTGATTGACAGACCGAGGGGCCACATCCCACCCCCCGTCCCATGGCGGAAAGGGATGGCCTGCCTCATCACTAGCAACTAGGCCCGCACTATCTCTCTATGAAGTGCCCGTTCCTTGAGGCACGGGTACACAAGCCTATCGCCTTCCTTTTCTTGAGTAACCTTCTCTTCAAAGTCACAGAAAACTGTCCGCGAGAACAGAAGAATCCACTCACTGTACCTAGCAAGGAGAATCGCAACAGGTTGTTTCGTGGACATCTATCACGGCAGGTGTGAATATTCTTGGCGTTCCACACGGTGGAAGTACCGTTCACCGGGCTTCCAGGCTGAGGTATCCAAAAGATGGGTTTGTATGCATGCTATGGCGGTATGTGTATTTATTTATTTATTTATTTATCACAAACACCTACAGCGCCCATTGGCCATTGTCGGAGGGGGGGGGGGGGGGGGGGTTAGTTGCAAACATAAAGCAAGCAGAACAGCTGAAGCGAAAGTATACAATCAGTTCAAAATAAAACGTTTTCACAAAACGAGTGGAAGCACATTCAATGCCAAGTGTAAAAGACACACCCAACAAATATGTGTGACTCAGTTTCACGATAAAGTACACTGCCTGTAATATAACACAGATTCATATAATGTTCTCGATGGCAATGAAAAATTGGGCGCAGATGCGACCTCATCCGGGAGTAAATTCCAATCTGAAATTGAGCGCAGAAAGAATGAAAACTTAAACGCATTTATGCAACTTTGATATGGCCTAATTTTTTGGAATTTTCTCGACTCTTAGACTGATAATGAGGTTGTTTTAAACATGTATTTCTACCAATTCATGTGTTACTATTGTTGATGTTGTTCAAAAGCTTTAACCGGAAGATTTTCTGCGTGCGGAGAGCAGTTTCCAACCTAGATTTTCCCTGATTTGAGAACCTCTAATTCTGTAGTCGTAGATAGCCGTGACGAATCTTGCAGTCCTTTTATGAGCACGCTCTAACTTATCTTCAAGGGTTCTTCAGCGTGTTTGCCATCTTGTATGCTACTATTTGCGCCTCACTGTCAGCCCACTTACTGCCTTCGGTGCCTGCGTGTGCGGTCGGACAGAAAACTTATTAATGTTAAGTTCCGAGCGCTGTTTCTGTAATGTACGTGGCTAACAAAACACGAAAAAACTGTACATTGAAGTAGGATGGACAGTTGGGCGAGTTGGTACAATTGCATAGTGGGCGCGCTGTACCACCCACTATACCAAAACCAGTATGTAATAGACCACGGGATCAGACTAACTCGTCTGACATTTCATTTTTGCGAGACTAGCCCGCGAAGAGGTGGATTTTATGTTGCCAGACAAGTTGTCAAAATAACTAAAAATGAAACACAGCTCCACAGTGTCTACGTTGTCGACGATGGGAAACTTAGCGGTATTGACTTATATAAACGCCGTCGACCCACGCCAATATCTTGACACGCTTGAGAACATATGCACTGCTGTTTCCATCGTCTGGAGAGATAGAGAAAACAGCATCTCCCTACTAAATGTTCTATCATAAATAACATTATACATGATTTATCAAAGATACAGCAGTTTTTTGAACAGATGTCATATAATATCATAAAATACATTTATACTTCATAAGAATGCGTAATTATGTAGCTCATTATATGACATTTAAATGCAATGTGTGTGCTTATAGCAACACTCAACATTTTTTGAGTCGGGCTCCTATGAGATAGTGATGGTATCGTGAGGTCTGTGTGATATTGTTTGGCTGCGCACCTCGATTATGGGTTTGTATCGACCCGGGCTCCCAAATCGTGGAGCCGTATTTCCTAGCAGCAGGCTGCCGTCTTTGAGAATAAATTCAGGGGTCCACACTGCATGGACATAATATCTCAGAGCCACGTATATTTGTTTTTTTTATGCAGTATGAGCCTCCTTCGAGATGTTATATACCCCTGGCTTGCAACTCAGCAGGTCCCTCAGGAAAGACTGCCTGTTTTGCTATTTCCGATACACGCCAATACATTCTGTACAAGCGCAGTTGTTTAACAGGAACTAGTTTATCATTGCGCTTTGTTCGCATGTCATGAACATTTAATATACATATCCAGTATGCGCTGATCTCCCGTCGTGTTTTGCATTTAGCCTTTCTGCAGTTGTCAAAACTATTCCTTATTGGCCCGTCTCGGTGGTGCAGTGGTAAGACGCCGACTACTGTGCCACAGTACCTAGGTCCAGAGCCGGTGGTTGCGTTTCGATGGAGGCGAAATGAAACGTCATCCGTGTGCTGTGTGATGTCAGTGAACGTTAATTAGCCCCAAGTGGTCGCAATTCCCGGAGTCCTCCACTACGGTGTCTCTCATAGCCTGAGTTGCTTTGGGACGTTAAACTCTAAAAAACCGAACCTATTCCTAATTGCTTTTCTATGACGGGCTTAACTACTGGATGCAAGTGAGGGGCTCAACCTAAATGAAAGAGTTTGCTGTTCATCTGGAGATGGATCATTCCGCACAATGTTTTCATAACAGTGTGTGTCAGTATACCACACCTGACTCGCAACTAAAACTGATGTTCAAGAAAGCCTGACTTGAGCAGGTTTACACTATCGGGCGCTTGCTGCGTCGAACAGGTAAGGTTGCCGCTAGCCTCCAGGCCAAATTTCTCGAGGTTAAGGAATTACTTTTGGGGTGATGACGGGAAAATTGTAGCTATACAACACGCCTAAACTGTGAAGTGCTCTTGCTATACCTGTACACTTTTTCAAGACCGTCAGACGAACCAGTTTTTCAGGTTTTCAGGCAAGCGTGCCTGGCCTTGTCCGGGTTTTTTTTGTTCTACAAGCACAGCTCAGTGTCTAGCATGGCACCGCCCTTCAACCTATTTTTGAAAAGTTGTATAGATCGTGGGCGGCTCTTTCCTTTCTACGCCACTCAATACTGGTCACTCTGTCACCAACGTTCAGGGGGTTTTTGCTCTCTAATCTTATTCTCTGATGATCGATGTTGAAGCATATTTCTGTTTTGGCCAAGATACGGCCCCGAAATTCGTATGAGAGTATGCCGTCGACAGAGTTGGCCCGACATGGATTGTCTTCGAACTGATTAAGCTTCCCTGTGAGGGTCGTGAAGAATCGATATGTATTCAGCCTTGCCCAGAAACGAAAACCTGCCCACCATGCTTAAGAAATATCATCATCATCATCATCAGCCTGATTATACCCACTGCAGGGCGAAGGCCTCTCCCATATTTCTCCACTTAACCCGGTTCTGTGCTAGCTGCATCCACTTGACCCCTGCGAACTTCTTAATCTCATCCGCCCACCTAACTTTCTGCCGCACCCTGCTACGCTTTCCTTCCCTTGGAATCCAGTTTGTTACCCTCAGCGACCATCGGTTATCCTCTCTTCGCACTACATGTCCTGCCCATGTTCATTTCTTCTTCTTAATTTCTACTAGAATGTCGGTAACTTGAGTTATTTCTCTGACCCACTCTGCACGCTTTCTATCTCTTAATGTTACCCCTACCATTTTTCGTTCCATAGCCCTTGGGTTGTCCTCAACTTAAGTAGAACTCTCTTGGTTAGCCTCCATGTTTCAGCCCCATAGGTGAGTACAGGCAAGATGCAACTGTTGTATACTTTCCTCTTGAGCGATACCGGTAAGCTGCTAGTCATAATCTTCGAGTACTTGCCAAATGCGCTCCATCCCAATCTTATTCTTCTTGTTATTTCCTTTTCATGGTCCGGATCTGCGGTTACTACCTGTCCTAAGTAGACATATTCGCCTACTATTTCCAGTATTTCGCTACCTAACGTAAACTGCTGTTCCTTCCCGAGGCTGTTGAACATTACCTTAGTAATCTGCATATTGATTTTCAAGCCTACCTTTCTACTTTTCCTGTCTAGGTCATCAATCATTATTTGCAGTTCATCCCCCGAATTGCTTAGCAAGGCAATGCCATCGGCAAATCGCAGATTACTGAGGTATTCTCCATCTACCCTTATCCCTAACTGCTCCCATTCCAAGTCTCTGAATACTTCTTCTAAACAAGCTGTGAATAGTACTGGGGAGATTGTGTCTCCTTGCCTAACACCTTTCTTTATGGGAATTTTGTTACTTGCTTTATGCAGAACTATGGTTGCTGTGCAGCCACTATATATATATCTTCCAGCACTTTCACGTACGGCTCGTCTACCCCTTGATTTCGCAATGCCTGCATCACCGCCGAGGTTTCAACTGAGTCAAATGCTTTTTCGTAATCAATGAATGCTATGTATAAGGGCTGGTTATATTCCGAGCATTTTTCTATCACCTGATTGATGGTATGGATATGATCGATAGTAGAGTACCGTTTCCGAAACCCTGCTTGATCCTTTGCTTGATTGCAGTCTAAGGTTGTCCTGATTCTAGTAGTGATTACCTTAGTAAATACCTTATACGTAACAGACAGTAAGCTGATTGGCCTGTAATTTTTAAGGTCCTTAGAGTCCCCTTTCTTGTGAATGAGGATAATGTTTGCATTCTTCCATGGTTCCGGTACCGTCGATGACACCAGGCACTGCGTATACAGGGTGGCCAGTTTTTCTAGCACGATATCCCCCCCCGTCCTTCAGCAAATCTGTAGTTATCTGATCCTCTCCAGCTGATTTCCCCCTTTTCATAAGAAATATGAATGCTATATCATTAGCGAAGAGATCATAACGAAATGGGATAATGGCAGCAAAGGGTGGCCGAAATTTGCAAATAAAAGATGTAATAGTGTCAGCGAAAGTGCCGCACCCTTCGGTACGCTGATATTGTTTCGGCGCAGAGGGCCAGTGCGGTTGCCTGAATAAATTTGGCTGGTTAGGTGAGCGCAAAATATATCAATAAACATGAGTAGGCGCACACGTACAACTAACCTCCAACCTATCAAATATCGCTGCATTCTTGCAGATAACATGAGTGAAATTGGAATATAATTTAAAAAGGAGCGACTTTTGGTGAAGTACGTAAGTGAAAGACTAGATCTGTTTTATTTGTGTTTTCTTTTTATATATGACGGGGGTGCATTGATGCTTGCATTGGGTATTGGTCATCATAGGGTTTTTGAACTTCCATAAATTCGCTTACTTCTGGCTAATTCACTTGAAAATATTCATGTCTGCAACCACATTGAGGCAATGGCTTTCTTTATCTTCCTCTTCTGCTCTATGCTCACTACCGATTTACTCAAGTCAGTGTGTTGCCACATGGCTTCGTCTGATGAAGTCACTGATTTGTTGAATGGTGTTTCTATCGAACTTTTTTTCATGCGGTATGGTGAGCTGCTTGGGGCTACGGTTGTACTGCGATCCAAAAGAAGCGATGCGTGGCTTTTGCGCTTCAAGAACTTGCCTCGACATCCTGTTCACTGTACATGTGCCTGCCCCAGACGACGTTACCCCTCAGCACGGACCATGCTATATTGGACCACGCCACTTCTCACGAATTGCCGCGATTTTTTATGCACAAGACAGTCTGTAATCTCGAGCACTTTCAAACGCTGACGCTACACACGTGGTTGAATGGTAGTAGTATGATTAATAGCCGTAGTAGTGAGAGAAATATTAGGCAGCATCGTTTGTCAGAAATAATCAGGGGCTCTGTAAAAAATCGTATCCAGGTAATTTGTGGTTCTACTGATTGATGTTTACAGGTGTGTGGTAGACACAACCGGCTTTATTAGTTGTAATATTAATAATAACTGTTTCACAGGAAGGGTGAAGTGGAGTATCTGTCACACTTGTTTCTGTGGACACCTGAACCGCGCCGTAAGGAAAGAGAGGAAGGTGAGAGTTAAAGTGGAAAGAGAGAACGAGGAGCTGTAGTGGAGGGCTACGGAGCAATTTCGACCACTTGGGGATCTTAACGTGCTGTCACTCTCCTGATGGGACTGGGACAGGTAGGTCACCGCTGCTTGCGGCGGGGGCTAGCCTGCCACCGAATTTTTATCTGTTCCAGGCCGTCATTACACCCGCCACCGCTTCGGTGGTGGACAACGGCTGTTGTTGCTGCGCGCGTCTTTCTCTCCCTCTTCCTTTTATTTCTTCTCTATTTTCTCTTCTGTCTGCACAAGTTTGATTTATTTATAGGAAGAGAGAGGCGCGGTAACTGTCTCACAGAAAACAAGTGAGACAGTTACGGCGCCTCTCTCTTCCTATAACTAAATCAAATCAAATCGCAGCGGAGGTGGCTCAGCTACAGAGCCAGTAGCAGGCCCGCGCATTTTCTTTTCCTTCTTCCTACAGCCACAACAACAACATCAGCGCTGGCATCGCACAGCACACGGACGCCTCTTCGTTTCGCTTCCATTGAAACGCAGCCACCGAGGTCGAAATTCGACCACAACGGAGGCGGAAGAGGTGGCCATCGCGCTAGCTCTAACACAACAACAGGTCAAAATTATAGTTACAGACTCGAAATCAGCGATTAGAAACTTTGACGCGGGCCGCATTTCGGCCATAGCAGCAAGAGTGTTGGCCAGTGGTCCACCACCGGCAGAGCAGGTCGCGCTCATTTGGACACCGGCGCACCAGGGGTTGAGGGGGAACGAGAAAGCGCACGTACTGGCCCGAGGATTAGCTACATTCCGGGATCCCAGTGACGACTTATGCGCAACCCCGTACCCCTTGCGCGATGAGGAGCTCGTACAGTTCGACGATGACCTTAACACCTACCAAGATATCCTAAATCATTACAAATTAGGCAGATCAATACTACCAAAAGCGTATAAGCAACTCACCAAAAGCGAGGAGGTTATGTGGCGTAAGCTACAGACTGGAGTATTCCCGAACCCCCAGCTTTACAGCAAGTGCCACCCGGAAGGTTTTAGCCCCAGGTGCAAACGTTGCGATGGCATAGCGGACATGATCCATATGATATGGACGTGTCCTAGATTTGGAGAACCTGACAGAACAGATGAGTCCTGGGAGGCACTACTTCTCAAGCAGGACGAAAAAGGGCAACGAGAAGTCATCCGTCTTGCTCTGGCCGCTGCTCAGATCCAAGGGATCCAGGTCGACGGCTGAGGGGGAGGACATGGTTGGGACAGAGCTTCGCCTCGGATCCTCGCCAACCTTTTGACGGGTGCAATAAATGTTATTTCTCTCTCTCTCTCTCTCTCTCTCTCTCTCTCTCTCTCTCTCTCTCTCTCTCTCGAACTCGAACTCGAACTCGGGTACTACGGCACAGTAGTCGGGCGTCTTACACTGCATCACCCCGGCGGGGCGGAAGTAACAAAACTGGTCGTGGTGATAGGCGACCATGATTTAATGGAATAATTGTAATTTACTGATGCATGAAAAATGAAAATAAAATTAAATAATTAAAATGTTGTTCAAAGGCGTCAAAATGCTCAGAATGAAGAGTCAATGCTTGATGATGCTAATTAAAATTGTCTATGTAATTTATTAATTCATTGTTTGGAATGATTAGACGAACGAACATTTTGAAAAAGGGGGATCAAAGGTGTCATAATACTCCGAATCAAAAGCCAATACTTCATGATGCTAATTAAGAAAATTTAGAGTGTTTACAATATCAGTTAATTGAAATAATTGAAAAGAGCTAGAAATTGGAAAAGGGCAGTTTAGTTTCAAAAATCAGTAAAATGACAAACTAGCGAACGCACAAACGCAATAAATTGAAACATGAACGGCGAAGAGACCATAATCAAGCCCTATTTCTTCTGAAGATTTTCAAATAACTGGTGAAAATATGGGGGCTTAAAAGCTCTGCCGTTAAGGGTATTACGCGATAGCGTTTCACTAACCCGGACGATATGTCTCGTTTTTGAAAATTTGTATTTTTTTAAATTATTATACACCGACACTTAGCACCAGCTAACATTGCCTTTACAATCTCAGCAGTTCGACCTCTTTAAACCTTTTCCCCGTTTTACGTCATTTTTAAATAATTGAATGTCAATTACACCATCCAAATTTTTTTAATTAATGTCTTTCCTTTCTTAAAAACCAATTCACGTTTATTTTTAGCGGACCCGAAGCGGTCGGTTAGGGCAGAATTCTGCCGTAACCAGCCGCTCTTAACCGCTGGTAACCATGGCGGGTGCTAACGCTTATGAAAGACACAGCTTCACTGGGCTAACCGCGGCGCATTTCACGTGCGCCGCAATTTGACCTTCAACCGCGTGCCTAGCTTCTCCACGCAACTGGCAAACTTCATTCATACCGGTACACGTCACCGGTCTCCGCAGATTCATTGATTGATTGATTGATTGATTGATTGATTGATTGATTGATTGATTGATTGATTGATTGATTGATACTTTATATTTAACTGATTTAGGAGACCCCCTACTCTTCTCTCCTGGCACGCAGACCTGAGGAATGGGGGCTGGGACCTCAGCGGCTAAGGACTGGCGAATATGCATTGGTTCTTACGACGGCTCTTACGAGGCTCTTACAACGGTTCTTACGAGGCGGATGGGTCGTTGCTGGTCAGCGGGAACCTCGCTTCGCAGCAAGGTCTGCAAAGCTTCCCTACATTTAATGTTGTCCCTAGCACTCGGAGACTTAGGGCATTCCCAAATTATTGGTCGAGGGTCCCCCTCGCTCATCTATTCTCTCATTTTTCCTCTCATCTATCAGGGTGTGAAACAACCAGAAGGGTTTGGAAAACTTCCGGCTTTTAATGGCCGCCAGGTTATGGCCTCTTTATTATTTAAGCTAGGATCTGGTGGGGGTATCAGACGTCTTCCTAATCTATAATTTTCGACGATTTCTTTATAGGTTTGCAAACTTTCGTCCATCTCCTGGCAGTCGGGTGGCTGCGCGTTTGCCCGGAAGTAGAGATCTCGGGCTAAATCATGGGCCGCCTCTTTGCCGGGTACGGACCTGTGTGATGGGCCCAAATTAGGGTGATTTTTCGATCGATTTTAGCTGCAGCTGAAAAAATTCGAGCGACTTCTTGCGAGACCCTGCCTTTTCCAATATTCCAGATAGCAATTTTAGTGCCGCTAAAGATCAAACTAACCTTCGTTCCAACGCAGGCGAGAGCTGTGGCGACCTCTTCAGCCATGTCTATGTTTCTGCTCCGGATAATGGCAAAGACGACTTGTTCGCGCCTCCATCGAATACCGCGGCGACTGCCGCCCCCGATCGGCCGCTTGCAGCTTTTATACGACCTCGTGTACTATCATTATTTTTTTTGCTCTTTTAACCAGTTCTTCTGCTTTCTTTTTCCTTCACTCCTTGTGGTATCCATGGTGCATATTGCGCGGGAAAGGACGCACTATCATATTATCGCTATATTGTGGTGGTAGGGAGACCTTGTCTCCTAAGGACCCATCTCTTTTTCGGCACACCCATTCTAAGATGGTTCGACCAGTGCTTGTCCTATTTATTCCCTCATGTTGGGCGACTCTCCTCTCTTCAGGAAGTGCCATCCAGCAGTTATGCGCCCACATTTCTAGAAGGCTGTCCGTAATGGAGGCGATGGGTAGACCCACCACCCTCTTGACGCAAAGCCTGATGAGCGCATCTATATTACATTTTTCTTTGGTCCTGATGTTGAGGAACGACGTGGCGCAGCATAGTAGGCCTGCATCAGTCTAAGGAAGCTTCTCTCTTTAAAGCTTCTACCTTTGAGTGCGATTCTACTGAATATTCCTGTACTTGCGCCGCGTATTTACTGATTTCTTTATAGTTACTTTGTTATACTCCTCCTTTTCAATAAAAAGTTCGAGGATTCTGATTTGTTAAACTCAAGGTACGGTTTTGCCGTGGACCTTAATTTCGAAGTTAAAGTCGTGCTTGTACCTCCCTTTTTTGGGGTTATACACGAAAAGTTCAGATTTTAGCGGAAAGCACGCGAGACCCCTTTCGACCGACAGTAGGCGTTTCTCTGTGCTACCGTCACTGCCATTGTTCATCGAGTGATTAACGCCGCCTGCGTACATGCTGAATTTTAGATCTTTTATGACCCTAAGAGCGACGGGAAGGCCCCTCATCGCCGTGTTAAAAAGGAAAGGGGAGAGCACCGAGCCTTGCGGCAGGCCTTTACTTCACAGGTGGACCATGTAAACTTTTAGATCCTGAAATTTTAATTTGAACGTCCTGTTTGCCAGGAAATTCATTATGCAATTATGTGTCCTCTCTCCGACTCCTAATTCATTCATTCCTACAAGAATTATCTCGTGTCTTACATTATCAAACGCTTTTGTTAGATCTAGTGCCAAAATTACCTTCGCGTCTCTGGATTTCGAGTCCGTGATGTCATGTTGCAAGCGGAGCATTACGTCCTACGTGCACAAACCCATGTGGAATCCGACCACCTCTTGCGGCCACAGGTCGTTTTGCTTTATGAAGCTCGATAGCATTGCTTGATTCACGCTTTCCGTGAGCTTTTCAAACTACGAGGTTAGAGAAATAGGTATGAGGTCTTCCGATTTCGGCGCTTTGTCAGGTATTGGATTTAGCAAGATGTTTACAGTTTTCCACTGCTGGGGGATACGACCGCTGCACCATACTTCTTGCATGTATTTGGTAAGTACCGTTATGGAGGTGTCGTCTAGCTATCCTAGAATTTTGTTTGTTATCCCATCAGAGCCGGGGGCTGATCGTGGCTTTAGCAATACGCGGGCTCTCCGAACGAGACCCTCGACGCGCCCATCACAGAGGCGGAGGTTCGAACCAATATCCTGAGCTTAACCCGGTCTCCGCAAAGGGCCGCGCGTGACGTCATCACATAGTTATGCGCCTCACTTCGCATGCGCGATGCCCTTGAGCAGCTGCGCCGCAGCGGGAGATATATGCCATGGAGCAGCTGGTCGCTTGCGAAGGCGTATATATACACTAAGAATTGCGGCGAGTCTGTAGCTTTGCCTTCGCATGTAGAGAAGAGTCATAATATGTTTCTGTCTCCGTCTATTATATGTAACCTTAATGTTGCTCTTTATGTGGTGTTTATGACGATCAAGATCCCCTGCAGAAAATAAATTCATCTCCAAAGACGATTCAAGACCAGCCCATTAGATTTGAAACCTGAAACAATAAGCAAACCCCGCCGCCGTGGTACAATGGTAAGACACCAGGCTACTGCGCCGGAGTACCCGGGTTCGATTCCGACCACTGGCGGCTGCGTTTCGACGAAGACGAAACGGAGAGGCCTCCGTGCGCTGTGCAATGACCACAGATCCCCAGATGATCGAAATTACTCCACATCCTTCCATAACGGCTCCTCTATTCCTGCCTCCACTTTCATGCGCGGTTCAAGTGTCCATAGAAAAAAAATGTGACAGATACTGTGGATTTTCTTTACTGCAAACCAATTTATTTAATGACTTCAATAAGCTTCTGTTAGCGGGACACCAAAAAGAGAAAGTGACTCAACTGTAGAGCCAGTTAACAGGTCCGTGCATTTCCTTTCCTTCTTCCTGCGGTCGCAACAACAACAAATAGGTGCTGCTTTGAAATTCCGGACGCACTATTCAGTGAAGAATATGTGAATATGATTTGAAGACTCGGTAATCATTCTCTTAATGAGGCTTGTAGTGACTGCACGGAATGAGACAAAAGATACAAAATAATAAAAAAGAAATTGTTTTAACACGATGCCGTTAAATCCTGAGATTATTTTTCTCACTCAGAACCATTTTGAATGCAACTGCTTGCAGTATCCCATTAAACCAGGTGGCCCCCTGAGTGACCCACTATGGCATCTTTGAAAGTCGTTGGTATGCCTGGGGAAGGGGCTAAGTTACGCGTTTACGAAAGCTAGTGTATTATAATGCCAATGTGTGAGAATATAAATTTACCCACTTGCTACATCCACAGAGGCATAAGCCATAATCAGGGTGACATTGCATCTACAGTTAACACCTGTTTCCTTGCTTAACGTTGCAGGGATCCTTGATTAATGCTTTGATGCTTTTAACATCCTGCTGCCCCCTTGTTATATCCTACGTTTACAAGCCTACTTAGATCAAGGCATTTTCTAACCATGCGACATGTTTCGGCACCTGTTTAGAAGCTGGAACACATCAGACACTTGACGCGAGACATGGACATCCAGTGACAATGACAAGATCTGGTATACAATGAACATTTATTGACAATAAATGAGAACGGTGGTGAAATGTAATTTTTGTGGATGTCATGAGACACCACGGTTGTGCTATTACCATTCTGGAGAGTATTTCTTCTGAGTAACGAAAAAGTATCATCGGACATCACTGCAGGGTTTCCTTCCTTACACGTCACAATTTTCAAAGTTAATCCTGTGCGTGACAGCAACAACAGCTGAACATGCTGACGGTTGCTTTGCCTTCAGCATCTTTCCAACAACCCGGTCATGCTGCGAGCCAGACCAAACAGAACTTTTCAAGCACATCTGCGAAAGCAAGCAGGCACAAGTTAGCTGCAAACACATGAGAGTAAAACCAAACTATACGAAAAATGTCCCTTTTCATTTCTCCCCCCCCCCTCCCCTGTCTCTTGCATTCCCAGTCGGAAAAATGTGAAAAATACGACAAAATATCCTGTAGTTCTGTCGTAACCATCAGACTTTTCTGTAGTTGTGTAGTAATTTTCTGTAGTATATTTTTGTTGTCTACAGTTCTGTAGCACTTTTCTGTTGTGACTACAGAAATTTCTGATGCAACTACAGAATGCTCTGTTGTCACAACAGGTTTCCCGTCAAAAACCGCACAGAAATTCTGTCGTAACATCAGAAAATGTTCTGTTGTTTTTTTCCGACTGGGTTGG
This sequence comes from Amblyomma maculatum, assembly GCF_055883805.1. Classification (NCBI taxonomy): domain Eukaryota; kingdom Metazoa; phylum Arthropoda; class Arachnida; order Ixodida; family Ixodidae; genus Amblyomma; species Amblyomma maculatum. The sequence continues at coordinate 73,420,598 of NC_139353.1, forward strand.
CAAAAGGAAATATACTTCACTTTAAGTAGCTTTATGGATCACATTATCTTTGCCAAAAAGCACTGCTCAGTGAGCCCAGAATGAGTGAATAAAGTAAAGGCCTCCTGAGATCATCTCGCTAAGGTTATTAAAAAGCCCATTTTGAGCAGGCACCGGAGCACTTTCAACCACTGCAAAATTTTGTGTTGGTGCACTTAAAGGGCAACTCCGGGGGTTTTTTGACATTCGAATATTCTAATAAAATTTTTACTGTAGATTCTCCTCTCCGTCCTGACGCATACTACAAAATTTGGGCGCCGTACGATAATCCGTTCGCGCGCAACACGACTTAAAAATATGCTGTTTTCATGGCTTAAGTTGAGACTAATTCTGCCGGCAACACTGAGTTTCTGACGTCACAAACAGTAGACCGGCGTTACTGTCCACTTCTATTTCTGCCGGCAACACTGAGTTTCTGACGTCACAAACAGTAGACCGGCGTTACTGTCCACTTCCCGCATGATCATGATATTGTGAGGCTTATATTGAACTACTTCAGACATTTTGTGCAATGCTTCATGATTTCCATACTTTATTTTCACCATCCAACGCACGTACGAGTGTTTCTCTAACACTGAGTGTGACGTCACCATTTCGTCACCTGGGACTTCGTTTCTGGCCGTGAAAGCAGTTTCGGTTTCGATTTGCTGTTTTTTCATTATAAAAATACTTCTAATTCGAATTTCGAAAAACAGTTTTTTGGGTTCGAGTCAGGACGTGTCGAGGAATGTAATTCAACCAAAAACACAGAATGATGGAAAAACCACCGGAGTTGACCTTTAATTCTTTCGAAAACAAACGAGACCACTTCAAATATTACGCATGTAATTAGAGACATGGCCACTGAGTGGAGACAGATGTGCATTCGTTGAGCGGCCGTGTCAGATGCAAGTATCTTCAGTCGCATTAAGAACAACATTTTAGCATTGGCTTAGACGCGAGTGCGCAACTGAAAGCTTCAAATAATTTAATAGCGCACTTTCATTACCGCTTGTGGTTAATTATGATGAGCGAGCCCGGAAGGATTGTATACCGTTTCCCTAAAAGATACAGTGGGAATAAAAGCTCTATACATGAACTTTTTTTGCATCGGGTTTAAAGGCCAATGCAGTCGAGATGGCCAGCATTGACGCTGAGAACTCATGTTGAGCAGCTGATTGTAATAGCAGCGATGTTTAAAAGGTAGACATCTTTAAGACCTCTTGGATTGAGCCTTTACCAACAGCTGGAAACTAATAATGGATTGAAAGCGCTAAGTTCACTGAATAACAATTCCTGGTAGTTAAGAACTCCTGCAACGTCTGTCTCTTTTGAAATTTTTCACTATACCACTTTATAATAATCACTTCCTTAAATCAGAAAGCAGCTACTAAGGCTAGTTGGCGTACCTCCCCAAGGGTTTCGAAAAAGCCAGCCGTATACAAACAAGAGTTGCCCACACACGAGGAAGCGCTAATAACACTCGTTATTTCTCAGAATAAACGTGGGTATATATACGCACCACAACATCACATGAGACACCCCAAAAAGTACAATAGCACTAGGTTCATTCCTAATTAATGAGATGAAGAGAAAAAGAAAGAAAAATTAAGGAAACAACAAGGAAAGGAAAACCGATTCTGATAACACGTGCACCTTGTAACATCTAAAGGAGACGGTCTTTCAAGTACTTCAAGTGAAACAAGGCTACGAAGTCAAGGCCGATTTGTACTATATACTACCATAAATATGTCCAGCACATTTATAAAGTGTGATCCGTGGAGATGCAGGAACCAGCTCACAAAAAGGTCACTCGACAATCATAAGAGCGCCTCACATCACCCTAACACGTACCTTACTGCACTCCAATTCGTAGTGTACAGTCCCCGTCAGATAACATACATTCGAATACCACGTTTCTCCACCCTGTCCACGTAAGACGTGCTGTCCAAGACCACTCCAGGGCTCAGTACACCTCCCCTGCAACAGCGAAATTGTCACTTACAGAAGCCTGATTCGCAAACAATAGCTGTCTTACGCTTATGCAGCACAAGAACGTCTGTGCTGTCACTCAAAACTAAAATCGAAGCCTATGGTCAGTGACACCAAATAAGCAGTAAAACGAAATCAGCTGTTCTTATACACGCTTACAGAAATTTTAAACCCAGTTATTAGCTTTAGAACTATTCATAAACTCGCAATCATTGAGACAGTACACAAAAGCCAAACTAAGCAATTTAAGTCTTACTTTGGGGGTGCTGATAAGGTATATAGGCATGGAAATGTTCTTTTCTCAAAGTAATTTATTTTTTTACTTTTTAGCTATAACTTTAGCACTGAAGCTGCTAGCGCTCCTCATCCAAAATTTGATCTGATACACTTTTCTTACTTCTTTAATATGACTGAAAGCCGTTCGCAGCTGTTCATGCTCTGCCACAGCCTCAAAAGTAAAATCCCGAATTCACATTCATAATTGTGCAAGACAACAGGTTCACTATAAGCACGCTCTTCACACCATTCTACTGTAATACTTACTCGAGCTGCCCGTCAGGTCGGCTGAGTTCTGCTGACATTTAGGGAGTCAATAATGCGTGATGGTCCAGTAACAAAGGGTTAGTAAAACTTTCACCCTTCGATAACACGATGCGACGAAGGGAGCAGTGCACCTCTAGCCAGAGGAGAGTCTTGTGTACATATACGTGAGGTTACTCGGAAAAAGACATTTCATGTCCCACCATTTTTACTATAAGCAAACAGACTCACTTTATGGACATCCTGTCGAGCTCTTTCAGCACCACCAAAGCCACCTGCACCATGGAGGTGGCGGTCGTCACATATGCCGGGTCTGCAAACAATAAACACACTTTTTAATTGTGAAAGCTTCTATACAGGTATTCAGCTCCTTCAGCAAATGTAGCGTTGATAAAAGGATATTTTTATGAGTTACAGTCAAGGCGATTGGCGGCATGGCGTCCTCAAAATTTCAGCAGTAACCCGAACTACGTTTACGCATTTATCGGAGCTTCGCAGCGCAACTATGCCTAGGTTGCTAAATGTTCTCAAAAGGGACTCCACTTCTATTAGCCCTCATTTGTGCATACTGCTGGCTTATTTGCATGCACATCAATTTAACCACTTCCAAGCTAGGCTACTACACGACAGTGAGATGACTGACATGTGCTAAAATGAGAACATTCCAGAATACTAGGTGCAATACCAGCTGCACAAACATAGTAATATTACTGCCAAAATACAAAATAGTCTTAGCTAATATTCATCTAAACACTTCCGTACTCTTAGGCAGTCTATCCTCAAGCCAAGTACAGATGTGTGACATTTACTAGACCACGTCATTTTTTCCGCAGTGACTAAGTGATTAGGGCGCTCGGCTACTGAGTTAGAGGAGCAAAGTTGAAGCCTGGCTATGCTGCGCAAGATCTATACTTCAGTTCCGGAATCATTACTTTCTTCATCAGGTGTACGAGGAATATTTCAAACAACGCAAGAAAGCTGCCAGTATTGAGCAATCGCAGCAAGAATGCGGCGAAGATGTCTAGCACTGACTCTGCTCAGCAATGACGGAGCCCTCGCCATTTCATAGCATCACCACATGAAACGTTACAGCTTTGTGCGAAACGATGACGTCCAATCGTCTCATTTTAGTTCACACAAAGATCAGTACTAGGCCTTGCAAGGAGTATCGATGCGAGGTTCCCATGCGTAAATTTTGTTTTCACTATTTCCAACGATATTCACTGCTTCCCAGTTCACTCTGTGGGTACAGGGCCCGTTTTTATTGATTCATTCTCATCACCAGTCCTGTGCACCCAGTTTATTACAGCCCACCCGTAGTTGACCTCTGAACTCCACAGCGGTGTAGCCCAAGGCGCTGTGCGCAGCAGTTTGTATTTCAGTACGAAAGAATTGATTCACTGACTACATCGAAAAACAAGGAGATATGTGGAAAGTCTCGACCTTTGGCCTTCCTAGAAAAGAAAATCCATTAGAATGGATTCGAGCTCAAAACTTTCTCGTGGGAAACAAATAGGAGACATCATAGCTATCGCCACAGCCGATAACATCACGTATTAACTGCCACTTTCGCGCTGTGCATTGCATGTGTCGTATTCATCCGCTTCCATTCGGGCATGCGTTAAGCGGTTTCAAGCGTTTCTAACCTGCAACCACTAAGGTAGTGGTGGCGGTAGTGTTTTCTTGAAATAATAATCGAAAAGGAAGGAGAAGAATGTTGACGGCTGCGGCAACTGCTTATATCTGAAGCACCCTAACTACGGACGGCGGGACAGGGAGATCATAGCGAGGTGAAGTGCAGAGGGGAGCGATTGCAGGATAGGACAGCGGGAAATTTGTACATTTTTTTACAAAATCAAAATCGAACGAGTTCACGACGCTCGCATGCAAGTGTCTGAGCACTGTCCGCAAATTACTGTGCGCAAGTGGCCACTGCGATTATTTACAATATAGTATCAAGGCTGTATCCATTACGGTCCTCCATCACTGATTTTGCCGATCGTTGCTTGAATCCCGACTCAGAAACCACTTCCTCGAGCCAAATGCAAAATGAAACGTGACGTGCTTGCGCACACACATCGCACTTGGCTAACTTAGCTTAATCGGCTGCAACTATTTATTTTTTCCGACCGAAAACTTTGGCATGAATTGTGGGGCTTTGAATAATGAATTTTGATATAGTAACAAACAACATATTGTTACGAGGCACGTCGAGATGTTAGGAGCCAATGGTACGTCGTAGCCACAACAGTTCACCGTCAGGGACACACTCACAGGAGAACCAGACGTAGCTGCAGCGTCGTCTTTCTCCACTAGTCCAGCACTTCGTCATCGTCTCTTTCACTGCGTACCGTAACACTACCCTGCCCCTCCCCCCCCCCCCCCCCCGCCCCCGCGGAAGAAGCACAGTCCCGGTGCGTAGACAACACAGGTGAGCGCGAGATACAAGGTTTGAGACGGGCGACATGCACGACTTCTGGATGATGGTTTGCAGGAGAGTGGCGGTTCACAGGGATAATCTCGTACGTCACGTCGGTAAGTTGCCGCAAGACCTGGTAAGGGCCCATGTAGCGGGGCAGAAGTTTCTCGCACATGCCTACACGTCGAGCAGGGAGCCAGAGGAGTACGAGGGAGCCAGGAGGGTAGTAGACGTCACGGTGCTGGAGATCGTAACGGTGCTTTTGAGAACGCTGGGACGCACGAAGCCGGTCTCGAGTAATATGACGGGCGGCATCAGCGCGGGCGATGGCATCAGAAGCGTAACTGCAGGAGGAATTGTCAAGAGGCAGTAAGGTGTCGAAGGGAAGTAGAGGGTCGCGGCCGAAGAGTAGATAAAAGGGAGAGTATCCGGCGGTATCATGCCGTGAGGAGTTATAAGCGAATGTTATGAAAGGTAAAGAGATGTCCCAGTCACGGTGATGGTCAGAAACATACATTGACATCATATCGGTCAGGGTACGATTAAGGCGCTCAGTAAGACCGTTCGTTTGTGAATGGTAGGCCGTTGTGAAGTTGTGGCGCGTAGCGCATGAGCGCAGGTCATTAACATCTTTAGAAAAGAAGCAGCGACCGCGATCGGTGAGCAGTTGTCGAGGAGCACCGTGAAGAAAGATGACGTCATGCAAAAGAAAGTCTGCAACGTCGGAGGCACAGCTGGTGGGGATAGCTCTGGTTATGGCATACCGGGTGGCGTAATCGGTCGCTACGGCAATCCATTTGTTCCCTGAAGTGGATGTGGGAAATGGCCCAAGCAGGTCGAGACCAACTCGAGAAAAGGGCTCAATTGGAACTGCGAGTGGTTGCAGGGGCCCACTAGGGTGAAGAGACGGGGTCTTCCTGCGCTGGCACAGCTCACAGGCGGCGACGTAGCGACGAACAGAGCGGTAGAGGCCAGGCCAGTAGAATCGCCGTCGAACATTGTCGTATGTGCGGGACACTCCTAGGTGCCCTGCTGTAGGAGCATCATGAAGATGCGCAGAACAGCACAGCGTAGATGTGTCGGGACAACAAGCAAAAGGTGTACACCATCTGGGCGCATATTGCGTCGGTATAATGTGTTATTAAGCGGCACAAACATGCTGATGGGCGGATCGGTGCTGTCGTTGCGCAGGTGATCAATAATGGGGCGCAGGGAAGGATCACGACTCTGTTCGACGCCGATGTGGAGAAAGTTCGAAATGGACAAAACGCAGTCGTCAGCAGTATTGTCAGGAAGTTCAGGAGGGTCAACGGGGCGGCGGGACAAGCAGTCGGCGTCTTGATGTAGGCGGGCTGACTTGTACACAACAGTAAACGTGTATTCTTGTAATCGCAAGGCCCAGCGACCTAAGCGGCCAGTAGGGTCCTTAAGTGATGACAACCAACACAAGGCATGATGGTCCGTCACTACGCTGAAGGGCCGCCCAAACAAATAAGGGCGGAATTTGGTCAACGCCCAAACAAGTGCAAGGCATTCGCGCTCCGTAATGGAATAATTGCGCTCGGACTGAGATAGAAGGCGGCTGATATAGGCAATCACACGAGAGTGGCCGTGCTGGTACTGGGCAAGGATGGCGCCAATACCATGTCCGCTAGCGTCGGTGCGCAGTTCTGTAGGCGCAGACGGGTCGAAGTGCGCCAGTACAGGAGGAGCGGTGAGCGCGGAAATGAGCGTTGTGAAGGCCTGAGCTTGTTCACGGCTCCACGATAAATTCACGTTTGTCTGCAAGAGGGAGGTAAGGGGACGTGCTAGGTCAGCGAAGTTCCGAATGAAGCGACGGAAGTAGGAGCAGAGCCCGAGAAAACTTCGCACATCACTTGTATTACGTGGTGTAGGGAACTCGCGGACTGCACGAACTTTATCAGGGTCGGGCTGCACACCATTTTCGTCAACCAAATGTCCCAGGATTTTGATTTGGCGGCGGCCGAAGCTGCATTTTTTTGCGTTGAGTTGAAGACCGGCGCGGCGAAAGACTGTCAGTATTGTAGAAAGCCGTTCAAGGTGACTTGTGAACGTGGGAAAGAAAACGACAACGTCATCTAAGTAGCATAAGCACGTTGTCCACTTGAAGCCACGGAGAAGCGAGTCCATCATGCGCTCGAAGGTCGCAGGAGCGTTTCAGAGGCCAAATGGCATGACCTTGAATTGGTATAGTCCGTCAGGGGTGACAAATGCGGTTTCTCTCGATCCCGTTCGTCGGCAGCTATTTGCCAGTAGCCGGAACGCATGTCGATCGAGGAAAAATAGCTGGCACCATGCAAGCAGTCGAGGGCGTCGTCAATTCTCGGGAGCGGATAAACGTCTTTTTTAGTGATCTGATTGAGGTGGCAGTAATCTACACAGAATCTCCAAGTTTGATCTTTCTTTTTGACTAAAACGACAGGAGACGCCCAGGGACTGCAGGAAGGCTCAATAATATTATTTGTCAACATCTTGTCGACCTCCTTCTGTATCACGTGGCGCTCAGCAAGAGAGACTCGATAAGGCCTTCTTTGAATAGGGCCGGCATCACCAGTATTGATGCGATGGGTAACGACAGATGTCTAGGCCAAAGGTCGGTCGCCAAAATCAAAAATGTCGCTGTACGAAAACAAAAGGTCGGAGGGAGCACTGGCTTGCTGAGGTGTCAAATCCGGTGCTATCATGGGAGTAAAAAGGGTCGAACGAGAAGCTGATACGGAGAGTTCAGACAGAGGCACAGGCTTGAGGGCAGAAACTTCGCAGTCAGCCAACGAATGCAAGTCAGCGAGTGCAATGCCATGGGGCAAAACTTGGACAGAGCGGCTGAAGTTAAGGACGGGAAGATAGGTTCTGTTATCCGTGACGGTCAGGACAGTGTGAGGGAGTATGGCGTTACGGTGGAGAACAACATCGGTGATTGGAAAAGGGACGTATGTACCATCAGGAATAGCAGGAAACGGGGCCAAAGGAACATACATGGCAGCTTCGGGCGGTAGGCGAACAAACTCGACGGAGCAGAGGCGTGGCTTGATATCTGTGCGGTCGGAGCAGAAAGGCAGGTCTAAGCGAAGGAGGCCACTTGAACAATCAATCAGGGCAGAGGGCGCCGTTAAAAAGTCTATGCCGAGGATCACATCGTGAGGGCAGCGGTCGATTACAGTGAAGAGCACAGGGGTAGTTCGACCACAAATGCTGACGCGCGCAGTGCAAAGTCCCACGACGGCAGCGACGCCTCCATCGGCGACACGAACGGCTGATGAAGAGGCGGGTGTGACAACTTTTTTGAGTCGGCGGCGAAACGAAGAGCTGAGGACGGAAATTTGGGCACCAGTGTCAATGAGGGCGGTAACAGGCACACCATCTACACAGATATCTAGAAGATTGCGGCGATGAGCGAGGGTCAGCAGAGGATTTTCGGGCCGGGTCGTCAATGCAGCTTCACCTCCGGGAGCGGGAGCTGCATTGATCAGATTTCCGGGAGCGGGCCAGAGAAGTGAGGGGACGAGGAACGGTGAGGTAGGGGCGAGCGGGAACGGCGGGTCTGGGGAGACGGCGATCGGCTGGACATGCGCGGGGATGGCAGGTTAATGTCACGAGAGGGCGTATCACGGAGAGAGGTTGGGTGTGGTCCGTAGGCGGTGCTGCGATCATGATAGTAGCGAGGTCGAGGTGGCGGAACCCAACGGCTGCGGCAATGGCGAGAAATGTGGCCAGCACGTGAGCAGTTGAAGCAGATGGGTCGGTTGTCCAAGGTCCGCCATTCTTCTGGGTTGCGGTAGCGTCGGGTAGATTCGGGGTATCGCGTCGGGAAGGGCGCAGTCGGAGCCGCAGCAGCTACCACCGGAACGGTGGGCTGGACAGATGGCTGTGCGGACGGCTGACCAGAGCTGAGGCTTACGCTCGCATTAAGGCCCACGTTCGCGAATTCTTGGCGAACGACAGCTTGGATCAGTGCTATAGTAGCATCCGCCGGCTGAGGTGTGAATGCGACGGGGGCCATTGCCTCCAGCTCTCTGCGAACGATCCTGGTCAAGTTTGGCTCATGGGATGGCTGCTGCAGTGTTGGCAGATCTTCGCACGAGGACGTAGCAACTGTGTTTGGCAAGCGGTCGAAGCGGGGAGCAATACGACGATGTTTAGCTTGCTCAAACCGCCGGCATACCTCGAGGACGGAGTCAACCGTCGTACAATCTTTGCAAAATAGAAGGTTAAAAGCGTCGTCAGTAATGCCCTTTAAGATGTGGCCCATCTTTTCACACTCGGGCATGGCGCTGTTCACATTGCGGCATAGAGCTAGTACGTCTTGTATGTACGACAGATATGATTCGGTCGACGACTGTGCTCGCGATGCCAGGTCCTTTTTAGCGCCCAGCTTGCGTCCGATCGGCTTGCCAAAGAGATCCCGAAGCTTCTCTTTGCACATGTCCCAGGATGTTAGATCTTCTTCGTGCGTGTCGAACCAGACGCGCGCCGTACCAGCCAGGTAGAAAATGACATTTGCAAGCATCAACGTTGCGTCCCATCGGTTGTGCTTACTGACTCGCTCGTACATAGCGAGCCAGTCTTCGACGTCGATATCATCGGTGCCGCAAAAGGTTCCTGGATCACGAGGCTGCGCAACGACGACAGTGGGCGCTGGTTGTGCCGCTGTAGAGGTAGCTGCGTCGGACTGCATAGTGCTAGCACCAAGTTGACGGCCACTACGGAGATCCAGCTTGTGGTATTGGTGTCTTACCTAGCAGCTCCACCAAGATGTTACGAGGCACGTCGAAATGTTAGGAGGCGATGGTACGTCGTAGCTGCAACAGTTCACCGTCAGGGACACACTCACAGGAGAACCAGACGTAGCTGCAGCGTCGTCTTTCTCCACTAGCCCAGCACTTCGTCATCGTCTCTTTCACTGCGTACCGTAACAATATTCTGGACTTCGTGTCCACCCACTTTCAGTCCAGATATATTTATTATGTTTGTGAATTCTCGTACAAGTAAAACTTTCTCGATCAAACACTTTCGTTCATAATTAATACGTTTTCTGCTTGTTTCATCGATTTGTAAGCCATGACGGGGTGCAATAAATATATGCGTTTAAATTTATGACCCAGAGAAATTTTACAACACATCCCACTAGAAGTGATAGTTATACGCGGTAAAAAGAAACCCTAATAGACAGCTTTTACAAAAAGACTTCTGTTCCTCCCTGGTTCTTAAATCTGGCACAAGCAATTTAGGGCATGGACATTTATGTTGTCTAACAGGTGACATACCTGGTCCTTCCAGACGAATGGTAACAGAATGCTTGCTTTCGCCCACTTCGCGCTCACTATTCAACGAACGATTCTGCTTCCATCCGGAGCCGCACATGGTCATGGTGAACGAGCAAGACAATACCTGCAGCAAGCAGCATACAAACAGCGGAATTTAAAAATCACATTCACTTTTCAAGTGCGACCACCGCGCAGAAACAGCACGTCCATAAATTGTAGTCCTGCGGAACCTATTAAAGACGCCCCAAAGGGCATGCCTAGTAATGAATGAAAAATATATTTCACCCTGCGTCGTATTCCTTGCTTACTGACGATCAGCCACAACACCAATCTTCCAAACGCAGCAGTTTTTGGGTGCAAGCAAATTAATCCGAGCTCGAACATTGGTCTCTTTCTTATCTGCATACCGCTGTCATTTGCAGAGAACATCGGGGTGTTTCGTGGCGCTAACACTGCTTTTATTTACATGTTCATTTCGTTCACACAAAATAAATATCTCCCCAGCGTAAATGTAAGGGACATGAGGGTACTTCTTCACACGGTAAGACACCTGAGAGCACTGCTTCGCACGTTACTGTCAAGAAAATGAAGGTGACTTCGGCGAGAAGGTGCAAAATTGGCCACAAATGCGCCAGCATAAGTAGTGCCTACGAAGCATAAATGTGTTGAAAAATCCCGCACTTTATTACTAGACCTCAGGATCCACCTGCTGTTGCGTGCCTGTCTTGATATAGCGAAACTGAGATGGTAGCGACTTAAAGTGACGTATCTTGAAAACGGCATTAAAAATCCCTGCTGAAGGAAAAGTACTCCAACATGCAGTCTTAGAGTAACTTTTGGCGTCAAGGCCGATGAAGAACTACTACCTTTAGACATACCTGCACAAGTATTCGTTAGCGAAGGTAAAGGGACTAACGATATCTCATATCGTACTGTTCCGAATGCAACTATTGCGTATATATCATATTGAGTATGAAGAACATTTGTTTAAACGGTTTGTTTACGCGTGTTGTGCCAGATAAAGCGCTAATTTAAGAAAAGTATCCGCGCGTTGCTTTTCGTCTCATGTGAAATGTTTTAGTGAAAATGCGAAAAGGTTACGTACGTGACTCCGGAAGGCATACATCTTAGACTGACTGCACTTAAAGAAACTTTAATAATGTTGTGCGAATTCAACTACTTTCTTTTCCGCATATCCTTACCGGCTGTGAAAGAAAACCTGATCAAACTGGTCGTTAATATTATTTTAGGGGATAAAGTAAGACCCAGCGGCTTGAATATTCCCATAGTAAAAAGGGTACAACCATTCAAGTGATGGCCTAGACTCAGTGGCACCCTAAGGCTGCAAGGTTCTAAGAGACGTATTTCACTAACCTGCATGCTTTTTTTAGAACCTACCTCCGATGTTATCTTCACAACTTTAAGATTTTCTTAAACATGAAATGCTAAAGGCCACAAATTTCCTGAAGCTAACGTGACGGGCAAAATAGTAGCGCTGCGATGTACCCATCGTGTAATTAACCAACTGCTTGCCTGTGCCACGGTCCAGATACAACAATAAGTATTGCCCCCGTTAGAATAAATGCGTTTTATTTAGAGATTTCCTCCATTGTATTTATCAAAAACTATCACATCAGTTACCTCTTCTGAGGTCTCCTCCAATGCGAAAGCCCGCGGGCTCTTCTCTTCAGCACCCGTAGAAACATTCCAAATACGCGACAACATTTAAGGTCCCCTGCTGTACCAAGCGCAAGTAGAAGGAAATGCTGCCACATAGAACACCACTGCACCTATTCATCCTTGTATTAATGCTGTCTTGAAGCGTACCAAGTGAATCTTTACTCTATTCACTCTGAGATCAGAGCTGTGCGTGGAAAAAAAAACATAACTTCAACAAAGTCAACAATACTCTAGAAGGTGTGCCCACCTGTTCCCTTGTGAGATCGCCTCGCTTCACCTTGCCCGCAGAGAAGAATCCCGGAAACTGCAAGCGATAGGTGACCCAACGTTCGGCACTGAGAAATACATAGGAAAGGAGCTGCTAAGAATATCAGAACTTGTTTCATCATTGTGTTTGTGATAAAAATTCTTTAGTAAAATCAATACATATCTCCAGTTTTTTTTTTTTTTTTTAAGAATGGAAGCTACCAGATCACCACAACTTGCTGAAGCGCCATTTTCTGTCAACAAGAGTCCTAGACATCAATGTATGTATAGAGCATGAACTCAGTGCTAACAGCACATGAGAAGTCATTAGGCTCCTAACAATTAAATTATGGTCATCAGTGAGCATTCACTTGATATCGTCATCTCTTAAAATATGAAGTAAATAACAAACTTTAATAATAGATTTCGCACATCATTACTCCAGTGTTATTCCCATAGACTGCATAAGCCCGAGCCAACTATTATGACAGATAATATGCTGGGATATTGTTCAATTTAGCAAGGTCATAAGAGTAGAAAAGGGTATTTAAGGTCGGCGAAATTACGCCACTGGCAATCCAGACACGGCTCCATTAGTTTACTTTTCTCTGTGAACTGCCATACAAGCTGCAGCGTGGAATTTCGTTGGAAACGAAACATGTCCAGTATTGAGCAGTCTCAAGCACGTGCTTGTAACGGATTATACTCCCTACTGGGAGTTGGTAGGTTTCCACGTAGTACGTCGGCTAAAAGGATGATGCAAGAGAAGGGAGATGGACAAGACAAGTTAGCTTGGCTGCCCTCTTCTTTGTGGGCTGCATTCCTTAAAGCGGTCTTCAAGCATTTGTAGCTGCATATTTTTGCCTAAAGCGTATGAAGTTTGTATCCGCCTCTGAATTGCGTTGAACTCACCACTATTATTTTAATAGGAAGCTTATTCTCCACACTTAGCTACTTTGATGATAAATGTTTTCCGTTGCATATTTCTAAAGTATAAGGAATCTGGTATGTTCGAAGGTAGAGAACACAAAAAATTTGTGCAACACAATAGCTCGAGTTTTAAATACCTTAAGTACCAGAAATGCAGATGAAAAAAATACAACCTGCATTCCATCAAGCGTCACAAGCGAATGGACGATGTGATGTTCTCATTTCCCTGTTTTTTTTTTCTTTGCTCCACTCTGACTACATCGGAGATTAGGAAATGATTTGATGTATAGATCATATCAGATGCAGAATATTCACTGCATTTCATGTGAGAGGATCTTGTCGTCCAGTCAAGCTCCACCGTTTTAATTTGCCCTATAGCTTTTAATGCTCAAAGTTTTATAGCGTAAATAGAATAAAATTCAGAACGAAGTGCAACAGGCAGTAGACATGCAAAAAATTACAATTTGCTGTCAAACATGCGCCTTGTTTTGAAGGCAACTTCAACTTTCAAAGCGACCAGGTGAAAACATTTTCTGCCAGCCCTTCCCACTGCCCGAGACACAAAACCAGAATTTTTGTGCAGGTGCGTAGAAATTCTGCACAAGTGTTGCTATGATAATGTCAGGCAAGATACCAACCCAGATGCGATGTGCCAACCATGCGCGACAATTGACCCTACTGATGTGACCCTACAATCAACCCTACTCAGACTGAGAAGTACTGTGAGAACTAAAGGGGCAGTGAAACGGCACAATAGGTGAAGACTGTGTTACCTCTTTTTGGTGCGCTAAATTTGGGGTGCAGACTTTAGGTTGCCGCAAGTGATGATGAAACTGTCAAACGTGTTTTCTAAATGAGCAAAATAATCGTTTGATGAAGTTATTTCCACGTACTGGGTGCCACAACAAACTTGAGCCAAGGGCAAGAACAAAAATATTTGAGACAAGTGAGGAAAGCCCATTGCATAACGCAGCCAGCCACCTTGCGCACCACAGGCATTTTTATTTTACAGGCAAATTTGCCTGGATCACTAAATATTGACTGTAGAGAATAAAAAGGATGCTCAAAGTTTGAGAGTACATTCAGAAACCTTAATTCCATTGTTTCCGATAAGGAAAGCCTCATGTTGATTTTTTCCCAGCCCCGAAGAAACCCCGGGGAATAAAAAAAAAAAGCCGGGACTAGCGCGTTCGCGCGACATGATCTTGCTGCTCTCAACCATGGTTTGAGTGAAATAAATAAACTTAGGCCATGACTGAACGGCCTCGTTACAGCCGCGGGCCGATACGTGGCTTTGTCGCCCGTATCAGCCAGTTGAGCTTGTGACGAAGCAAGAACTGCGAGCACGGCTAGCTCCTTCCAACCACCACTACCCACCACCTGCAACTGCAAAGGGCCTTTCGCGTCAGGGTCGCAACTGATTTCGTTCGCTCAAACCTCCATTGAGAGCACAAGACTGTGGCGCGCGCATGCGCTAGTGAAGTGATTCCTTTTTTTATGTTTCGCGGGCTTCCTTTCAAGCTGGGAAATATACATACGTTAAGCTTTCCTCGTCAGAAATAACGGAAGGAGGGTTTCTAAACGTGCTAGTAAACTTTGAAAATACAATTTATTGTCTTTCTAGTGTTTATGCAAAATATAACCAATTAATTGCAAAAAAATAATTACCCGTGGTGCGCGAGGCGGCTAGCAGCGTATGCAACGCGTTTCTTCCGCCCGCCTCGAATATTTTATTGTTTGGCTCTAGGCTGAAGCTAGCTGGGACGACCACTATGTGAAGAAACTAAGCATTATTTACCTGTTTTGTATATGTGTCCCGGTAAGCAGCTCAACGACGAAATTTGCGAGACATTTTCCCATTTGAATATGTATGTTTTCCTTCGTTTTTTTTTTCCTTTTTTCAACAACTTAAAACACTTATTTACACTTCCTTGCACTTTAGTGACATGCGCATGCACTGTGCACTTTATAACACTTTGGGGGGGGGGGGGGAGGGGGGGGAATTTCTATATATCCGCTGAACCACGTAACCACTCTTACTGCGTAACGTTGCGCTATATTTTGTGTCCTATGAATAATTTTCATGAACATCCAATATATACCTAATACACTCAGCGCTTTCGCAAAACAAATTGCAGTCTGAAAAACGGAAAATACCGCACGGAACTAAAATTCATTAGGCATCCGTGTTTTCGCGAGTATATCAGTACAGACAACTGATACTTTAAATGTAGTGCACGACATCGGCCATCTCTAAAAAGCATTTAGCGCCAATAGCTCAAAACCAATTAGGTACAAGAATATACAACCTGTGCAGATCTTTCAATCTGTCCAAAAGTAGCTGTAAAGCTAAGCTTTCTGCACTTATCAGATCATTCATATATAAGACCTAGGTAATGTTTGGAAGCTAGGGATGATTTCTTTATACTTCAATACTAACTACTCAAAGTTCAAAGCACGTTGTAAAGCTGATCACGTTAGCGAAAATGGCTTCACATGCGCTTGAAGAAAGCCACCACCAACAGCACAAGATCGTGCATAGGGTGGGTAAGTGCTCACCCGTTCAAGAAGCCAGCGGCCAGCACTGAACAGGCTGAGCAAACCGAATATTGTTCCTAGCAAGAGAAGCCCCAGACCAGTGAAGAAGCCTGGTGCTCGCATGTATGTGTTGATTTGCACCTGCAACCAATAAATTTGTCCATAATTATTGGAAAACCTAAAGCAGAGTTACTGGCCTGTAGTGCTAATCTCACCTATCCAGATATTAATGTAATAAGTGAAGGTACAGCCTTGGGGGAATATCGGGTCGTATGGTTCGCCCAGCCGTTGAGCTCTTGCGATACTCCTGATGACTGATAGGTTTTGAAAGATGAGGATAAGAGGTCTCGGTATGATTGGATTTAGAAATTGAAGATCCCATAAGCTTGCTACTATAAGGGACAAAATCAGACTATGCGGCTTGAAAATTTTTAGACAAGGCTGTGCTTATTAAACGACTAGTGGATTGAAGCAAACAGGAGTTAGAATAGGGCATATGACAAATGCAACAAAAGTTAACGATATCCTGACTGAGCTTAAAGGCCACTGAAGAGATATTTACTAAAATTATGAAACGTTCACAAGCAATATGTTATGAAACGCTCACCGGTTCTTTGACTGGTCCCCTGTTTTTGGGCGCAATAAAAGAGTTCACCACCACCGCAACGCAAACATTTTTAAGCTTGCTTTATTAGCCCTGACGATATGTGCGATCGAAAATGGTGCTCCCTCTCTTGCCCTTCAACTCAGCCCATGCCAGCATGCAAGAATAAAACAAGAAAATAAGTCACGACGGCTTCCCATCACGCCGCATCTCGCCCGCGTAACTTTGCGAGTATCCAATGAGCGGGTGCGCTATATGCGCTATAGGGGAGATATGCATGCGGTGCGCACGGGTAAATGTTGCTCCAATCGCTCCCTAGCGGTAGCCAGGAGCACTTTTTAAATATTCTTTGTAAATTATACGCAACACGCAAAACTTTCAAACTTGACTCGGATACTCATAAGGACAATGAGTATGGATCTCTTGCATTAGAATATTAAAGCAAGCAGCATTTCAGGGGCCATTTAAGGAATGCTGACACGGCAGAGAATTATAGTACGAATGTAATATAATCTTTTATGTTTAAAGGCAAGGTTCCCAGAGGGGGTACTCGTATCAGGTGGAGAGAGGGGGGTTCTAGAAATCCAGATGGCTTTATATGACTGAAAAACTTGCAGAGATAAGGTGGCCACACTTGAAACACAATAGGATTAATTGGAATGATATGGAAGAGACCTTTGCTCTTAAGTGCTCATAGACTGATGATAATTCTGGCGACGTTAACAATCACTGGGCTCCTATTGCAAATATAAGCAACGTTTTTCGCTAACACATTTCTGTTTTTCTTTTCTTGTAGCTATCAGAGGATGGGAAGCACTACGTACATCACTTTGAGCTATCACTCGTGAGGCTTGTAGCATCACGAGGGAGCTCGTAACATCTGTCTTGTAGGGCACTACTGCACTTACTGGGCTGACCAGCTGGCAGAAAGTAAAAAATGAAATTAATTGTGGAAAAAATCGGTACCCAATACGATCCCCAAGGAGTTTGCGAGTGCTCATGTTGAGGAGCGCTAAAGAATGAACAGGACTGCCTAAACTCGCTCTCTTTAGCGACGAATCCCAAGACTTACGTTTTGCTGATGTGTCATATGTAATAATGAAGCCTCAGGGGCCGTTCGCCAGAATTCGGCGCTTTGCTAATTGGCTGTGTACCATGGGATGTCATGGGCGTAACCAAGCATACATTCACAATGCCTCACAGCCATTGTTGTTTTTTTTTTAATAAGTGCGCGCAGGATATTTACACATACGGGTTTCACGCCGAAGAGGTCTTGTCGGAGCATGTCGCTCTGATTCATCACGTAACGGTCGCTGCTCGGGAAAGGCAGGCACCAGCCACCGGCCACCTCGCTCCGGAACAGGATACACCTGCAACGCACGCCACGGCCCGCTAAGACTATCGTGCTATTTAGGTGTTTTTTGGTTCTATTAAAGACTCCCTTCTTGAATATCTTCTTGCATATTGGCCTTCCTCTAAGGGGTGTGTGAAAATGTTATAATAGCGGGTGAGTTATTTGTTGCATGCAAATATAAATATAACAACCGTGAGACCCAGTCGGAAAAAAAAAGCATAAACTCTTCTTTAGCCACGCTAGGATTTCTGTGCGGTTTTCGGCAGTTAACCAGTTGTGACAACAGGACTTTCTGCAGTAACATCGCAATGTTCTACAGAAATTACTACAGAACTACAGAAAATAGTCTCACTGGCAGGTACTACAGAACAACAGGCAACTCTGACGTTTACGGCAGAAATTTTCTCGTAAACATCATAACTACAGAATAGTTTGACGTATTTTTCACATGGTTCTGTAGATGTTTTCGACTTGGGAGATATGCCTCCCTGATCTGTGCATGTGAAATGCGCAGTGCTGCATACCTTTAACCCGTCACACCAAGTTAAGGGAACAATATTAAGCCGAAAGCCTTTTATGACTCCTGAGTTACCGGCGTGTCCGCGCGTCTGTCCGTGCATCCGCGACAGCTGTCAATCACCTTAAGAAGGATTAGGATAGTTTCTCTACTGATAGTTCATCAATTATGTAGTAGTAGGTGTATGAACTAAAGGTAATTATTATTAGCTAATTAGCCAAGGCTAATTAGTTATGGTCTCGTGCTATGGTCTTTCCAGTTGTGATGTATAGATGCGAAAGTTGGACTGTGAAAAAGGCTGACCGCCGAAGAATTGACGCGTTTGAATTGTGTTGCTGGCGAAGACTCTTGAGAGTTCCTTGGACTGCCAGAAGATCAAATCAGTCGATATTGTCGACCATAAACCCTGACTGCTCATCGGAGGGTCAAATTCTAAAGTTAAAGCTCAGCTACTTTGGTCATCTGATGAGAAGAGAGGAATCGCAGGAAAAAGATTTGATGTTGGGAAAGGTTGAGGGTCGCCGGAGAAGGGGTAGGCAGCGAACGCGATGGTTAGATGGCATCCTCGAGGCACTGCAGGTGAAGTTATGTGATGTTAGGAAGATAGTGAGAGACCGGAAAGCGTGGCGTGACATGGTCCATAGGGTCACGAAGAGTCGGACACGACTGAACGACTGAACTGAACTGAATTAGTTATTAGTGAATAATAATTAGTTAATTGGAAAGCTTTGAGATATCTTAAACACACGCACAGTGTACTGTCCTTGTGCTCAAACCTCGAACGAGACCTAGTAGCCACCACAACTGGGCACGCGCAATAACGTCCCAGTTGCGCAATAGGCTTTCGCCTCTGCGCACTTTAAATCGTCAAAGTGCCTCCTGATTTTTTTTTCCCTAAGTTAACTCGTCCAAATTCATAGTTTCGGAAGTTCCATGCCATCGATATCAGAGCTGCGTCTAGTTTTTAGATGTTCTGAATCCATACAGAGCCTCGAATTATGAATGAAACGTGTGTCTTCGCATGTTCGTTGAGTTGCTTTTCGAGCGCTCTAATTAATAAAATGGATCCCTCGAATTTCTAATGCAGCATACGAGATGTGGTTTGCTTATTTCGTGACCAAGAAGCAGACGCGATTTTGCGAAAATAACATGCGCAGCAAAGCCATTCTATACAAGACCACAAAAATCAATTGATGAATGGCAACAGAGAAGCCCTTAAAACCTGCAAGTGACCGTAAAGACCGTGACCATCGGGATCTTATATAGAAGTGCTTGTTTGAGCGCAATATATGTAAAAGCTCCAGTTTCGTGAGCTCTTACCTGTTAGCAATGAGTGCACAAATATGAAGTCACTGTCGTGATACTCACTGATGCGCAAACGCGTCTGCTTTGTTGTGCGTGCTATCACGACAGTGGCATTTATTTCAATAAAATGTCATTCGTGCAGAATTTTTGTTGCCGTCCTCTTAACTTTCTATGATTGCGTCCCATGATCAACCCTTCACTCTTCTTAGGTCGCAAGCAGAGTATTTTTTAACTGCCACAACATTCCTCTGCGAGCAACAGTGGGTACATTCAATTGTCGGTCCTATAGGCAGTTCCTGACTACTTTCTAACAGATGTCCCACGTTCGATTAGCACAGTAGTACTTGCTAGTGGGCTAGTTGGCTATACGACTCCGAAGACCTCTGGCGCTGCATGGTTATACACAAACATGTGATTAGCATCGGGCAGCCCAGAAGCTCCGGCCACCAATACAGCATCTGTACCAGAGACCGAGATGGAGTTAGACTCCCAGTGCTTTCTGAGTGCTTTTTTTGTTCCTGCGAACGATATCGTGTGCTAAACAATGACACAAGCCCCATACCTGGTCTCTATAAGCAGCTATAAGACGTTAAAACTTCCATCTTCGCTTTTCTGTCTTGGATTTCACTGCATACGGAAGCGTCAGGACCCCAGACACGGATTGTTTGTTGGTGCTGTCCGGCTTTTCACTTGTTTCGCGATCTTTTTAGTGCGCAGGTATGAAAGCGTCGCAAGCGAACCGCTGTGCGCTGGAGTAACTAATTCTTGTTGGAAACGCTTTTGCAAAAGTTTTCGTCTGCTTTCGAGCGCAGTGAGCCGGGCTCATATATAGAACTTCGCGAGCAACATTGGCAGGCAACCCCTGCCAAACCGAGCTCTGCAAAACGCTTGGCATGTCCCACTCCATTAGTAAAAATCGCCGATTTATTTGCACCTCTTCTTCTCATAGGCCAAAGCGCCAACGTGCACGCGGCGCCAGCTTGAAAGGCCTGAGTCGCGTTTACCATAATCGGCATGGTCTGCTAAAATCAAGCGATGGAGGAAGCTTGCAAGAACATGTGACCATGATGCTACTTCCTGTCAGAACGGAAGCCGAGACCTGTCAGCAAGTAGTCCGGGACTCGAAAATCGAATGCACCCAGTAAAAGCAAGAAAAGTACGATTCACCTGTAAATCAGCGCAATGCAAAAGGTAGTTTACCTTCTAGGCAGATGCCTCATGAGCTCCATCAACTCAGACCAGTTCCGTAGCCAGTGCATGATACTCTGCCAGGTACCGAAGTTGATTTTTATTCCCTGCGAACATAAGCGAGTGGCCAGATCCATTAGCATCATCCATCTCGACAGGGTATATGTACAGCCTTTGTCAAACATGTAGAGCCCAGAGGGTCTGGTTCTGAGCCGTATAGTGGCATTGGTTTAGCATTGGTGGAGGTCTTTCCCATCGAAGAGGATAGGACAAACAATCTTCGTTCCATAAACAGATTCCGGACACTAGATATGCATTACAAGCTGAAAGAAGTGCCTTAGAAGCAGACTCCCTGGGCTCTACACTTTTTACACAGACAGTACATACTATCGCGTTCAATATTGCTTACAACTAGCGAGCGTGTGGCAGCAGCGTTTTCTGGAAGCATGGTGAGGCAGACAAGCGGCGCGCCTGAAAACTAAGTGTACAGGATTCTGCTGTTGTAGCAGCCAGGTGCATCCCCTATGTTGTCTGCTTAAACAAAATCTGAGCTCGTTATTTATCCCAGGAGCCGGTGCGTTTAGCTTTGCAGAGGAGGGGTTTCATTATGAGGCCAATGGTTTTATCGGGAAAATCAGGTGCTAACAAAATGGACGAAGCAAAATCAAGTGCGACATGCGCCCAGCATTCGGCCCACAAGCACCGGCTATGCAATAACGCTATATGACTGTCGACACCAGACGGCAGGCTAGCACTAGAACAGCAAAATCATTTTCCTTTCGTTTTCAAGCGTGTCGCTTTTCCGCGCACCGCCACGCTTCCGGGAAGCGCTCCGGCCACGCTGCCAGGCGTTGCAAGTCATATTGAGCAGGGTATAGTACCTGCGCAGTGTGTCACTGCGTTGATAATGAGCGGAGTATACAATATCATGACCAATGACCCTCCTGTTTTGTACTCTAATCACAAATGTCATTTCTATTTAGTAGCAGTGATGGTCGCAATCTACATATGAACCCTTACGTGTAACTGAGCGAGAGCCGCAATTACATGCCTAGAGGTTCGGATATAGCACCCTCCATCGAAAACAAAAGGCCTGATGTGCGTTGGTGGGACAATGAGGGAGTGAAAGGCAATTATTTGATCTCTGCATGCTTATTTGTTGATCTTATTTTGCTATTGCTGCAATAGGCATCTTACCAGCTCACTGGCGCTGGCTGCAGATCATGGTATATTATGCTTTTAACAAGTTACTGAGGTAGTGTTTCCTCCTACGGCATAGAAAAGTTTTACATTTAAGTCGTACCGTTTAGCGCACTTTGTTTTCAAACGAGTGAGCCGTTCCATAGTTAGAAAAACTGTATGTACCTCAAGTTCATGGCAATGAAGCGGGGAACATGTAAAAATAGAGGCGTTAGATAATGTGACGACAGTATCTCGCTGACATTCATTCATGTTTTATTGCATTCGCCTTTGTTTTTTTCCTCAACGGACACCAAAACTTGAAAATAAAAGCAATGATTCTGAACAATATTTTAGCCCCCGGTCAATTGTCAGTGTACACTTTCAGGGTTAGTGTACAAGCGTCATATAAAAAGCAAGAGACAAGAATCCAGAGTGGCTTAAATGCACAATGCGCAGTTGCACTGACCAGATTTGATGATATTCAGATCAAAATTGAACCACACAAAATACAGAATTTGAAAAGTAAAACGAGCAAGCGTTACTCTGTTACAGTAAATCAGCATTCATTTTTAACCATCGAACATAGCAGTGAAAGCAGCACTACGCAATAATCAGCAGAATTTACTGGCTACTCAGTGATCCGTCTTGTCATCTCCCAGCTAGCACATGCTAGCGACGTGCCCGTGATATTTCGCTCAAAACGGCGACACCGGATTATCTGGAGAACAATGCATTTGCCGCTTTAGCGTTTATGGGAGTAGTGAGTGTCGCGCTTCAAGCACGTGGGCGTGGACCTTGAAACTGATAGCGTGTGGGGTGTGATTTCCAGGCTGCTAATGCGCTTCATCGCTTGAGTGTACCTACGATGCGTTATCGGCTGTTTCAGCGAGCACTTTCAAAAATAGAAAAAAAAAGAGTATTTAGAGGAACAAACTGAGTGGCGCCGGACGCAGTATGCTGCAAACCTGTTTTACTTGTTCATCTAAGTAACAAAAAATCACGATTTAACTTTTTAATTACTGCAATTGGAGGTTAGTCTCAATGCGGAGTTTGAACAGTTAGTAACGCGATGTCATATCAGGTTTTGAAACGGAAGTAAAACTCATTTTCTTAAGCCTGGCTGCACGAAGATAGCCGACAATTTTTCTCGTACAAAACCGAAACTGAGCACAAGACGCATGCAGAAACCTCTCTACAGACGCTACGTCCAGTGATGACGCGTGCAGTGGCTACGACGCAAAATACGAACTGCCTGCTCTACTGTCACGTGTCCTGCTCTTTGTCTCGCTCGGTAGCTGTCAAGAATAAAGACCACGCGGTTGGCAATCACTGACATTTCCCTTGGACAAGGCTGCAAGGCAAAAGAATGCACACGAAATGGCGCAATACCGGTTGCAGTTAAAATTGAGCGTCGTGGCCACTGCAAAAGTCATCAACGGACACACTGCACTGCACCGCTCCCCCAGCAAGTCTTATTTGGTAAGTTTCGCTTTCGCGTGGAAGAACACGTTGGATTTTCTCGCGTTGATAGGCTTGAGAAAAGGGTTTTCCTTTCAAAAACTTAATATCATCGTCTTCTTCACGGCTTTCAACTTCCTGATAAGAATAACCGCCCACCAACGATGATTAAGAAGTTAATTAGCGGATTTTTGCTGATTAGCTTGGTAGGTAGAATAGTTTTGCAATATATTGCGTCCGCTGTGGTTGAGACTTTGTTCCTGCAAAAACGTTCCTTTTTTTATTGTGAATACACCACAGCGAGGAATTTTTGAGTGTCCTCCGGTACACCCGGTATATGTGATACTTTTCTTAAACTTTGCGCGGAAAGCTTTTGTGCACGAGTAATTGTTTTTCAGCAATAAAACTGCGCCAAAAATTGAATTCAATTAACCTACATTATACTTTTCAAAAGTTAGGATTAGCATTTTGTTAGCAGCTTTATAACTTCCTTACAACCTGAAGCCACTGAACACTGTGCATACACAGTTGCAAGGTTTCCGACTTTTCGATCCCAATTATTTCACAGCGTCTCCGCAGATCTGATGTCCCTTTAACAACATACTCCTACTTTTCTCTCATTAGTTTGATTGCGTTTTCCTCCCTAGGACTCTTCGGATTCAATACCCTGCATGCAAATGCACCTGAATTTTTCAATAATACATGGTAAAAAGTGCCCTTTCAAAAAACGACGGTGAGAAAAAAATGGACGACAAAACAACTTTTGCGGTGTGCTTTCGCGTTCGTTCTTCTTCGTCGTAGTCTTTTTCTGCTCGTTCACAGTGAATATGTTCTAACGAGCCCAACTTCTCACATTAATGGAAATGATTTTCCCAGTAGTCTTGCTAATAAATCTGCAATGAAAACGCTCACTATTTTAGAGGTATACTATGGCCCTCTAGTAACACATTCAGCTCACTAATCGGCTAGCACACTGCAATGTCAGGCACACTGTGCCTGACATTGAGTTCGGCTGGAGCTACCAACTCGGGTCTCTCCATTCATATGGAAGAGTGACATTAGAATCTGCCTGCCAGGACTCTTGCATTCACGTTACCTCTGGGCCACTAAGGTACGTGCATACGGCTTGGTTAAAGTGGGGCTTTACATGTGGGCTATTAGCCTACGCTATCAGGTGATATTCTTATAGGCGGATCTCAAGTGGCCATCATAATATTTTCAGTGAAGCGAGTTACGATCCTGCTCAGCAAATGATTCAAGCTCTCCACCTTCTCCATGTGAACTAAATCACTCTTCTTTCCTTCGAATGATGTCAGACGCCCTCTGTATGGCGAATGCTATTGCGGCCTCTAAAAGATCAGGCATAATTTAACCACTCCGATAGCTTTTGCAACACTTTCGATATTGTTACAAAGCGTCACTTGAGGTATAAATGCCAGCACTACTTACCTGCGGGCCTTCTTTTATTGCCAAGAATGATTCCACTCGATCCAGGTCACCTACAATGAATGAATGAATGAATGAATGAATGAATGAATGAATGAATGAATGAATGAATGAATGAATGAATGAATGAATGAATGAATTTTTCATCGTGTTTGGCGCATGATGGATTCAGTAGCTTATGCGCCATAAAGTTCGGCACAAAACAAATGTATTTCCGTCAAGGCTGAGGGGCTCCAAAAAAAGTTGAAATCCTTCTTCTTGACCGGGTTCAAATCCCCTTGGTACAATTACAGACAATTAATACTTAAATTAAATAAGACATCTATTATTCAGGAAGGTACCAATGGTACATTGTTTATGTGCATGTCACTATCGTGCGATAAAAAAGACATTCAACGCCTAATTTCGCACATTTACAAAATAAATATTACAATCATTAAGATAATTAGGTAAAGTCGGAAAGCAACGATGAAGAATTTGTTGACCTCATCAACAACGAGACAAGGGTACTTTGCAAATTTCAGAAAAACGCAGAAGGTAATTGCATGTCTTCGGGGAAAATTTTTCAACTGACTTCAATAGGTTCCCGTAATTTCTGAGATCGTATTTGTACCTTTTCGCTAAATTACATAAAGACTGGGCTCAGAAATCAGGTCTAACTTTTGGAAAAGCAGACTTGTGTATGTGTTTCCTTCCTTGCCGGGGATAAGGCCAAACTTCTTTTCTGAAATACATGTATCTAGTTTAGGTTAGTTTCTATGATGTTGCCCCATACAAGAAAATAATTTATGTGAGAAAAAATATAGCATTTTTTATATATCACTTGACTGCAAGTGGTAGAAAAAACTCAAATTTGGCCTGTGTACCAACTGTTCTCACCTGACAAGAAATCACATAGTTTACGTGCTTATTTATGTCATACCTTTATGAAAATATGCACCAAGTGATTTTATTGCGTCCATAAGCTCTATGATCTTGTTGTCAAAAATAATATTTATGCTTAACGTTGCACCTGAGTTTCTAGGTGCAAAAATAATTGCTCGCTTTTGTCTTGTCAACATTATGTTTGGTTTACGCCATATAAAATATTTTCGCAATTAGAACTACATAACAATGGTGTAGAGTCGTCTGCGTACATTACGCATTCTTGAAGAGGGCTAATCTTGATTATGTGATTATTGTAGAAAATGTAAAGACGCCGATACACGGGTACGGGTATCAAACGTGCGGGTTGATATGCTGACAGATGGTGACAGTTTTCATTTGGTTTTGCAGGTATGAAGTAATTAAATTTAAGCCAATACCTCTTATGTCCTATAATTTCAGTTTTCTCACTAAGGTTAAATTATAAATATCTGAAATGGTTTCAAAAAATCTATGAAGGAAAGAAGCCAACAGTCGGCGAGGCCAAGGAAAGCGTTGGGGATGGTACTGTATGTCTTTTTTTAATTTTTTTTATGTTTACTTGGATAAGCACAGAAATTAGTAATGTAATCTCAAGGTTCGTATACAGACAACATAAATACCCAAGCAAGTAGCAGGGGGGACAGCGGCCGATGTAGCTCAGTTGGAAGAGCACCGGACGCGATATTCGGAGGTCGTGGGTTCGGTTCCCACCATCGGCACGTTGTTTTTTCTTCTACTTTGTGTTTAACTATCTTTCTCCCTAAACAGATTATATTACTAATTTCTGTGCTTATCCAAGTAAACATCAAAAAAAATAAAAAAAGGACATAAAGTACGATCCCCAACGCTTTCCTTGGCCTCGCCGACTGTTGGCTTCTTTCCTTCATGTATTATAACGAGTACCCTCATTTCCCCTTAATTGATCTGCTTGTAGCTTAGGGGGGTCTCGGTTCTGGCAGTCTTGAAGCCATAGGTAGCGTAAGAGGGTTCTAGCACAGCTGTCACCCTCGCTCTTGATCACGTTCTACGTGACGCTGGCGGTAACAAAGGACGTTCCACGTTCGCCGCTATGGCTGAGGGCGGCGCTGGTGAACACTCTCAAGGTTCGTATACAGACAACATAAATACCCAAGCAAGTAGCAGGGGGGACAGCGGCCGATGTAGCTCAGTTGGAAGAGCACCGGACGCGATATTCGGAGGTCGTGGGTTCGGTTCCAACCATCAGCACGTTGTTTTTTCTTCTACTTTGTGTTTAACTATCTTTCTCCCTAAACAGATTACATTACTAATTTCTGTGCTTATCCAAGTAAACATCAAAAAAAAAATTAAAGACATAAAGCACCATCCCCAACGCTTTCCTTGGCCTCGCCGACTGTTGGCTTCTTTCCTTCATGTATTATAACGAGTACCCTCATTTCCCCCAAAAAAAATCTAGTTATATGCCAGTCGCAAATACTGTTTCTCCAAAATATTTCAGAATAAATCTTTTGTGGGCACCGAGTGCAAACTCTGTTTACCTGTGTACTCAGATTCCGAATTGGGCTGGAGTGATAAGATTAACACGCATTTAGTCAATTTGACTTGCGGTAGCTTGCGTTTCTAGCTACAGCCTCTCGTTCACTATTTTGAAATCAAAGAATTGCTTAGTTGGATAAGCACATAACCGCAAGAATAAAAAGACGCTGAAAACTCTGGTCCGCAAAATCGAAGAATAATAAGTCTATGCTTTTACGCTATCATCTAGTATGTATTGTTCAGGAGCAGCACAGATGGCCGCCGCCGCCGCCGCCGCCGCTTCTGTGTCAGTACCGATAGCAACAATACTGATTTCAGTTATCGCTTCACATTAGGTTTAACCGAAGCTAAACCACAGCCATTTTTAATAACATCATGCAACAAGCACAACCTTCATGGAAAACATTCTTCAAAGTGTCCTAAAGGTATCTGAAATAAATAAATAAATGCATAAAAAAGAAGACAATGCATCGCTTAATGTAAGAGTTACGGATCAAAAAAGAAGGCATCCAAATTTTGTTTATAACGTGTGATATTTTAGACCCCTGGGAGGTAGTACAGTTCACTGCGGCACCTGTACTGGTGTAAAGCGTAAACATTCTTTGTGTTAGAAAAAAAGACCCGGAAGAAGAAGGGGCTTCCGATGTGTGACGTCACACTATGACGCAACATCTCATGGAAGCTAGGTGCCACGTAACTGCTCTTGGACGTCGACATTAATTTCTTTGCTATTTCGACATCTGATTAATTGTATTTAATTAATTACGTAAGTACTCCGCATGCACCAAATTCTCCCCCAGCGAGATTCTTTCATCTTCTATCTATCGCAATCATTTGTTTTCTTATCAGTCATTTCATTCAAACGTAATCCTGCCAACAAACATCTGGTGACACGATCTTAAAAACATACCCACTTAATGCTTACGCATTAATATTGCGACATCACCATGCACAAAAAAGCCTCTTTCCTCAGTTTTTTTGCTCTCCGGTGCTAGTTCCTGCAGTTAGATCTTTCACCTACAACAGCTTGCGCGGATTTACCTTGGAAGTGTTGCCGCAGAAAGGATAGGCACATCTCCGCAGGAATGCTGCCGAAACCGCATGCGCGCAGGACCAAGACGCCCTTCTTCCGAGCCTCGTCGTGGAACTCGGCCTCCATCTGCTTCATGAACTGCACGGGGTATCAAATGGTGCATGATCACTTGTTTTGAGGAGCAACCCAAAATGCTGAGCTATAGCTGCACACAGCACATAATATTTGGACAGCCTACAGGTATTAAGAGAGCAAAAGACTGCTCACCAGCCGATCAAGCGTTCGCACATCTATCGCTGCTGTAGAAACTGAACGCTCACGAATAAATACTACCCATCAAGTTTAGAAGATTGAGTGCATAGGGATCATGATTACATATGTGCTTATAAATTTCTTTCTCGTAACACCAAAAAATAATAAAGAAATATAGCACAGTTTCACTAAAGTATGATGATGGCCGGGATCAGTTCGTTGCGAATAAAAGCAAGGGCACAAAAGCTACGAATTAGCTCTGGCTACCGATTCCCTCTTGAAAAGCTGTTATCACCTCCAGTTACGTTCACTGCTGGACAAAGGACTCTTCCTTACCTCTCTAGTTAACTCTGCTGTGAAAGCTGCGGCCACATTGCATTTTAAAACTTTCTACCGTTAATCCACCTGACTCTATTCTGTTCCAAATATACGTTGCACTGCCGCCTCTCTACCTTACATACTTTGTCCCTGTCCTTTTTTTTCTCTGCTACACTTACAATCTAATAAAAAAGATGGTTGGCCATAGCCATAATCGGCGCAATTTCGTCCGCACTTGCACCTTTGCCAATGCATGCGATCTAAGTAGCTCTTGTCCAGATAATGCTGGTAAAAATATGATGGCAATCTTTTAAGGGCACGGGCTCCAATATAAGAGCTGGAAGGGGCTTCCTTTCGAAGCTGCAAGAAAAATGTCTGCAGCGTAGGCAAGTGGAAGCTATTTTCTGCACTCAAAGTGTTTAAGAAATTACGAAAATGAGCAATTTAGTGCAGCATTGTAGAAAGAAAACTCAGTAGCAAGGCAGACACGTTTTCAAGCTCGATAAATGTGCATCCCTTGAAGAGTGGCTTTGTACAATGCTTTGTACAATCCTTACAGTGCAGTGAGCACTTCTTTAAGGTGCAGCTAAACCCAACTCTTTTCCATTTTTGCTCAGCAAAGTGACACTAAATTGTAACAACTGCTGTACGCCATCGTAGAAGCTGCGGTGTCAAAGTTATTAACCAATTAAAAATTTACGTTAAGTACTACAGCCATGTCGATCTTGAGTAATATTAATGGTTTAGTTTGGTGTACTGCTCGTGTTAATTTAAGGGCGCTACACATTTACATTTTTGCTCAAGAGCACTAAGAATTAGTAGACCTACTTATGAATGAATTGCGACTAAAGGAGATAAAATTTCTACTTCTCGATGAGAACTGGAGATGAATGGTGCAATTCATTTTTTGCTAATATTAGGATGCGCACCACTGGATACCCCGCTCAGCAAAAGCTTGGAAAGAAACAAGTTGCGAGAACTATCCGCCATGAGTAATAATACGTCCAAACTTGTGCAAGGCGGATTTGGTAGACATGATGCGAATACTATGAAGGCTGTATGAGAACTAGATGGCGACGCTTTATTGGTAAAACGCTTTCGCGATAGGGCCTTCACAAAAACATGAATGTGAGGACAGAGGAATACTGTCGTTGTCCGCACCTTCAAGTGTGTGAACGGCATATCGTTTTACTGCTTAAGGTGAAATGCATATTTTTACTGGTTAAGGTGAAATGCAGAACCAAGTGAGAAGCAGAGAGGAAGGACACGTACCTGCGGTTCTGCACTGATGTCGATGTGATGCGTGCCGCTGCGAACGCAAGCCTTCACCACCTGGCGTCCATAGAAGCTGTACTGGGTAGAAGAAGGACGATATCCACAGCGACACCGCATCACCCGCAGGTAAGAAACGCAGCGGGAATTATTAAAGCAAAAAAAAAAAGCGCCAAAGTTGGTTTAAGGTATAATCCCTAGCACGAACGTTCACGTTCCGGGCCTAAATTCAAACAGAAATGCACAGCCATTTTGTGACGCTGTGAAATGCTATTCACTCACATTACCCATCGAAACGTTCATGACAGACAGTATATTCGGCAGCTAAAACTAAGGGAACGTGCGAGTAGTTATAATATCTATTTCTCAGAAGCCACTGAAGCCAGTCACGCTAAGTGTTGGAGGCATGGGAGGTAAATGCAGGCTTCATTCACTGGTATCAAGAAATGAACCACAGTTTAAGTGAAAAGCAGTGTTACAATTATTTTGAACCTCATCACATGCGTCCCCGTATTTTTTTGTCTTGTGTTCTACAAAAAGCTAGATACTGAGAGAGAAAAAAAAACAGTATCTCATATTAAATTTGTCTGCCCTAATATTCCTTATCTTACTCCACTTCAGTGAGCCCGTGTGCGGCGAACGCGTGGTGAGCATTTACGGCGGTCAGATGCTAAGATATACGACATGCGAACAGCACAGGATTCACTGCTGCGCAAGTAGGGTTGTAACCAAAAGACGGCGGCCGCTGGCATCGCTCGATACTGACCGGCCCGACGGTGTTGAGAACGAGGCGGGTACGTTGAGCCATTGCCAGCAGGGAACCCTCGTCCTCCGCGTCAGCCACTATCAATGGCACCTCGTCCAGCGCATTTTCTGCACATCATAAAAAACCAAGCACTGCACCATTCATACATCAACCCTGCACCAATTCACACATCAATCATTAAATTTCAGTCTTTGGTTGTTGGTAATTAAATAAAATAAACAAAAGAATGGCTTTTGAAACAAAAAATAAATATTTCATGAATTTAATGAAAAATTCGTACTCACTTTTTTTACCGCAGAAAATATAGTATGCGTGTCTGCATAGAGCGTAGACGACTGGAGGCTAATAAGACTAAAGAAGGTAAAATGACCAAACATAACGCGTACTAAGCACTCATCTGAAATCGCCAAACATGAACTTGACAAAATATCGTGCAGATATGAAAAACTGGGGCTTTTATATGTATGCGTGAATGACAAAAAACCTGAAAGTAACTTTTACAGGCTGTTCCGTGTCTAAGAGCAAATAATGCTGCAAGAGACGAATGCTTGTCTGCATGATAAGCTACGGTGAGAGTACTTCGGGAGATGCTTGTCTTACGTATTTCTTTCCTCTTCGAAAGGCAGACTGCCAAATCTATTTGTTACGGGGCTTTACCGCTTCACAGCTGCGTTTTGTTACGTATTGCTCACAAAGGCCACCAGCAACTCTCGAGAACTCCAAAATAATGTTTTTGTAATGTTCGAGGCACCTGTTATAGGCGTGTGAGAAATCCAAACTGAAACGCCTCCCGACCTTTCCCGGGGGAGAAAAAGACAGAGCGATTTTTTGATTAAAAACACGCGTAACATTTGCTTCAATGCTTCAATTTCTTTTAACAGCAGAGTAAAGTTTCAACAGCTTCATAAGATGTATAAGAAATCAAATACCATTTCGGACGACTTTTCTAACGTCACAGATTGCGGACACATTCTGCTAGATATCTTTTTGACCATTGAAGTTAGGCAGTGAAGCTGACTTTGTAGCTCTGCCATCAAATCTAAAGCACCGGCCAGAATGTTCTCTAGATTCGGCGCTGTCTTAAAAAAATGTCGCAAAAGCCTGCCCATCTCCGTACACCATTGCTCTTACACAAACCGAGAGAGAAACAGGCTTATTATGGCAGGCCATCAAACGCCGAGGATATAATGTGCCCTAGTCTCCAAACGTCACTAATACTTTGTCTGGTTCGAAGTTAGCCAGGCCTGCCACGTTAAGAGAAACGGGTGTAGTAATGTGGGGTCTTCATGGCAATGTCGCAGGAGAACAGGGAAACTTCAGGATTAGCTAAAAGTTACGGGGATTTGAGCAAACACGGCAAAATAGTGTAACAGTGGTTGGTTGGTTGGTTTGTGGGGTTTAACGTCCCAAAGCAACTCAGGCTATGAGAGACGCCGTGGTCTCAAACATATATTGCTGTACAGATCGCATTGAGGAAATTTCGTCTCTCGCAGGTAAAGGGATAAAAAATAATAGAAATAAAAATATATTAGAAAAATAGAAACAATAACTAAAAACAATAGAAGAGTCAGTAAAGCAATACATAACAAAAATATATATATAATGTATCATACGTCTCGTTCGACCACGCCCTCAATTCTTCTGGGGAAAGGAAAACGGCGTGTGCTTGGTTCTGCTAAACCTCGGACGAGCGCCAAGAAGAACTGGAGGAGTATGGCGGTTAATAAATGCAACAGTCACTTATCCTTAAAAGAAAAAAAACTGTAGACTGGGTAATAAAAGAGAGCGGGATAGTCAGACGCCTTGTTCTTGAAGTCAGGCTCAGTCCGTCTGACGTTCATGCAGACTAAGAAGCAAGCGCCTCTTTTCATTTCCAGAAAGAATGTGTACCGTTTGGGGACAAAGTTTTTACTTTGTTTCGATTGGAAAACATGTATGGTGGTAAAGCCGAGTCGAAACTGTCGCATGCTTTCGGAACAAAGGCTGAGTGAAGTGTTTGGAGCCGGCGGGCCACACCACAAAGCTCTCCGAGCCGCATACGGGCCACGGACCACGTGTTCCACGCACCACGCGGTGGCGTTGGAGAAGGAGGAGAAAATATCTATTGCCACTGAAATCATTTGAGAAAGGGAGGTGCGTGGAGAATCCCCTTGTATACGGTAACGGAAAGCTAGGGCAGCGGTGAGGAGTGCATTTAAGCAAATGCGCTGGAGACTTCGTTGTTGAGGAGGGTGGAAATGTAATTTATCAGGAACAGGATAGAGTACGAAGATTTCTGTAACGTTCGCATAGAGAAGATTTATTCATTATGTCCAACAGAGAGTTGTGTCCTATGTTGTTAGATAACACAAGCCAAGTCATGGTCGCCAACAGGTCGAAAACGATATCTTATGTGCTGGATACTACAGCAGTAATAGGAACAAGAGTAGTAAAACGTAGCAGCATACAGCACCGGTAGTCGTAGTGCAACATTAGTAGATATCGAGCAGTCGTAGCAACAAAAGTAAATGACAGCGTCAGCAGTAGTTTTGGCGGTAGAGGTAGAAACCAGGTGGAGCGCAAGCTACTCCGGAATTCATCCCGTCACCTGCTTCGTAATTTTCATCTTCCGCTTCAGAAACAGTGGCCGGTCTGACTGAAAACGACCATCTCGGAGTGTACTGGTACTTCTGTTGGTCCAACTGTTGCGCTTCGGCAGCCATAACTGGCTCTACTCGTGTGAATTTTTTTGTACATAATTTCGTTTCCTCGTGTTTAAACCCCGTGAGAAGATGTGTTCTTTCATTTCGCTTAAAGAAGTGTGACATAACAATTTTTTTTTAATTTTCATTTTGTGATATTGGTGCACCCACAAACCGGATATTGCTTAGTCTAAATAGTGCAGAACCATAACAAAATACCATAAAATATTCTACGGTTCTGTCGTGACGTGTGTAGTGTTGTGCAGTTCCGTAGTGTTTTTTCTGTAGTTCTGTAGCTTTTTTGTTTTCTCTGATGCTCTTATGCTCTTCTCTATCCTGTAGTTCTGTTGTACATTAACGTTGTAACAAGAGAAAATTCTTATGTTACTACAAAAATCTGTGTTGCAAAAACTGCACAGAAATTCTCTCGTAACGACAGAACATTTTCTGAGCTTTTTTCCGACTGGCAAACAAGGCTAACGAAACGATCCAGAAGCGACACGTTGACTTCTCATAAAAATTTGATTGCAATTGTCAGTTGTCATCAGATTCAGCGAATGTATACTTCTTTTCGTAGTGCGCTATCAGTGACTCATGGTCTCCGCAAAACAAAAAAGAAAACAACTCCCCACGAAGCAGCAGCATCAACTAGGATGCCTCTGGAATATTAGGAACATTTTTTGGCATATCATAACGCGGAGCGAGCATGGAAGCGCTGCAGGCGTTCGGCCAGGTTACTTGTACGTACTGCATAGCATAGCACGTAACACTGCTTCTGCTCTGTACTACGAGTTCGGAGCCGTAATTATTATAGTTTTAAATTTCAAGCCCAGCGTTGTCATCCACGCAAAACACGGTTACCATCTCTTGAACTCACAAGCCGTAAAGTGGACAATGCTCATGATGTGACCTGGTCTTCGGCATACCAATTGATGGTCAATATATACAGTCTCCAGTTTTCAATCTTTATATTCTACGGAGAGTATGCAGATGTGAGGTATTTATAATATTATGCACTCAAAACCGCCCAATATAAAATATCATACCCTACAGGTTTGTCAGTAATGAAAATTATCTTTTTTTTTACTCGAGGGCGTTGGTACCAACATATCGGGGAAAAAAGGCCCGTTGGCGTTGACCGTTTGAAGCCTCATACACCAACAAATGACGGGCGTGGCTGCTGTCCCGTAGTAGTTGGTAGGTGAACTCTCCGGGCACTGATTGGACGTCTAATTTTGTGACGTCACAGGATCACGTGACATCGCCGAGTTGGCAGGAACTCCTAGCTCGCGTAGCCCCTTTCACATGAAAAATTGAGATGTCAATCGAACACACCGGATCCCTTGAGCCGACTCCCGTTTGCATCGTCGAAGCCTCGGAAAACTGGCGGCATGTCTCAGGCAGGTAGTAGCTGGCCGGATGTTCCCTCGAAGGAAATCGCCACAGCGCAACAAATCAATGTCTCTAGTTTATATACATAGATTTGTTTGCACATCGTTCGCTGACATCAGCCGCTACCTTAGTTTTAAGAAATAGCTCTGCGTCATAAAGAAAAATAAATCACACAATTAGCCAGCGAGACCTTGCCTCTATCGAGGCGCGATTGGCTCCATTTAAAGCATGGTGCGGAGGCGAATAAATTGGACAATTGCGAATGAAAAGGAGGGATTATGACGAGCATTTTCGTCGTTAGTACTGTATGCAAACTCATAAACGTGGAGGCACAACATTTTATGCCTGGACTGTTAACCTGGCTCCTGATTATCAACAAAAAAAAAAAAAAAAAAGATTTTTTTTTACCCAAAACTGAGTCCCGAGGAGCATATACAGGTTGCGCAATTGCAGAACTTTCGTCAAAGCTGTGATGCTCGGTCAAGCATTCAGCACAGTCTTATACCGCTCGCCATGGCTCCGCAGAAGCTGTAAATTACGCTTGCAAATCCTTGCACAAAACTGTATATTAAAGCTACATTACCATTTTGAGACAAAAACATTTGACAAAGTGAGTAACGATGTTTCAGGCTAAGAGTTGCATATATTGCTTTTAAAAAGATTTCGTGTAATCCCATGTAATCTCGCGTAAAGTGCACCGCTCAATAATAATGCTAGCAATACGATAGAAATTTGCAGTTTAATTTTGGAGTTTGTTTAATAACGCTGTTTATATTGTCTCAGGACATAAATAAATATGCAAAACGAAAATTAAAAGGGGTATTAAACGACAGAAAAACGGTTGGCTGTTATAATGAAGTTCAAGAAAAAACGATGATAAGGTCATTGCGTCCAAGCAATGTAATAAAATGGGTTGTTCGGGAAAAGGCCCGCTGCCGTCAGGTGTCGATTTCTCGTCGGCTGCAGTGCCGGGAAAACCCACAAGTGGTGAATATCTGCCTCATGATTTTGTGACTTCAGACAGAACATCCTGACCGTTGATATAAATATCGGTATTGAGGCCATATTCGTGCTACAGCAGGTCTGAGGGTAATCCCGACCCGGATCTTCCATAGCGCTACCTCCTCAGCGCCCTACATAACCTATATCTACAGCCAAAATTGTCATCCGCACCGACGCCCTTCGGGCAACATGTCTACTTCACCGCGTCAGTCGCAACCCAGAAATCTGCCAAAATATACATTGCCTGGCGGCTCGCATTTGCAAACCGTGAATAGAGAGGGTCCCACGTGACTTGCTCAGTTCGTAAAAGTCTGCAGATTCCGCAACCCGCCAGGCGACTCTACCCTCATCAATGACATGCTTCCTCACTATAGATGATGCCGCCCTCCTTCTTACAAGGAAGGAACACCTCCAGCGCCGCACACGTGCTCTTGTCCCACCGAGTACGGTGACCCTCCCCAGCGGTTCATTAGTTCCGCGATGTTCAGTGGTAATTTACAGCAAGATTCATCTTTAAAACGCGCTTTTATTTAAATTCTCTGTTAACACGATCTGAAACATCGTGTTCTGTTGTCCTGTCCTGTCGCTGATGACACGCTGTTAGTCAGCCATCCTCAGGACTCTATAATCAATCGATTGTTAACCATCTGTCCTTTTCATTACGGCTAATTGGCTGTTTAACAATATATTAATTTTCCTCCATTCCAGAAAACAACTTAGTGGTATGTGTCCATAGTCCTCATACACAGATTTTAGTTACTATTTCTTGTTTCATTCAGGTGCTTGCTATAAGGTTCAGGACATTCCGACCAGTATTTAAGTATAGACTGATTCATATATATTTGGGAATACCCACGTTTTATTTTTATGTAAAAACATCAATCATCTTCATAAGCGTTCTATGAAAACACTGTGCCAGTTGAGAGTATACAGAAGCCCTATGTTGTGTCTGAGTGTTGCACGTATGATGTTATTTCCGCTGTTATTGTGTTTTAGGACACGGAATAGATAACAATATATTAAGGTCTATTTTATCCTCTACACATATGACTCAGTCCAAAATGATAGTGCTGAAGCGTACTCATAACTTAAATTGTCAGATTTACACGCGGTCTCAAGATTTTTATTTCATACGCACACTCTTTGCCGAAATTTACAGCCCGCAGTGCTTGTTTCTGGACCTCGCTGTTTGCCGCGTAATTCATAGCTAAAGTTCCAAATCCACCTACGGTGAGAGGACCTCTCGTCCTCACCGCATTCAAGATTTGGCAGTTGCATGAATGCTCTTTAGGGGCTCTTATACACATGTTAAAAGCGAAAATCTTGGACTGTACATTTTGACAGCAGCTGCCAAGATCTTTACAGCTCGCTGAACTCACTCAGCCTTCCTGTGTGTTACATACATTTAATAAATTCCTGGATGCGATGTACTGCTTCTATTTATTCCCTTAAAGAAATTATATGAATGTTGCTTGATTTAGACACATACAGCAAAACTTCATACAAGGTGCTTTGCGGACTCTGTATTCAGCTATTATTTCTATTTCGGCGCAGTTAATTCCGAAGCTGTTATAGTTTTGTTGTACCCAGAAATTTTCAATAAATTTCAAGCAAGGATATTTAACATAATTTCTTTCATACCAGGTGCTTTATGAGCTGCGTATTCAGCTACACCTTGTATTTCAGCGCAGTTATTGCTAATTTATTCGTTTTGTTATGCCCAGAAATCTTGAATAACTTTTAAGGAAGAATTTATAACGTAATTTATTTAATAGTGTAAATCTTCACCGTAACAAGTATTTTATCCGCAGATCCTCTGCTCAGTAGGTTTGCACTTTTCTTCTTACCGTTTCTTTTCCAATAAGCACCGCATTGGCCATCTATCGCAGTTTTAATTACTCATTGTGAGTGGACCAGAAACTTCAGAAGCCCACATTTTGCTGCACAGCTGCAGTTTGCACCATTTGATGTTCATAAAACATCCCAAATATCGCGCTGCTGCTTCTCAGTTATTTCTTGAAACGTATTCAGATAGTTTTCTGTGGCAGATTTACCTACATGGTAGAAGAGCAGTGAAAGATTAAAAGTAAATGTTGGCTACATATCGAAGCTTGGACTACTCCCATTGACATGTGCGTAACAGCGTCTTTCAGTATCTAACACTTGCTTCACTATCTACCAATTCTAGCATCACAATAAAAGTGCTCTCCCAGAAAGCCGGACTCGTCCACAGTGTGGTCCACTGGTAACGGCAACAAAAGATCACGTGACCGTAGCACTTTGCAAAGCCCTGCCGCCGACCACTGGCAAAACTGAACGGCACCAAGTGCATGTTCGGGGAGAGCAGATGGCCGTGTTTACTGCACATGCATCTTGTATGATCATTTGCCATGGGCTCTCAAGGGAGTGCTTTGTAAATAGCGGCAGCAACGTGACCTCATATCCTCTTTAACTGTGGACAGTACTGTACATCTCGGCGCTCGACCAAGCCAGGCGCCGACACTCAAGCTCCTGCTTCCGATTTTGCAGGCCCTCTACATCTTACATTAATGGTGTTGAGTCATTGCGACATGAATGTACTTTAGCGCTCTGCCTCAGGTGCATGAATGGGTGCCCTCTAGTGTACGACCGTCATTACAAAAGCGCCATAGAAAAGAGCAAGCTTTGGCTGTCGTGAGGCAAGTAAATGGAGACGCTCTTTAGGATTATATCCATTCAGAAATATAACGCAACAATCTTACCCTACTGATAAGAATCTAACGCGGTAAGAAGCTTAGGACGTTTGAAGTAGCTGCGGTTTTGTTTTCTTTTTTATCTGACGCCCGCCGCATACACATGCAACAACGTCCGAGGCAAAGAGTCTCTTGTTCGGATCGCTTCGAGTGTACGCATTTGTTCACCTGATAAACAATCACAATTATGTCCAGATAGGGAAGGGAACGTCTCGATATTTCTTCCCGTGTATGTGTGTGCGTGTGCGTGTGTGCGTGTGTGCGCGTGTGTGCGTGTGCACGTGCGTGTGCGTAAGCACAGACACTTTGCGCTTCCTCGCGCCTTGTGTTTGTGCTTCCTCGTGTCTGTGTCCCGTCCCTCTCGCTGTTCCTTGACCATGTGTGCTTGCCTGCATCTCTAACAAATGATGCACACAAAACAAAGAAGGAAATGCACAGTTCGCAGCATTCGCATGTCATTTGGCCGCGTCGACGCTGCATATTGACCAAGCATACAGGGTTTGTAAAAAGAAGTATGAAAACAAGAGTGACACAAACATGAATTAACAAACAGAAGAGCCTGGGGGATAGGAATGGATGGGCAGAAAACCTGATGTTCTGATGTTCCCATGAAAAGGTTTATGTGGTATAACTGCGCTTTTATTTCAAACGGCACTATTTCATTTACCGGCGGTTGACGTATGAGCGGATGTCAACGAACAAGAACCAGTCGACACTCTCCCTGTTGTATCTCCGCCGCACAAAACTTTCCGAGACAGCGGACCCGGCTTCAAGGTCGAACCGGTTCTTTCACTTTCGCTGGGTGTTTGCTGCCTGGATCGAAGCAAGCGCAGTGCGACCTGCAAACCTCGTAGCGGCCAGGAAGAGAGAGGGCGCAGTGGTGCTAGAGGGAACGGCTTGTTCCCTTTGCGTTCAGAACACGCACGCTCAAGGATGCACTCTCGACCAGCATTTGCCACCCGTACGCGGGATACACGAACAGGCCGACACACATTTTGCGGGCAGCCACGCAGATACGTGGGCAGCGAACTTAATTGTTCGAAAAGTTGCCAGACCATAAGCGGGACCAATCAAAAAATAACCCTAAGAAAAACCAAGAAATGTATTCCCGAATTTAGAAAGATATTGAAGAAGCTGCAACTTCCTAACTCTTCCTTTGAAATTTATCATAGTTTGTAGCTCCTTTGCGTACTTTTTCCTTATGCCCTTATGTTCTACTACCGTGAAAAACCTAAAGAAATATGAAGTATATGCCGGCAATTTTGTGTAGCCTCGTGTAATTTCAATAGTTTGCAAGAAGACCATAAATGGCCTAAACACTTCGGGAGTCCACGCACGCCGGAGACTTCGACGCTCAAAATTGCTGTTTATGCTTCAAAGAAAACGCATTCATGCCCAGTCATCTACTCTTTTTATCGTAGCTCATTGAATATAAAATTGGCCTGAAGTGCCGTTTAACAGAAGAGAAATATTGTAAGCACGATAGTCGCCAATGCGACATTTGAGTGCAGCTACAAGTATTTAAGCGTTTTTGCAATACACTGAGCAAAGAATTTGTAAGCTTTATTATGTATTTATGTACGTATGTATGTATGTCTGTACGTATGTATGTATGTATGTATGTATGTATGTATGTACGTATGTATGTATGTACGTATGTACGTATGTATGTATGTACGTATGTACGTACGTACGTATGTATGTATGTATGTATGTATGTATGTATGTATGTATGTATGTATGTATGTATGTATGTATGTATGTATGTATGTATGTATGTATGTATGTATGTATGTATGCATGCATGCATGCATGCATGCATGCATGCATGTATGTATGTATGTATGTATGTATGTATGTATGTATGTATGTATGTATGTATGTATGTATGTATGTATGTATGTATGTATGTATGTATGTATGTATGTATGTATGTATGTATGCATGCATGTATGCATGTGTGCATGTGTGCATGCATGCATGCATGTATGTATGTATGTATGTATGTATGTCTGTATGTCTGTATGTATGTATGTATGTATGTATGTATGTATGTATGTATGTGTGTGTGTATGTATGTATGTGTGTATGTATGTATGTATGTATGTATGTATGTATGTATGTATGTATGTATGTATGTATGTATGTATGTATGTATGTATGTATGTATGTATGTGCAGTGCCCGAGCGCTCTTTACTTTTCTCCCGAGTTCAAGAGAATTTTTTAGAAAAGGGAGAGAAGAGCCCAAGCGTGCGGCGCAGAGCGTGCGGAACTTCTCTCTTCAGAGAAATTCTCTTTTGTTCGTGTCTCCCTCGTGACTCTCTTTTGCTCGGTGACACCGAAACGGCACCAAAGACCGAACGGGCGCATCATAGCTGAGCTCAGTAGAATCGTTCCTTGCCGCGCCGTGCAACATGAAGACTTGAATCGTTATTACTTGGTATTCAAAAGTGGGTCTTCTTTCCAAACGGGCGGTGAACCTGCCATTTTGTCCAGCTGAAATTTTAAATCTACCCACCGTCACTCACCTCCTAAAGCGACGCAGGTCGCGGCAACGTTTTGAAAACGTCGCATACGCAAATGTGGAAAGCGCGCAGAAAGGAATTGAAGAAAAAATATGGAGAAATAGTATAGCGAAAAAATATTAGCGGAGACGCAAAGCAGTTTACCGGACCTTCCTACGCACTGGCAGTCACCACCATAATTTCGATGTCACTGGGTTATTTTGTAACATCATCATCATCATTATCAGCCTGATTATACCCACTGCAGGGCGAAGGCCTCTCCCATATTTCTCCACTTAACCCGGTTCTGTGCTAGCTGCATCCACTTGACCCCTGCGTACTTCTTAATCTCATCCGCCCACCTAACTTTCTGCCGCCCCCTGCTACGCTTTCCTTCCCTTGGAATCCAGTTTGTTACCCTTAGCGACCATCGGTTATCCTCTCTTCGCACTACATGTCCTGCCCATGTCCATTTCTTCTTCTTAATTTCCACTAGAATGTCGGTAACTTGAGTTATTTCTCTGACCCACTCTGCACGCTTCCTATCTCTTAATGTTACCCCTACCATTTTTCGTTCCATAGCCCTCTGGGTTGTCCTCAACTTAAGTAGAACTCTCTTGGTTAGCCTCCACGTTTCAGCCCCATAGGTGAGTACAGGCAAGATGCAACTGTTGTATACTTTCCTCTTGAGCGATACCGGTAAGCTGCTAGTCATAATCTGCGAGTGCTTGCCAAATGCGCTCCATCCCAATATTATTCTTCTTGTTATTTCCTTTTCATGGTCCGGATCTGCGGTTACTACCTGTCCTAAGTAGACATATTCGCCTACTACTTCCAGTATTTCGCTACCTAATGTAAACTGCTGTTCCTTCCCGAGGCTGTTGAACATTACCTTAGTCTTCTGCATATTGATTTTCAAGCCTACCTTTCTACTTTTCCTGTCTAGGTCATCAATCATTATTTGCAGTTCATCCCCCGAGTTGCTTAGCAAGGCAATGTCATCAGCAAATCGCAGATTACTGAGGTATTCTCCATCTACCCTTATCCCTAACTGCTCTCATTCCAAGTCTGAATACTTCCTCTAAACAAGCTGTGAATAGTACTGGTGAGAGTGTGTCTCCTTGCCTAACACCTTTCTTTATGGGAATTTTGTTACTTTCTTTATGCAGAACTATGGTTGCTGTGCAGCCACTATATATATCTTCCAGCACTTTCACGTACGGCTCGTCTACCCCCTGATTTCGCAGTGCCTGCATCACCGCCGAGGTTTCGACTGAGTCAAATGCTTTTTCGTAATCAATGAATGCTATGTATAAAGGCTGGTTATATTCCGAGCATTTTTCTATCACCTGATTGATGGTATGGATATGATCGATAGTAGAGTACCGTTTCCGAAACCCTGCTTGATCCTTTGCTTGATTGCAGTCTAAGGTTGTCCTGATTCTATTAGCGATTATCTTAGTAAATACCTTATACGTAACAGACAGTAAGCTGATTGGTCTGTATTTTTTAAGGTCCTTAGAGTCCCCTTTCTTGTGAATGAGGATAATGTTTGCATTTTTCCATGGTTCCGGTACCGTCGATGACACCAGGCACTGAGTATACAGGGTGGCCAGTTTTTCTAGCACGATATCCCCCCCGTCCTTCAGCAAATCTGTAGTTATCTGATCCTCTCCAGCTGATTTCCCCCTTTTCATAGTTTCTAGTGCTTTCTTGACCTCGTCCTTCGTCACTGGTGGAACGTCTGACTGTTTTTCCCTACCGCCAATCTCATTACGGTCCTGACTACTCTGGCTACTGTAGAGATCTGTATAAAACTCTTCGGCTACTTTGACTATCTTTTCCATATTAGTGATGACGTTGCCCGCCTTGTCCCTTATCGCATACATCTGGTTTTTGCTTATGCCCAATTTCTTCTTTACCCCTCTAAGGCTTCCCCCGTTCTTTACAGCATGCTCAATTTTCTCCATGTTATACTTCCTTATATCGGCCACATTGCGCTTATTGATTAGCTTTGATATCTCGGCCAAATCGATCTGGTCTGTTGGATTGGAAGCTTTTATAGTCTGGCGTTTCCTAATCAAATCTTTCGTCTCCTTAGACAGCTTGCCGGTATCCTCTCTAACTATCCTACCGCCTACTTCTACCGCGTACTCAGTAAAGATATCTCTGAAATTATTGTTCCTTGCCTCTAGGGTAATGTCGCCATCCTCAGTTAGAGCGGAATACCTATTCTGTAGCGAGACCCTGAACTCTTCTGCCTTCCCCCTCACCGCTAATTTGTTGATGGGTTTCT
Organism: Amblyomma maculatum; assembly: GCF_055883805.1. NCBI lineage: Eukaryota > Metazoa > Arthropoda > Arachnida > Ixodida > Ixodidae > Amblyomma > Amblyomma maculatum. Next base: position 73,463,970 of record NC_139353.1, read on the forward strand.
TTCTTACTAATCTGTTGCGTTCCTTCTTCAGATTTAGGCTAATTCGGGACCTCACCATCCTGTGGTCACTGCATCGCACTTTCCCGATTACCTCTACATCCTGCACAATAGCGGGGGTTGAACACATAATGAAGTCGTTTCATTTTTAGTCTCTCCGTTAGGACTTTTCCATGTCCATTTCCGGTTCCTCCGTTTGCTGAAGAAGGCATTCATGATTCGTAAGTTATTGCGCTCTGCAAACTCAACTAGTAACTCCCCCCTGCTATTCCTAGAACCAATGCCATAGTCCCCCACTACCTTGTCTCCTGCCTGTTTTTTCCTTACCTTGGCATTGAAGTCGCCCATTAGTACAGTATACTGCGTCTTTACTTTTCGCATTGCCGATTCTACATCTTCATAGAAGCTTTCAACTGCCTGGCCGTCATAACTACATGTAGGTGCATAGGCCTGTACAACCTTCAGTTTATACCGCTTATTAAGCCTAATTACGATGCCAGCAACCCTCTCATTAATACTATAGAATTCATCTATATTACCCGCTATATACTTATTCACAAGGAAACCTACTCCTTGTTGTCGCCTCTCTGGTAAACCTCGATAACACAGTACATGCCCATCCTTCAGTACAGTATATGCCTCATTCGGCCTCGTAACCTCACTAAGCCCTATGACATCCCATTTCATGCCCTCTAGTTCCTCTAACAGCACTGCTAAACTAGCTTCACTAGCTAGGGTTCTAGCATTAAACGTTGCCAGGGTCAGTTTCCAATGGCGGCCTGTCCAGCGGAGCCAGGCTTTCTTAGCACCCCCTGCTGCGTCACAGGTCTGACCGCCGCCGTGGTCAGTTGTTCCGCAGCCACTGGTGACTGAGGGCCGGGGTTTTATGGAGCTTATCATAGGAGGTTGTGGCCAATTACTGCACCAGGGTGGCCAACTCCTGTTCTGGTGAGGGAGTGCGTTGCCGGAGGTGTTCACCGGCATCAGGTCGCACCCCAAGCCTGTTTATGCAATTCCATCGACACGCGGATTTTTTTTTTTTTCATCCGGTGGAGAATTGCGCGGCACCGGGATTTGAACCCCGGTCCTCTTGCATGCGAGGCGGAAGTTCTACCGCTACGCCACCGCTGCACTATTTTGTAACAGTCAAATATTAATCATTGGTTTGTGGGGTTTAACGTCCCCAAGTGACTCAGACTATGAGAGACGCCGTAGTGAAGGACTCCGGAAATTTCGACCATCTGGGGTTCTTTAACGTGCACTGACATCGCACAGCACACGGGCGCCTTGCTCATCACCTCCATTAAAAAGCGGCCGCCGAGGCCGGTATTCGACCCCGCACCCTTGGGAACAGCAGTCTAGCGCCGTAACCACTGCGCCACCCCGGCTAGGTGAAATATCAATAATTGATTCTGCTTGCTGTTCAGCAGAGTAATGCACACGCCATGTACCACCACCCATATTTAGCAACTGCGGCTTTTATATAAATCGTATCCTACTATAGGACGCTTCTATTGTAGGAGAAATAGCACTTTATAACGCAGCTGCTCTGTAATGGGCATTGCACTTGTGCTTATCCCGTTTGCTATGCAGGTGTGCTGCGGAGCTTGAATGCAAGGAATGTATGTGGAAGCAGCTACCTGCTATTAAAGTTCCCGTCTTGTGCTCCGCAGACCAACACTCGAGTGCTCTAGACAGAGCCTGATACCGGCTTTGACATCAACATCTCAGTTTCCTCCGTAGATGACAAACTAAAATGTTGCATCTACAGTTTTAAGAGACTTATTTCTTCGGATTTGGCCTCTCGAAGTTATCCGTTTATTTGCTCCGCCCTGAATGGTGTTGCCTTAGCGGGTCAACTCACGTCTGAATAAGTAATGATGGCGATTTTTTGTTCGTTCGTTCGTTCGTTCCTTCGTTCCTTCCTTCCTTCGTTCCTTCCTTCCTTCCTTCCTTCCTTCCTTCCTTCCTTCCTTCCTTCCTTCCTTCCTTCCTTCCTTCCTTCGTCCGTTCCTTCGTCCGTTCCTTCGTTCGTTCCTTCCTTCGTCCGTTCCTTCGTCCGTTCCTTCGTTCGTTCCTTCGTCCGTTCCTTCGTCCGTTCCTTCGTCCGTTCCTTCGTCCGTTCCTTCGTTCGTTCCTTCGTTCGTTCCTTCCTTCCTTCGTTCCTTCCTTCCTTCCTTCCTTCCTTCCTTCGTTCGTTCGTTCGTTCGTTCGTTCGTTCGTTCGTTCGTCCGTTCGTTCGTTCGTTCGTTCGTTCGTTCGTTCGTTCGTTCGTTCGTTCGTTCGTTTGTTCGTTCGTTTGTTCGTTCGTTCGTTCGTTCGTTCGTTCGTTCGTTATGACAGAGAGGAAGGAGGGCAGCTTGCGCGTAAAAACCGCCACGACAAATGCAATTTTTCTATGTACTCAAAATCGGCTCAAAGGCATACTTTCCGAGCAATTCGCCTCAGTTAAGCCGAGCGCAAGGCTAGTGAAAAGCTTTTGCCTAATGTGTCACCGGTGGGCACCCATTGGCGGCACTGATGATCGAAGCCCGCACTATGCAAGAACTCTGGACCACAGGTGTTAATAAATATATTGCTACAAGTAATAATGCCGAAATCATGTCGGCAAGCATGAAGTAAGGAATCATCAATCACAGAGGCCAGACAATGCCAGAATCCATTTCTGGCCAGAGATCATGCATGATTCCATCCGAGTCGCTGAGGTTTCAAGCCATGTGGCACCGAAAAATACACTATTGTATTATAAAATTTTCCTAGTACAGATGTGTACATATTTTGTTGCGGAACAAGTATCAGCAGAGTCCTAAAGGACAGGCACTGTCATTTCGTAATCAACGAAAATTTAATGAAATTCTCTAAGTGTTTCTTAACGAGGGTAGCGTGTATAAACTTCAATGTAAAACTTCCCATCGTAAGCGGCGCCTACCGCGTTGCGCTTATATTCCGCTCTTGTTCTCGATCCGCTTGCAAAGGAGGCTCTTTTTAAACAGCAGTTATTGCCAGCATAAGTAAAAACATGGAAGCTGTGTCAGACTGTCGACCGTGCACAGGTTGTTGATACAGAACTTTTTTCCCTCGTCAAAGAGCTGCTACATTCTTATTAGAGATGTTTAAACAAATCTTTTTGTCGCGCTTTTGTAATGGAGAATACTGTATCCTGAATGACCGCGGATTCGTTAGACGGCTCCTTGCACACTGAGGCAGCTAATGAACATATACTTTCTGGCCAATCATAAATTGCTCACATAAAAATGTATACAGTAGCTTATGTGTGTACGAGCTGAAGGTAAGATGATAAGGGATCAAATCAGTGAAGCTAAGCGTAATAGATTAGCGCATTAGCGGCCAAGAGGCAAGCAATGAGTGCGGGAGGGGTGCCCTGATGGGGCTGGTGCAGGTTGGTCACCGCTGCTTGCGGCGGGGGCTGGCCTGGCACCGAATTTTTATCTGTTGTAGGCCGTCATTGCACTCGCCACCGCTGGTGGTGGACGACGGCTGTTGTTGCGGCGCGCGTCTTTCTTTCCCTCTGCTTTTCTTTCTTCTCTATATTCTCTTCTATTTGCACGAGGCAGCGGAGGTTGCTCAGCTACAGAGCCAGTAGCAGGCCCGTGCATTTTCTTTTCCTTCTTCCTACAGCCACAACAACAACACAAGCAATGAGTTTCGTTTTGTCAGTTCTCAAGCGACTAGGAGGCTGGGTGTCTCTCAGGCCCGCTTTAGCATTTCTAAGCTCGTGAGCGTACTCAGGCTTGTGTTTTGTATTTAGTTCGATAGCATCGATTGCTAAGCCCCGGCGGAAAGACCGCAACAGAATGGTGTAGACATTAGGCAACGTGCCTTTTCCTGGTCGCCAGAGCTTACGTGGAGCTGCGCCGCTGGTCCTCCCTTACCCGAGGAACGCGGACGCTTAATCTCTCTCTCCTCGGCTGTCCGCACTGCATGCACCCGCTTTCGCTGGGACGCGTGTCGACGCGGCATCCATGGGTTCCGCGCTAGACAAGGCCGCGATTCGAAACAAAAACCGTTGAGCTAACATAGCCATCAATCAACGGCAAACGTTCCACTCCACTAAATATACAAAAAGCTATAAAAGAATCCGTGGACCAGGACGAATTTTTCTTTAACTATGAAGTTTCTGAGAAACCTGTATAACTTTCCTTTCTATCCGTATGGCTGCGCTTGGGTGGATGTCAGTGAGTAATTATTCCTTCACTAAAAATTCACTACACATGGGGGATTCCATTCAGTATTCGGTTATACAAAAAAAGCTGTTCGCATCCCATTTTTATTGCGCTCGAAGAGTGTCACGTATTTGTCAATTGCTGAATCGTCAATATCTTTGATTTAAATGCGTATTCCCATTTCTTAACTACTCTCGACCAACACCAATCATCTAGTCATTCCTTATTTGTTGCTGTTAATGAATAACTCGCCATGTCCTGGCTGTGAATCAACAAGAATTCTTATCGGATTTCCGCAGCGACATTGGAAGGCCTAAAACTAGTTTTCAAAAAGAATAGGTTAGGATTAAAACTAACCCTCTCCGCGTTGTAACAGCTATTCAAAATGTGTTTCACATTCTTGGAACATTTCTATTTGTGCACATATGTGCGTGTTTAAAAACGTCTGCATAGTTTTCTTCCTTAGGCTTGTGCATGCTTATGCTAATACGTTTATTTGTTTCTTATTATTTTTCACTGCGCCTTTTTTGTTTCGTTTTTTTTTTCCCTTCTCGCACTGCACTTTATGGGGTTAGCGGCTCCTCAAGCCGTTGTATTGCGTCCTTCGCCTCCAGCATGCACACCCTGGTGTACGAATAAAATCGTGAATGAATGAATGAATGAATGAATGTGCTCGAATTGTTTCCCTGCCTTGCATGCAATTCGCGCCCACGAATTCTTTCCCAGCAGCCGATCCGGCTATGCGAGCGCCTGCTGAGATCGCGATCAGCGTAGCTTGCGGATGAGGCGCCATTCCATCGCAAGCTGGAGGTCCGGCTTGAGTGACGTTCACGATAGCGATTTATTATTTCGCTAGAAACGCTTTGTAGGGGCATTAGTAGAAATGAACGGATGCAATATTTCGCTGGGAAACCGTTGCGGGTATTACTGGTGAAATTATTTTACATCAAGCAGAAACTACAGTCGACGAAAGACTGACGCACAGGCTCAAGGGGCTCTAGGCTTAGTAATACTCATAGCAGAAGTGACTGCAGCAGCTCTTCAGCCACTAACGAAGCACGCCATAAAGACATCTCTCCTTTAAACTATACTGTAGCCTTGAAAAAAAATTCATCGACATGTACATGGCCTACAAGCTGGCCAGCAAAACTTTTGGCCACCCGCACAAGAACTCGCAGCTCAGCATCCGGAACGTACGAGTGGCACGAGTGATGTATAAATGAGATTTCTCGAGGAACGATATTTTGACGTCTGAAATGGCAATTAGCGTCGGAATGCGAATAAATCAGTGCGGATAACATACCCAAGAATAGGAAGAGCATCATAATTGAAGCGACGTGAAGCAAACGACAAAGAAAAAGGTTAGATCCAAACACGAGTGCTGAATCTTCTTTCGTGGGGTCGTTGTACGGCAGAAAGTTGAGAACCTCTAGTAATCAGCGGCATCGCTCTGCTGTGCTTGCTAGGAAGCCAGTTAAACGGTTTCACTATCTCTTCTACCATCGAGTCGGGTTCTTTGGCCAGGCTGTGGACTAAGAAATCGCAGTGTTTTCCCTTCAAATGAACGGACATGCGGACACCCACATGCATGCACGTCGAAGGGCGAAACGCGGTGCGAGCTCGTGGTCCCCACGTTTTCTGCGCAGTGCAAAGGCGGAAATGTTTTGAGACGTACTCAAAAATGTATTAGTGGTATCGCGTATACATGGGTGTCAGTGAAAAACATTTCCCATTGCCGGTCATAAAGCATGCACAAATAGAGCCGCCGACGTGCAAGGCAATATTTTCCGCGCGGGAAACGAACAGCCTGCTGACGCGTGATCGTCAAGGTTACTCGTCTATTCATTACTGACAGCTACAGCCGACAGACTATATTTGAGCGGAATGGAACCTGATTTATTTCCGCTAAAGAACTGCAGAAAGCAATTCACGAACGTAGGAAAAATATCCCGCGATTTGCTACTGAAAAGTAGTGTGGAATGAAGTACGATACAGTGCGAGTGCTGCTCCGGTAAATTTGAGGGTGGTTCGCAGCTTACGCACACATCTTCCATCGCAAACTAGAACAACGATGGTTAAAGAATTGTCAAGGGTATTAAGGTTCGTGACGTCATTCCACCGCAATTACATTGTACGTTTGAGGGGCAAAGAGCAACTGCGCTGAAAGGGAAAATGTCGATCCGAAGCTGGAACCGCTGTCCGTTGGCAGCAGACAAGAAAACGAGAGTCATCTCGGATGGACAGCACAGACCGCATTCATTTCGAAAAAGTGTTGCTTTCGCTCGAAAAATTCTATTTGGCCAACGACTGATATTAATCGAAATTCGTTGATATCCGACCACCGTTGTGGGCAGATAAATCTCTTCATCCAAGTTGCGTGAACCGTACGCATATCCGCAGGGCAGGTAGGCGTATAAAAAACGACTCGGCCAGGGTATAAGAAGGAGAACCCGACGCCGACACGAATCGGTTGCATCACGCTTTGTAACTCGCGAAACTAGTCGCGGTTGTTCTTGGCGCTTAGTTCTCCGCAAGGCTTATTACTATAGCCGCAACTCACACACCCGTTCTCTGAGGAAAAGTAGCCTATCGATGTATTACGTAAGAAACTCTTTCTGCCAGCGACCCGATGTAACGTCTCTCGGCAGTTAAGCATCCCTCTAGCGGGCTGCTCCTTTTCCTCCATCTGCGTGTGCACTTGGCACAGGCCTGCATGCCGCTGCCGAGAGCGGTTTATCTTGTACGGGGTCGTCCACTTCTAACTGAAACGCGATCGCTGTCTCCAAAGCGCCACAGCGTCCGACCTGGCTGCGCAGTGAAGCTGAGTGGCAGGCTGTGCGAAGCACAACCAGGTTGCTGTTTGCATCCCATTGCTTCCATACGCATTGCTTGCTTGAAATCAATGACAGTGTTTCAGCTAGAAGTGAATGACCCTGTACACTGATTTCGTGCTGCCACAAGGTAGAGCAGGAAAGCGTGTACGTGCGTCATGTGGTATCGCACTAAACCATGTGGCAGCTGCAAGCGCTTCCCATCTAAAGACGTATGCGCATGATTTCAAATAAAGTGCGGTGTATCCACCATCTTTTCACTTCCACGTAACTGGGGTTATATCCCCACTATGTTGGCTATGATATCGCACTGGTGAGCTGTGTTATCACGAAGGGACCCTCACAAGCTATTTCTTATACAATTGGGCCAAAAGCGGCTTGCATGCTTGGCATGTATACGTCGAGCAGAACTTACTTTCGTGTCAGACAGCAGGTGAATATTACACCGAGGATAACGCGAGAATTGAGTGGGCAAACACATGGCACGCGCAGCGCAGGTTTTTCAAAGCTATAGTACACTTTCGGATGCTCGCGATTAACAAACACACTCCAAACGTTATTTAATTCAAAAAAAAAAAACACGCCCCCTTTTACACAGACAATTTACACGCCTACCACCCACGTTAGTAGCGCCTAAATTGAATGGACAGGAGATGAAGGATCGGTGCAGTTATTTGACCAAAATAAACAAAACCAAACCCAACTTATAAACTCTGTCTCAGACAAGCTATGCTGAAAGCAGCGGCTTGATGCAGTCTTCTTGAGCAAAACTGAAAGAGCATCATAGTCGAGACATAGACACCATTGTTGCTTCGCGTTCATAGAAATAAAATAGCTAAACTTAAAATAGTTTTAAACTGATGCACTAATATACGCTCATGGGAGGCTCCGAGAGAGTTGAAAGAAGCTCTTAACTGAACTGTCACCAAAAATATAGCCACGGTGTTTTTCACTGTACGTTCGCGTCCGAAGCCGCGGGCCTGAATTGGTGACGCGATTCCTCTTTAGCGCAACTGCGGGATGTTTAAGATCGTCGTAAGTGCTGTCCACGCTCTATGTAGAAATTTCGTCCCTTTTTAACTTGAACGCAGTTGACAGAAGCGACAATCCCGATCATCGATGACTGCTCTGCAGCCGCCGACTTTTCTGTTTGTGGGTCACTGTAAGCCTAATGAACAGTTCGATTCCAACTCCGTTTATTTGTCGGCCTTCCACGTGCTGTCATCCGAGCAACGTGGTCATATTTTTTTCTTTCGAGTGTTTGCGTCCGCGATGCGAGAGCGCGATTCAACGCACAGCTTCAGCAGCTGCGGCAACAATAACGTGGACATTGTCAGCGCTGCGAGAGTTGTGCGCCCAGCTTCCCATACACGGTCTTCTTTGCTGAACACGTTCAAGTCATTACTGAACACTAGCAACAAGCGCCACTTGCTAGAGCATCAGCACAGAAAACCGCGCGAATACATCTGGCCCATTTTTAACACGAAATTTCCACAAAGCTGAATTTGAAAAGGTTCTGGGCGTTCGTGCTGATTTTCATGATCAGATTTTCCTCCTTGCTAAAAAATGTGACCTATAAAATGCTTTGTAGGCTCATGCCGACTAATTCTGACTGACCAGGATAATGAATGGAATGTACCAAACGTTAAAATTTCCAAAGTGTTAATTATCGCCAAGCGGCATGTGGTTTCAGTCTTGAAAGCTAAAAATTCTCCATCGGGACTTGCTTGTGGCGCAGCCGATGCGCTGCTTGCGAGATGTGACCAAGGTGGAGTGACTGCGACAAGCAGCGCTGCAGGACTTGAATGCATTCGAATAAATTTTGGATACCATCACAGTGCGCGCGAGATTCTTATTTTCCCGCTGTTATCCAACTCTGTACAATGATGCATTATTCTTTTTTTCTCTCTCTTTGGGTTTCGCCACAGATGCTTTTGTGCTCGGATCTTCTGATTTCTGCACAGCCCCACCGCGGTGACGCAGTGGTTAGGGTACCCGACCACTGTTCTTGAGTACCCGGGTTTGATCCCGATCGCCGGCGGCTGCGTTTAGATGGAGGCGAAACGGAGAGGCGTCCGCATGCTGTGTGATGTCAGTGCACGTTAACCTCTAGGTAATCATAATTACTCATAACTCTCCCTTACGACACTTCTTTTTCTCCTTCGGCCTTCACTCCCGCTTTTATATATATATATGCATGGTGAGAGATATTTGCGCATATTACGGACAGTTTTGCACGGAGGACCGTTCTTATTCAGTGTAAAAATGAGATTCTCAATTTTACACTGAAGAAGAATGGCCCACCGTCTGAATCTGTCGGCAGAATAAAATAGGATAATCGGGAACGTTTTATGAAATCCTTTTTGATTTTCTCTGGCCCATTAGTCGAAGGGAAACTATGTGTATATGTATGTATGCATGTATGAGAACGGTGGTATTTTTAATTCTGCTCTCGGGAAACTTTGGTACCTTAGAAGAAGACTAAAAGGTAATCCAAAAGGCACGAAGCTTCTAAAGTTCAGGTGCGCCTGGAATTATCCCGCTGCATACTTCTTCATGACTTGAGAACAAGCAACCACGCACCGAAGGGATATCTCAAGTTCACTCATGAACGACAGCAGCGCTTGTTGCTGAGTCAATTCCATCGCCAGGCTCATGGCCGTAACCGAGATGGCTACTCCCATCGCTCTGCAACTGGTTTGCCTGAGGAATTTACTTTTAAATGAGAAGTATGTGGCACCCAGACAAAACATCAGGAGTTGGCACACCTCGCCAACGCTGAAGGAAGCCCTTTCAGCAAGTTGGTCTTCCTCCTCAAGCACCAACCTGGCTGCTTCAACTGCCAGGGGAACCGGCACACTCGTGAAAGAGGTGTTAACATAAACCGAGACGGACACCTTATTCGAGTTCGCTGTCTCTCGCGAGAGGAATTCAACGACATGTCCTGAATTCCGTACATGGATGGTCGTACAAAATCCGCAGTTGGTTACAGTGGTACAGAGTGGAGAGGGCGCAGAAGGTGAGTGCTTAACCATTCGTAAAAGTAAAAGCAGAAAAATTTGGACTTTGAGTTTGAAAACCGGAGAAAGGAGCTTGTGCATCAAGGACATATATACATTTCTTGATCCTGTCGTAGGTGTGGCGCAGAAGACGGTCCATAACTTTGCGGTCGTCGTAATCGTGGTAAAGGGGCCCCGCTCACATTACCTTGGTTTAGTAGAAAAATTGAGATCTTCAAGTAAAACTGCGGCCGCCCTCTCCTTATCTATCTATGTGCTTTTACATCATTGTGAAATGTCTGTTTTCTTGAAGAGATGTAACCTTTTATCTTGACAGACAGTGATTTTCTCCTGATATTGTATCAAGTGGGTGTGCTTGCGTATTCAACATAAATGACCATGCTTCACGCGGCACATGACAATCATAATCGCCGCAACTTTGGTTCGAAAGTATACATGTAGCCAGCTTGAATCCCTTTCACTCGCTAGGCTACTTCTTGACTAGCATACGTATACTAAATACAACGATAAACCGCATGACACAACCCGGAACGCTGCACGACAAACTATTACAAAGCCATTTTTATAAAAACTTCTAGAAAGGCGCACAATTGGTGGTTCATATATGCCATCTGTTAGAATCCCTGTTGCGACATATAGCTAACAACTTAACTAGCAGATGTATGTTACATGCAACGGTAAATCATATGACCCCACCCGGAGCCCTTTACGACGAACGGTTGCTTTACACTTTATACGAAACTGTAAAACTGACACTTAATGGAGTTCGTGCCGAATGATAGACGAACGACACGTGCAGCATAGTCTGAAGTGGCCTCGATTGCGGGTAAGCATTGGTGCATCCAGCAATAAATCGTGGATTCTCGGCTTGTCATGTGCTAACGGAGCCAGACTGGGCGTAATTGGTTATCCATGCTGCCTTCGCGCTTCGTCTTCTCGGTGTCAAGTTTATTCCTTATCGTAAAGATTTTAGCCACGTCGAAAGCAGCTTGATATGTTCGTCATACGGCTGCTTGGTGACGTAACCCTATTTTTCTTGCCATCGCTGGGCAATCTCGCATCTCACAAGCCCGCAGAAAGCATTTCCTTTTTCCGAAGTGCGATAACTAATGATCATCATCAGCGTCACTACAACCACTGCTGGGAAAAAGCCTCTTGATCCGTATCCCTCCAGTCAACCTATTATTGTGACAGCTGCGTCCACTTGATCCCAGAAGAGTTCATGATCTTATCCACACCCAGCACTTTGCCGTCCCCTGCTACTCTTGCCTTCCCTTGATACCCGGTCTGATACTGTTAGTGAGCTCCGGTTATCTTGCCTTGTTCTTCCTAGGCCGATTTCTTCTTCTTGATTCCGACTAAAATATTATTACTTTCTCTATTATTATTTTTCTATTATCTTTTAATTTACACCTATAATTTTGTGTTCCGTGGCTTCTAAGCTGTCCTCAATTCGTGTTGATCTCGTTTCATTAGTCGAACATTTTCGTCCTGCACGAAAGTACCTGCAAGGTACAGCCTTTGCCAAAATTTCAGAGGCCAGAGGGTTTGCTTTTAAGCGTTATATTATTACTTCTTTAACAATCAGGAAAGTATTGTCCTTTGGGGATGGTAGGACGAAAAATCTTCTTACCTTCAGCCCGTTTGGAAACCTGACAATGCATTACGAGCCATTATGGTATATGGCTCAGAAGCGTACCCCTGGGCTCCCTTTGACAAAGGGTATACATGTGTTATATAATTTCCTTTTCAAGGATATATGCAAACTGCTTTTCATGATCTAAGAGAAGTTACCAGATGCGCTTCACTTTGCAGTTTCTCTTAGTTATTTCTCTTTCGTGGCCCGGATATGCGGTCACTATACATATTGAAAAAGGGTCTACATGCATCTTTACCACTTCAAGAGCCTCACTACCTGTTGTTCCGGTCTGCATATTTATTTTAAGACTACCATTCTGCCTTGCCCGTCAATGTCATCATTCATAGTTGCAATTCGTCTCCTGAGTTCCTAACCAAGGAAATGTCATCAGCGAATGGCAGTTTACCCTTATCTCTAACTCTTCCCATGTTGTAGCCAATGACATGGGCCGATTCTCATGATGCCATTAATTATCGCCTTAGACCGGCAAGCGGGACAATGCAGGGGTAATAGCTGGAGAAACGGGAGTTCACTTCAGCCTGATCGTAATAGTCACGCTGTACTAATTGGATGGGCATCCGCTGCTTCTTATTTTTTTTTTTTACTTTCAGATGACTACAGAAGTACGAAGGAAAATTTGCAGATTTGACTCTGAGTGGAAAATCGAAATATAGTTTTCCAAAATCACGCGGACCCACCCGCTGCAAGCTCTTTAAGGCACAGGCTTAACTTTTACCTCACATCTATTTTTGCTGGCAGCATCGCTTTCAAAAACACTTGTTTTCCTCGTTCGATATTAAACTAACAGCTCTTCATACTTCACACTTCTTCAGAATCCGTCACATCAACTCACAGCCTTGCAGCGTATTTGAGGCTTACAATATCATAACTCAACTATAGCGTCTGCTCTTGTTTGTGCACACTTGTATTACTTACTGAATGAGATGCTGTTTTCTGCTCTATTCTTTATTTGCTTTCCGGTAACCTGTACTTTCAAATGCGACAATGTTAAGTAAGTAAATAAGTAAAAATGCGGCATATTATTAAAACACGGGCCCTACATTACTGGTTGCTTCACCGGGGTGGTGTCCCAAATACACAGGAAAATTTATTTCTCGTAGTTTATAGCGAATGACACGCTACGTGGATGTGAACTCTTTCCTTTCAAACTGAAAAAAATATATAAATGGTCATAAAAAATGAAATTCGCATGAGTTGGGAGAACTCGTTACACAGTTTGTGTTTTCTGCGTGTGTTTTTTTTTTATGTATGATCGAATGTGTTGTCGTGACGGCGTACAGCCATATAAAGTAATGCAGGATAAAATAAACAACCTACATTTGCTTTTGTCAGGTTAATTAGTGGATGCACAATTGATTACACGACGTATAAGAATCTCGTGACATCAGTCATAAAAGGAAAGATTCACAGCGCTAACAAATAAGCAGTCACAAAAAGACACACAGGAAAGGCGCTGACTCCAACTTCTTTTTCGAAACAACACCGAATTGAAACTTCTTCAAAAAACAAATGCTCCCAGACCGTCGCCAACATATGTATACAAGTTTAGGCCTTCCCTATCTAAACAAAATTCACAATACGACTTTCTCCACTAAATAGCGATACTGAGATGTCACTGATGCAATCCGATTCTAGCCTTTTATATAAGAGGCTCCGAGCAACTCACGGGCAAGAGTGCCTCTGCTTCTGCTTAGAATCCTAATCTTTATGAACTTTGGTTCACACTTTGAATTGAAATCGCACGATTGGCAATGGGCGGATAGATGTAACCTCGGACCGTTTTTCAGAGAACGTTTATGCTCTGCAGCCCAAACATTCACTCGCCGATATTAAAGAAGTTGGAGTCAGCGTCTGCCCTGTGTGCCTTTTGTGAGTGTCTATTTGTTAGCGCTGTGAATCTTTCATTTTATGAGTCACGCACCAACTAGCTCAGCAGTTAGCTTTTCTTGTGACAGTGCCTGCCTGTAACGCCAAAGTAAAAGGCGAGATATTTAGGCCACACGTCATTGTTCTATCCTGGCGAGAGGGCATTCAACCATCGTTGCAAAGGAAAAACAAATTTAAGGAAGCTCCTTAGCCAAAAAAATATTAGCATCGACCGTACATAACCCAGTTCTGTACGGGCTGAAAAATCCCACTCCAGGCCCAGATGGGTGACGATATTGGAGTTTCTTAAAATAACCGAAACGCAAAAAAAAAAAAAAAAAAGACTCTACTGTCTCCCTATGCTGAGCTGTTCACCCATCCCGGGAAATGCTCGGGAATATGCAGAATTGCGGACCTTAGATTGGTTCTGGTTATACTGAACCGCAACAGCGACTATTCTGCCGCAAAATCAGCGGCAATGACTTCTACTGCACTCAGAATTACTGTTAAGTTTAAAGTGCGTTTTGTACTTGTTTACAAATTTGTCCCAAGCAATTGCTCTTTTCACTACGCGCACATAATTAGCGAAGCATTTTTTTTGCACATTTGTATAGGAAACAGAACACTAAGTTTTGCCTATAGCCGAAAGCTATCCAGTTCAGATGCCGATTTCCCGTTTCTCCTGCTTCAGGAGACCTGCTTATGAGGGTCATGAGGAAAAACAAAACACTTGGTTTTCTCCCGTACATTATTGTAGAAGGCTGAACTCTATTGGTAATGCAGTTAGAAACACATCGCATAACTTCACAAACACTATTCCTCATAATTTTAACCCCGCAGTCCATCGCCTGTATCTGTTTAGTCACCACAGAAGCATGGGAAATATTCGTTGGCGACTTGCGATACCGACCCCCCCCCCCCCTGTTATCTGCTTTTCTGAAGACGCTAATAGACATATATCGCCTCAACCCTGCTCCATGAAGCAGTCAAATTTCCTCCTAATTGGACTGCAATATTCCTATTGCTGGTCCATTTGCTTCTTGCTGCTTCATAAAAAATCGATAAGTTGGTCTTTAAGCAAAGCTAACTTCAAATGTCAACTTTCCCTGACACACAGCAAAAATTCTTTTTGGCCAAATTTATTTGCTCACACTTCCTGAAAAAAAAATGAAACGTTATCTCAATAGAGCGTCTATATCGCTGTTAAAGCACAGAGAAGAGAAAACAAACATAAACCCTGCAAGGAATAGTATCGACCAAACTGCGTATGTGGTGTGCCTGCCGCTATGAGCGAAAATCTTGTGGCGAAAAATCCGAAATGCTTTCATGCACAATGTGGCCATGGAATAAGGAGGCCTCGAGGGCACCAAGTCCGAAACGTCAAGGCCGCTTGTACGCGCACCAAAGTAGACACGCAACATCCATAACAAGCGCGGTGTTATGTCGTGATACGCTTTGCTGCCGACGCTTTTCGCGCCCGTCTCTTCGACGAAAGCGGTCCGTTTACGTCGAACCTAAACGTTTCTTTTGCAAATATCTCGAAGTCAACCCCTCTACAACAGAAAAATCCTTTCCCCTTCCGGAGATGTAATTAGTTAGAATAAAGGCGCTTTTACATACACAAGTTGCGAATTACAGGTTCCGACTAACCCCTAGCGACTTGTTAAGTTGCAGCTAGCCAGCTGCGTGCTGAATAAGTCTTTAGCTCAACACCAGCCTTGTCCCTCTACGACAACGCTCGCCACCATGGCAAATGAGGTTTTGTTACGCAGGGTACATGCGACCGGAAAAGCGTATTTGTTTCGTCGAGATCATAAAATGAAGGTGCATGTATACGTTCATGGTGCTGTACTATAATAAATTTAAGTGCAATGACTATTATATATTTTAATACAAGAGCACTAATCTTAAAGAGCCTTAATGAATATATATGTACAATATTTGATATAAGAAGCTGCCTGCTTGTCATAATATTCGCTGGACTGTTGTATACACCCGTGCTGTAAGCAAGGAGGGAATGGCAAATGCCAAACTGTTTGCAGGTTATTGCAAAAACTCAAAAAGTACTTACGGTATAATGCATTCAAAAGACACACTAGTAAATAATTTCTTTCGCAGCCCATAGTTGGTTCTGTCTGGCTGTTTGAAATATTTTGTGGCGATATTACAAACACGCATACGTGCTTTACGCATGCGTTCCCTTTTCAAAATACACTTTCACATGTATTTCCCGGTGGCATTGCCAATGCACACGCGAAAGTGATATCGCTGCCCCACATGCGATCTCGGTCTTTTTTTAGTGAATGATCTGCGCAAGCACTGCCGACAGTTTCTGGCGGCAAAACCTGTGCAATCATTTATGAATAATTCACCCTCACAAAGGAGAGAACCTGGCCGAAACGTTGCGAATAAACGTCTGTATTCTCTGCCGTTCGCGTGGCTTTACCAGATCCAACGTATTACCTGACGAAGGCCGGTCCCTACGGCCCACATATGCAAGGGTAGAGAAGGAATAGCTGCAAGTTAAACTGTTCCTCTTTGACATTGTGCAATAATTAACTATTTCATTCAGTTCAGTCGTTCAGTCGTGTCCGACTTTTCGTGACCCTATGGACCATGTCACGCCACGCTTTCCGATCTCTCACTTTCTTCCTAACATCACATAACTTCATCTGCAGTGCCTCGAGGATGCCATCTAGCCATCGCGTTCGCTGCCTACCCCTTCTCCGGCGACCCTCAACCTTTCCCAACATCAAATCTTTCTCCAGCGACTCCTCTCTTCTCATCAGATGACCAAAGTAGCTGAGCTTTAACTTTATAATTTGACCCTCCAATGAGCAGTCAGGGTTTATGGTCGACAATATCGACTGATTTGATCTTCTGGCAGTCCAAGGAACTCTCAAGAGTCTTCGCCAGCACCACAATTCAAACGCGTCAAGTCTTCGGCGGTCAGCCTTTTTCACAGTCCAACTCTCGCATCCATACATCACAACTGGAAAGACCATAGCACGAGTTATACGGATCTTGGTTGGCAGACTAATGTCTCTGCTCTTTACTAGGCGGTCAAGGCTAACCATTGCTCTCTTTCCCAGAAGCAGGCGTCTCCTAATTTCATGGCTGCAGTCTCCTTCCGAGGTAATCTTGGAGCCCAAGAAGAGAAAATCTGTCACAGCTTCCACTTCTTGTCCATTGATGCTCCGGGACTTGATAGGGCAAGACGCCATCAGCTTTGTCTTTTTAATGTTCAGTTTAAGCCCAAACTTCTCACTCTCTTCTTGTACGCGCATCAGAAGTCTCTTGAGTTCCACTTCACTTTCTGCCATTAAAGTGATATCATCCGCATATCTAAGATTGTTGATACGTTTTCCAGCAATCTTCACTCCAGCTGAAGACTCGTCCAGACCGGCCTTCCTCATGATGCACTCTGCATATAGGTTAAATAGGCAGGGCGACAGTATGCAGCCTTGCCTCGCCCCTTTCTCAATCGGAAACCGATCAGTAAGACCATGCCCAGTTCTGACTGAGGCCTCTTGCCCTTCATACAGGTTCCTGAGGAGACAGATGAGGTGAATTGGAACTCCCATCTCTTGGAGAGTTTGCCACAATCTTCTGTGATCTACGCAGTCAAACGCTTTCGCATAATCAATAAAGCAGAAGTAGATGGATTTCTGGAACTCTCTTGCTTTTTCCATGATCCAGCGAAGGTTGGCAATTTGGTCTCTAGTTCCTCTGCCCTTGCGAAACCCAGCTTGCACGTCCGGAAGCTCCCGATCCACATACTGCTGCAGCCTACCTTGGAGGATTTTCAACATCACCTTGCTAGCATGCGAAATAAGCGCGATCGTGCGGTCGTTGGAACAATCTTTGGCACTGCCTTTCTTTGGAATGGGGATGTAAACTGACCTCCTCCAATCCTGTGGCCACTGCAGGGTTGTCCAAATCTTCTGACATAATGTATGCAGAATGTTAACAGCGTCATGGTTGAGGTTTTGAAGCAACTCAGCCAGAATGCCATCAATTCCGCTAGCTTTGTTCTTAGCAAGGCTGACTAAGGCCCATTCAACTTCACTCTTCAGGATGCCCGGCTCGAGATCAGTAATCACAACCGTCTTATGTAGGGTTTGCACATTCGGGTCCTTCTTGTTTCATTATATCCTCTGTAATTCCTTACTATCTCGATTGTTGGACTTTAAACTTAAGTATGTATGTGATAGATGATTAATTTAATAAATAAAAATAGCACTTAAGCAACAAGTTGATTCGAAGTTAAAGAGAATAATCACTTATTTCGAGGTGACCTCCACTGACCCCTTCCGCACACAGCTGCCATCGTTGGAGCACATTCACAAGAATCCCGGCGACAATATCAAGTACACATCCATTCCTGCATGGGCTGCAGCTGCACCCACCTTCGAGTCCGAGGTTGGCGGCGACTGTGCGCAGCGTGTCAAGCATCTTGTCGGCATTTCGGCCGGCGACACCCCATCGCAGTCCCTCGGAGGCACGCTGCAACTCCTCGACAACGAACGCGCCCGTCACGCCCGTTGCACCGAAGAGCACGATGTCGAGCTCACGTGGGGAGCACATGTTTGCGCCGCCGCTCTGGGCGCAGACTGTTGCGAAGTGCGGCGCCGATACGCCGCGTCCCCCTCGCTGGCCTTCATCGCGCCTCGATACGCGCGCCCTCGGCCACTCGACGCGCGCACGGAGCGGCGGAGGGGGGCGTGCACATCGAAGTTAGGGTGCCTGGATGCTCTCTCTCGGGCGAGAGAGAGCATCCAGGCACCCTAATCGAAGTACCTCACCTTAACCTCACCTACTTGACCGTGTTCTGTGACGCCGCTGCGCGACGGCGTGAAGCCGGCAGTCCTTCAATAGGCACACTGCCTAGGTCGTGGCACTGCTCCGTGCTCGCTAAACAAAAGCGCTGCCACTCACCAGTGACCCTGTCCACTGGCGCTGGACAAAGATTCAGGTGCCCACTTTGAGAGGGTGTGTGTGTGTGTGTGTGTGGGGGGGGGGGGGGGGGGGTTACAGCTAACACTGCAACCAAACCTTTATGCTTTGTTGTCAAGGCTTCCCTTAATATTATAATTCTTAAGTCTGTGGCATTTCGTCAGGAAAACCATAGGCATGGGATCTACATGAACACGACAAAGGTCTAGTGGGGTCTGCTTTGAGAAGGAAAGGGTGGAAACAGAGAAAAAAGTAAAAGACCAGTCACGAATTTGCTGTTCAAAGCTCGCTTGTAATCAACTTGACTCAGATTCTGCCGAGTTCATGCATACAAGGCTACATATTACTATCCAGTCCCAGAGTGTTATGCAACATAAGTTTAGTGCTCCCTAATAATATTCCTTTAGTGTTCAGTGGAATAACTGAAAATCATAAAAATGCCGACATTTTTGATTGCCAGGTAACAGAATTGTCCTACGTTTTTCTCATTTGTCAAGTCATTATTTTTCACCTAATATAATTTATACACGCACAAAGTGTCTTTCCTTGAAATTTATATAGCATAAAAAGTTTAGCTCGACGCCAATAGAATTTCTCGGTTCTAGTTCCTTTTGTTTCATTCATTTGGGGATTAGTAGAGTAAAAGAAACGGTTCCCTTAACGCTAGTTGAACGTATTGTAGAAATAATAAATTTCACAAATTTAAGAAGCCGGCTGTGTAAATAGGATGTAAGGATCCTAAAGCTTTTCAGACAGCTCGTCCGCATATGTATAATTTTGTTTACTAACAACAGTATATTTACGCTGGGAGCGCACATCTTCCTCGTCCGATTAAATTTTTTTCTCGCTTGGTTTTTTCAATACCAAACTGGTTATTATCGTTTCATCATAATCGCCGAGAAATGAGATCAATCTTCTGTGTTAATCCACCCTAAATGCTCTGTAAACAATGTGTTAATTCACGTGCAAGCGATGGAAGGAACTCAGCGGCAGCGAGACAGTGAAATATTTCCAACGTGTTGTAAATGCGTTGCTATCGCCGCGCGAGCCGGCGCGACAGCCGAAAACAGGTTGTTGCATCGCCGCGGCAGAAATCTATATCGTTTCCGCTTGCATGTGAAGAAGGGTTTAGCCGCTGTATCTTTTGAATTCACAGGGCGCGTTAAGGGCTTCCTGTTTTTCAACCTTTCTAGACAGTCCCACCCAAACAAGTGTGGCAATACCCGGTGTAGGTTTAAAACCTGTAATCAGGAAAAATGTCAGTAACGTAAAATCATTCCGTAATAAGGAAATTATGAGCCTGTGCAATAAAAGTCTTTTCACCAAAAATGATTATTGGCACCACGGTTGTCTTCAAGGAATGCACTCCCTGCTTAATATTCTTGAATTGTTGTTTTTATTTATTTATTTATTTATTTATTTATTTATTTATTTATTTATTTATTTATTTATTTATTTATTTATTTATTTATTTATTTATTTCCATTATACAGAGTCGGAGTGAAAGTTAGTCTAGACTGCCTTTTCCAGCGCGGAGCCATATCTACAAGAAGCCACTTAAGTTCCTGGAGGAATTAGTTTGTATGTTGATCATGATCGTTGCTGTTAATGGTTTCTGTAAATGGAAGCTGCTCTACGAGACTACGGCCGCCTCGATCAGTTGTAGTGAAAACCTTTATCCAATGTTGGGAGCCTTAAATGATTACATCCCTGACGGGTCGGCTCTTGGCTTCGTGTTGTGGCCGGAAGTTGGTGCTTTCCAGCGACTCCCAAAGCCCAGTCCACCAGCCGCTTTTGAACGGCCGGGTGAGAGCTGCCTCGCATCCCTCGAGATTGGAGACTTGCCAAGTGGCTGGAGGGAGGAATTCCGAGCATTTGATCGACGCGCGCCGCCGCGCGCGCGCCGATCGTGGCGGCCGTGACGAGACTTTGTGAGGTCTTTATCTTTGCCGTCAATATTGTTCGGAGCGCTATTTAATTAACGTTTCATTAACCCTACTCAGCCTTAATGGTAACATGAGCTTGCCTCAAACATGGAACCTTTTCCGAGATCTCATAGGCCCATCTCAATCTGCAGCACCACAAATACATAACCTCAAATAACTAATTCACACTTCCCTTACACCGCCTTCAGAGCTACTTAAGGACCTCAAGGATATATACTTTTCACCTTACCAACCAACATCCCATCCGGACTATAAAGGACTCCCTAATGACCTAAGTCAGCCTATCACTGAAGCAGAAGTAATGGCAGAACTTCAGAATCTAAATACCTCCTCACCACCCGGATTAGACGGTATCACCAACAAAGCTCTGCGCTACTTAGACACCCCCTCCACAACAGCCTTAACCAACTACTTTAATGAATGCTGGCAACAAGGCACCTATTCAACCGAGTGTAAAGAGGCAAAAGTAGTCTTCATGCCAAGACCAGGCCGACCGCTTCATCTCCAACCTATTTTCCTCACTTCTTGTGTAGGAAAATTAATGGAGCATGTGATTCATACACGACTAAGCAGCTTTCTGGAAGAACAGGAGCTCCTGTACAACTATATGTCTGATATTCGTCCGGGTCTGGCCACTCAAGATGTATTCCTACAGCTAAAGCGCCATATCCTTGATTCGAAAAGTCGCTATACATGAGTTGATCCCAAAAAACATTTCAAATCAAATCAAAACAAAACAAAACAAATTTTATTTCTCTCCTAAATGAAGAAAGGGGGTAACGGAAAAAAGCTGCACGAAAGCAGCTTTACAAAGCCCGGCCCCCTTGGGCACAGTTCAGCAGCATTAAAAATATAAAAGCACTGAAATTGAGTTTGTGCATGCAGAAAATAGCTTTAAATACAGATTATGGTGTCAAAAATTACACAAGGGACACATTTGGTGGGCAACACTATACGGTGCACACGAGGCAACAAACAGTCACTACAAATATATATATATATATATATATATATATATATATATATATATATATATATATATATATATATATATATATATATATATATATATATATGTATGTATATATATATATATATATATATATATATATATATATATATATATATATATATATATATATATATATATATATATATATATATATATATATATATACACATACATATATATAAGAAATAAAAATACATAAAAGCATAAAAACGGGGACTCGTGGCTGCAGGGTATTGTTCAACAGTAGGCCACAGGCAATCAAACCTTTGTTACTTCATTTTGAAGAGAAATGTCAAGAACTAGGAATATTACATGCCCTCCCTGATATTGCATCGAGACACGATCCACTGCTGCCTTCCTGTTGTTTGTGATTTCACACTAACTCATTTTTGTAAACATAAAACACCACATGAACACATCCTGCAAGCAAAAACGGGATCTCGTGGCTGCGTCCAGAAAGCAAAAGATAAGGAACGAAAAGAAAGGCATTGCCGCGGAAACTACCAGGAAAGGAATGCATGGCTATAGAATTCAGGAAAAAATGATCGTGCAGATTGTGTATCGATATCGGCACCAACAAAAAACAAGGACGTTCAGGAGGGCGGCTATACGAAATTGATAAAGATTGATTTCCTTATTTTGTGCGGCAGAAACGCTCGATCCAAGAATTATTTTTCCTAGTATTATGGACATGACCGCGAGTTGCTAGGTTGAAAAATGTAAGAAAATACGTGTTTCTGGTGCGAGCGGCAGCCTTGTACTGGCAAATGAACGAAATGAATACATTGATGCAATCGGAAGTATGCCATAAGATGGGAAGTGGTATGAAGTATGATCAGGGCATGAAATATTCGCAATGACTCTAACAGCGCGTTTTTGGCACACTGTTAGTTTATGAAGGCTTGCTTGAGACGTGGCAGCCTAAACAAGATGGCAATCATTAAGTGTTGACAGAAATAAGGCGTTGTATATAACATTCTTCTTGCTCTGGTTGGTAAGCTATGACGGTGTCTATTTAATATTCCTGCAATTCTATTTCGCTTGCCGCAAACGTGTTCAATATGCTTATCCCATGTTAAGTTTCGGGGAAAAAAGACCCTAAGAGACTTAAAGTACTTCTATAGTTCAATTTCGTCATTTCCCAGGAACAAGTTTTCTGCCTTACTGACGTTGGTATTTTTTGTGCGATAAAATATTGCTTGCGTCTTTTTTTCCGTTAATTTTCAGGAAGTTATTTTCCGACCAACGCTTAATCGACTGCAATGCTATGTTTGCCATGAGTAGCATTTTATTCGGGTTTTCTCCCTTAATAAACAATGCGGTATGATCTGCATACCAGATCAATTGAACCTTCTTAAGAGTCAAGAACATATCATTTAAATAAAGGACAAATAACAGGGGACCCAGAACATACATGGCAAAATTACTTTTGAAAAGGAATTAAATTACATTACTAATTACTTTCCTGAAAATCGCAGAAAAGTAATTAAATTAGATTACTCATTACTGCTCCGAAAAAGTAATGAAATTACATTACAATTACTTCGACTGAGTAATTCAATTAGTTTTAAATTACTTTCTAGTTTTCATCCATGCAAAAACTAAGTAAAGCTAGTAAACTAAAACTAAGACGCACTATTCTGCTCAATTTTGTCTCCTTTTGCTGATCCGTCACGTTGGCTTCGGTTTGCCGAACGTCATTCCTGCTTTCGCGGCACTCTACTTTGTTGTCTATTGAAGGAGCAGTAGCGCACTTTAGTAAAAGTAATTTCGAAAGGAATTAATTACTTTTGATGCGAAATTACTGTCAAAACGTAATTCATTACATTACTAAATTACCAAACCAAAAAAGTAATTCATTACATTGCAAATTACCAGGAAAAGTAATTACATTACAGTAATTTCATTACTGTAATTCAATTACTGCCATGTCTGACCCAGAATACCCTCTCGAGGGACTCCGGCAGTTACTTTCTGGCAGATAGAAACTACATTATTGTGACTAACATACTGTGAACGATGTTGGAGGTATGATGTTAGGAGAGCATTGGATTTTCCGCGTATGGCGTATTGCTGAAGTTTCATTATCAATATTTCGTGATGTACAGAGTCAAATGCTTTTGAAACATCGAAATATATACCCGATGCAAGTTTATTATTCTCTAAGGCGTCAGTTATGGGTTCTTTTTGATTTAGGAGAGCTAGTTCTGTAGATTTAAATCAATGAAAGCCGTACTGACAAGGCGAAATAAGTGAGTGCTTCGCAAGAAACGAATAAAGACGAGTGTGCATAATCTTTTCTAATTCTTTAGATAAGACGGGGAGAATAGAAATGGGCCTAAAGTTGTTCACATTGTTTCTGTCACCCCATTTGTATATCGCAGTTGCCTTAGCTATCTGTATTAGTTCTGGAAAAGTGTTCTGTTCAAAGGCTAAATTATATATACTAGTCAAAAGCAGGCTATAAGATCGATAATGTACTTGATAGTGACAATTTGTATCTCATTAACGTCCCGAGATTTAGAATTCTAAAGATGATTGTATACGTGAACGACTTCATTCTCATCGGTAGGAAGGAATACCATGCTGTCAGAAATGCTAGTGATACAGTCAGAAGTGGGAGAGTAAGCTGCACCCGAGCTGTCGGTATGACCAATGGATATGAAATGCTTATTGAATGCACAAGACAAATCAGTGTTAGTGATAACTTCATTATTCATTTCGGTGCTAGTTATGATGGAGTTCATTGTTTCTGGTTGCCTCGTTCAGATAGGTAGCAAAGTATTCGTCCTTGGGAATTGTCATTTTTTTATATAAGCTATTCCTGTATGTTTTACATGTATTTAGAGCATTGATATCTTTGCTTTTGACAAATTTCCAGTAAAGGGTTTTTTTTACATTTATTTGGTTACGTAGCTCGCGTGTTACCCAGGGTTTTCGTAACTTTTTACACCTTCGTCGCACTGTAAAAGGAGAGTGTTTTCTGTAAAGGTTTGTGATATCCGACGCAAGAGCTTCGTACATGGCACTTACGTCCGTTCTTAAAAGAACGTGGTCCCAGTCATGACTATGAACTCGAAAAGAAGCTAAGGAAGAAGAGGTTACATTTTGTGTGTACAGTAATAGGAGCATCATTTCTGAGTGTGGAATGATATTTTGCATCAATTAAAGCGAAGGTAAGCAAGTGATCACTGATATCATAAAGAAGCACACCGCGTTAAAAAAACACTTTGATCGACATTAGTGATGAACAAATCGAGAAGAGTTTCGGACACAGACGTGACACGTGTAGGCACATTTATAATGTTTGAAAACCCGTGCGATCCTAAAATAGAAAAAAAAAACATTTTTGGCTTTGGCAGTTAATCATATCGCTGTTTAGGTCACCACCAAGGAAAAGCGATCAACACAATTCCCACTTTGAGTTATAGATTAATTCGCTCTCGCCCTGCCGTCAGATCTGCTGACCGTCCTGGTTAGCTCAATCGGTAGAGCGACTGCCCCGAAAAGGCGGTGGTACCGGGTTCGATTCCCGGATCAGGACGAATTTTTCTTTAACTACAAAGTTTCTGAGGAAGCTGTATAGCTTTCCTTTGTAGCCGTATGGCTGCGCTTGGGTGATATGCCAATGAGTATAATTACTCCCTTATTAAACAAAATTATGTTGCCGCCGTTCCGTGGGTAGCCTTCCGGCTGCTGGTCGTGGCATCCAGGTCACGCATGGCGGCGACTTCCGCTGCCCAGGTCGTAAGCCGCTGTTGAATATGCGGCTCCGAGCTGGGCAAAGCAGCCTCCCAGAGCTACGGGCTGTTTATTTGCCAGGAGGCGGGGGAAAGTGCGCTGGACAAGAGTACATAATGTGAGCATAGTCTGCTCGGGGAGAGCTGTAAAGCGTGCATTGGGGCGAGAAGGCACCGGGGTGGATAAGGGCAAAGCATGCAGGGGAGAGGAAAGTGTGGGCCTGTAAATGGCGCCATGTATTCTGTTCGATTTTAGATAGGGACTTGTGAGGGGGAGGGAGGGATAAAATCGGGAGTTGCGGTAATGGAGGGTGATGTGATGGAAGGCGAGGAGGGAGTCACGCGTGTTCATCCCGGGGTGGAGGGGGCCAGCTCGGTCGGTCATCTCGCGAGCGATAGAATTTGCCGCGTCATTTCGAGGGTGCCCTACGTGAGCCGGAACCCAGAAGAGTTGGATAGGACGGGAAGGAGGGGAGGAGTGCTTAAGAATATTGAGCGCAGAGGAAGAGATTCTACCCTTTGCAAAGTTGCGGACAGGGGTCTTAGAGTCGCTAAATAAGAAAAGGGCTGGTGTGCTGGCAATGACGAGGGCGATGGCTGCTTCCTCTGCGGCAGTGGAAGTGAGAGCAGGGATAGTGGCGGCTGAGATGGATGTTCGTGTATTGGAAACAGTGGCCAGGGCATTGGCGGGATGCGAGAGGTAGGGTGCAGCTTCAACGTACACGGCGTCAGACCGTGTACCGTACTGGCACCAGAGGGTGGAGGCGCGGGCGGATCGACGAGCGGCATGATGCTCAGGGTGCATGTTCTTGGGAAGGGGCTTGGCAGTGAGCATGGAGACGAGGGAGCTAGGCAAGGGATGGGTGACACAGACAGGAGAGACAGGGGTCAAGAAGGGAGGTAAGAAGGGCTCTGCCAGGGGTCGTGAGATAAACGATCGAGTTGTGCCACGCGATGGGTCTCTACAAGTTCTGACAGAGTATTGTGGACGCCAATCGCCAGCAGACGAGAAGTGGGGGTGGAAGTGGGAAGCCCGAGAGCCGACTTATAGGTTTGGCGGATGAGACAGTTCACCATGTCTTCCTCGGCACGAGACAGAAAGAGGTAGGGGAGGGAGTAGACAAGGCGGCTTATCACAAAGGCCTGCACAAGACGACGTAGGTCGTGCTCGCGCGTGCCGTAGTTTCGGTTAGCGACCCGCCGCATCATCCGTACCGTCTGCTGGACGGTGGTAGTAAGGCGAGAAAGGACAGTAGAGTGTTTGCCATTGGATCGGAGAAAGAGACCGAGAATACGGATGCAAGAGACAGAAGGGATGGGATGTCGGTCGATAGTGACGTTAAGGTTAGGAGATGAGGTTGGAACTATGCCTCGAGCCAGGAGGAGCAGGAGCTCCGACTTGGACGAGAACAAGCTAGCCCGGCCGTGCGAGCATAATCGGCGACCGTGTCCGCGCCCGCCTGGAGAGCGGCTTCCAACTCTCTGAGATTGCCGGTAGTCACCCAGAGGGTGATATCAGCGTAGTACGCATGAGAGAAGTTAGGTATGGTAGCTAGAGCACGTGCCATAGGGAAAGGGTGATGTTGAAGGGAAGGGGGGAGAGAACAGAACCCTGGGGGGTACCTGGATTTCCAAAAGGGAAAACGGGAGAGGAGAGGGGGCCGATTGAGATCTCAGCTGTGCGATGGGCAAGAAAAGCCTTGATGTAACCATGGATCCGGGAACCCAAGTTAAGGGTAGAAAGGGCTGACGCCATCTACGCCGTCTAGACGACCACCTCCTCACCCTCAAGCCAGGACCAGCCAGAGGGGAATGTCAACGAGTTCGAGCAGTGCTGGTGCGCGAGTGTGAGAGTGCGAGAGAGTGAGGTGACCAAGACACTCACACATAATCTGGCCTGCGCCTCTCATCTATAGAACATAGGGAAACAACCCTGTAAAAACTGGCGAGAAGTGTTTGTCGTGAGTCGTAAAAAGGAGACTGTTCCTCTAGTCAGTCTCCCACTAACTAACGCTATCATATAAATACTGTATATAAAGGTTTCCCATCTCACTTCAAAATCCGTTTTCCAGCCGCCTCCTCCTTGTTCCTGCCCCGACAGCCAGCCGGGCCTACAACACGCAACCTGTGTCACGACACCGGTGGGATTCACAGATACTGCGCCCTTTATATCCTGTAAATCAATTTCAAACGCCGCTGATGCCTGCTGTACTAACGCCTCCTAGACATCTGGGTCTGCTTCTCTTTTATGTGTGGTGCGGCCTTCGAGGAAGCGGTAAATGTAAGGCGCCGCACTGTGGCCTGGAAGCTGACCCCAGCAGGCGGCAGTTGTGGCAACCCTGTATTGTGGAGACGCCATAACGCTGGGCAGTTCGAAACTAAAAGCACACAAAAATGTTTCCGATGCGTTGTTGTTGTTGTCGTTGTGGCTGTAGGAAGAAGGAAAAGAAACTGCACGGGCCTTCTACTGGCTCTGTAGCTGAGCCACCTCTACTGCCTCATGCAGACAGAAGAGAAAATAGAGAGGAAAGAAAAGGAAGAGGGAGAGAAAGACGCGCGCCGCAACAACAGCAGTCATTCGCCACCGAAGCAATGGCGGGTGCAATGACGGCCTACTACAGATAAAACTTCGGTGGCAGGCAATCCCCCGCCGCAAGCGGCGGTGACCTACCTGTCCCAGCCCCATCAGGGAAGCGTCGGTCTACTCGGATTTCACCGACTCCGAGTACTGATTCGCCCTAGGCCCCCTCTCTCTCTTCCTTTCCTCCTCTCCGATGTTGCGTTGTGCGTGCCTGTGCGTGCCATGGTTGACAGTAAAGCTGCCCAGGTGGTCGAAATTACTCCGTAGCCGTCCACTACGGCTCCTCTTTCTCTCTTTCCACTTTCACTCCCACCTTCCTCCCTTCCCTTACGGCGCGGTTGCGGTGTCCACAGAAAACAAGTGAGTCAGTTACCGCGCCTTTCCCTTCCTATAAAATAAACCAGTTTTAAATCAGTAAAGCTGCAATGACGTCACGTGAATAAGCTATATACGCATAAATTCTTGGTGACGTCATGACCTGTCGTGACTGTACATCACGGACCCCTTGTCGAATGCAACCAGCATTTCATTGAAAACATCCAAGTTTACCGGCGTTTTATAATCCGTTTACAGGAAAGGAAAGCCGCAGTATCTGTCACTCGCGCAATACCGCTATCATCCTAACGGTAGACAAGGGGAATTATGAAGAGCGTTTTGCGATCCGGGGCGTGGCCGAATTGGTAAAGCGCTGCTCTAGGGATCCAAGCGATGGAGACTCGATTTCCGGTGGAGACGAAGCTTATTAATTTAACTCTCGCTCTAAAAAGCGTGACACCTCTGCAGACAACCTTCTGTCGACAATGGTGAGGCATGTTGTTGTTGTTGTTGAAAACTTTTATTGTCCAACAGAGAAGGACCACACCGCCTGGGCCGCTCTGTCTCACCCCCCTGTAAGGGGGAGGGGACTTAGCGGCCCAGCCGCACGGGATGGTCGCATTAGATGCTGGCCGGTTTGGTTTCGCCGGCGGCCTCTGCTGCCAGTTGGACGGCGGTGAGTTGGAGCTCAGGGTCTGAGCTTCGCAATAAGGTTTCCCAGGCTTCCCTACTGCTAATGTTTTGCGCCCTGCCTGGGGAGTAAGCGCACTCCCAAATTATATGGTCGAGGGTTCCTCTCGCCCCACACCTTTTACATTTATCGTCCTCGCAGTCCGATCGGATATGTTTATTTAGTACTGGGTTTGGGTATACTCCAGTCTGCAGGCGTCTCCACGCCATTGCCTGACCTCTATTTAACGCCTTGTTTGGTGGCGGGAAACGCCTCCGGCATTGCCTGTAGTGTTCTGTAATGTCTTGATACGAGATTAATCGCCCTTCTCTATTATGTTCTGCCTGAGCCGAGCCATCCTGTACAGCTCGGAGGTAGAGATCTCGAGCTGCACTGTGGGCCGCCTCGTTACCGCTGACAGATTCGTGCGCCGGGGTCCAGATGATGTTGATCGTCCTATCAATCACTCCTTGCGTTAAAATTTTGGTGGTGAGGGGGTTTACCCTCCCCCTACTGAAATTTTGGATTGCAGTTTTACTGTCGCTAATAATATATCTAGCTTTGGTGCCAACGCAAGCGATCGCTATCGCAGCTTCCTCCGCTATCTCGGTTTCTTTCCCTAGTATGGTAGCCGCCGTGATGAGGGTGCCTCCCCCATCTACCGCCGCTATGGTCATGTATCGACTGCGGCTGTTTCCTGCCGCATCTACGTAGGCAACTTCATTTGGGGGTTTGCTCCGATATATTGTTTCTATCGCTTCCGCCCTTTTCTGTCGCCTTTCCCTATTAAACTCAGGGTGCATGTTTTTGGGTAGGGGAGGGATTCTTAGGTGCGCCCTGATTTTCCTGTCAATGTCAACCCTTTCCTTTTGCCCCCTGTCTGTGGCTATTCCAAGGTTACTTAGCGTAGCTCTTCCCACTCGCGTCGTGCTGAGTCTTTCAAGTTGCGAGGTTTTAACCGCTTCCGTGATTTCTGAAATCGTATTGTGCAGTCCTAGGGCCAGTAGCTGCTCCGTCGATGTACATGTTGGGAGGACTAGGGCCTTTTTAACGCATTTTCTGATGAGCGCGTCTATCTTTCTCCTCTCATCTGCCTTTAGGTTCAGATATGGCGTGGCGTAGCCCACTCTGCTAATGATGAAGGCTTGTACCAATCTCAGGAGGTTTTTTTCCTTGAGGCCGCCTCCATTACGTGAGACCCTCCTGATGAGGTTTAATGTCTGGGTCGCGTGGTTTTCTAACTTTTTAATGGTGATCGTGTTCCTTCCGTGTGTTTGTAAGTGGAGTCCCAATATTCGTATTGTCTCTACTTTTGGTATCTTCCTTCCTTCCACGTACACCTGTGGGTCAGAGGGAGGTTTATTCCTGAGTGCCTTGTCATTATACACGCATGAAAGGCTTTTGCCTTATAGTATGATGCATTGCGCTACGCAAGTTCAATGTTTCCTCACACAGTTAATCCTCGCATTTTTCTCCTCCTTTAAGCATTAAGCTGTAGATAACCGCTGTGTGCGCACGAAGGTTCGAAATTCGATTAATATCAGTTTACCAAGTCAGAGTGAATGTGAATTAATTGAAACAAATATTTCGGTTTCCAACCGGCCTGCTTTCGCGCGCTTTCTTAAGAGGTACCAACCGAAAATGCATACACAGCTCGGCTCCGCAAAAAGTCCAGAGGCGTTAGGTTTGCGTGCCGCTGTGGTGCTCCAGCACAATAATGATAGAAGGGGGTAGAAGTTTTTTGAAGAATGGGGACACCCCATGGTGATCTTCAAAGAAGAAAACAGAAAACTAGAATTGAGATATATGCACTGCGACCCCGCCCCGGTGGGAACAGGCCGGATTGCATGAGCCCCTTGGCTGGGTAAAGCCCGCTCCCCGAAACAAAAAACCCCCCAAAACCTTATGGTACGGGAGGCCTTGCCTGGGGTAGCCGTAGGATGATGATGGTCGCAGGTTGAGGTCTGTACCCTCACAGGAGAATTGCACCTAGTGCATCCTTCCTTTCATCTGACAAGGCAATGATAGAATGAACCTTTAGGTTACCATTGTGCTTTATGGCATCACAGCTCATTTAGACGACGGTGACAATGCAGCGGCTGCACTATAGTGACTTGAAGGGGGCAATGCGGCGGGTGACGTATACGTGCCTTGTAAAGGGGAGGCGCGATCAGCGATGCAATTTCCGCCACCGCAAGGAGTGCTGAAATACTCTGCGACATTACTGCGGCCCGCTCAGTGAGCGCCTCACTCGGTGTAGGGCAGGGCGCCTCGATGCGCACGCCCCCCTCCGCCTTGGGGTAGGCCGAAGGTGGCGCTACTCGGAAACAGCCTCGCACACCGCCGACACGGCCTATAGGCGATGCGCAAAACGCCGACAACGCCGCCTGTCGCCAATGCCGCAAAGCGTAGGCGGGCTCGGGTCGGGCGCTGTTCATGTCAGCCTCTATGCGCGCGCGTCGCGTTTTCGTCTTTGGTCGTGGTTTAACTGATATAATGCCGCTGTCAATCTTTAGCAATGTCCGGGAAGAATTTCTGCGTAGTTGATTTTTCAAACAGACTTAAAACCTTGCCAGGAACACGTTTGTATAAGTTTCCAGTGATGCTTCACGAGAATGACGGCGGCCGTGAATCGTGGTTTTTCGACGCAGAAAGCAAGCAATTGCACCGAATGACATTTGTTCAGGTTAATGCCATTTTTTTTCGACGCGCTGCTACACGACCAAAGCTAATGCCATTTCCAAAGTATGGTAACTGCGATTGACATGCAAATGTTGGTGCGCCTTCAATATGTTGCGAATATCACTGCGCTGTAAACGAAAGCAGCCTTTAAATTGGCATTCCTGTCTTGCATGCCTTGTAACCAACCTGTTGATTAGGACTATCGATTACGAAGTCAGCGGCAGTGTCGGCGGCGTTTGTTTACGAAAGGGCACGGAAGGTGCGCACGTCTGCGCTCGACTGCGAAACGCGTACGAGTTTCAACAACGCATACACTTTGCGCACTAAAGCAAGTGTCAAGATCAACACGTAAAATAGGCAGTATCTAGTGTACTCGAACCTTCGAGTATCGCCCTATGGCGCAGCATACTACAGCCCCGTTGACTCCCGTACGTTTTCGCCAGATCGTTCGCTCGGCGTATTAAGGCCCGTCAAAAAATGCTTGTCCTCATCAAGAAAACATATGGCAAATTCGTAACGCTTGCCACATCGGATACCGCGAGCTTACCGCAACGACGCTTCCCGAGAAAGCAGCCGACGACGGCGCTCTGGCCGTGTGCTAGGCCCTAGTCGTCGCTATGCCTAAACGCCTAAACGGTTTCACATCAAAGCCGTAGCTGGAAGCGCTTTGGAAAGAGTAATTTTTTTTTATTCCTTCATCAAATTAGGCGCTTATTATCCATAATCAACAGAGCATGCGTTTCTGAAGGTGACGAAAGAAATTCGCCGTGTCGGCAACTCGGCGCCGACAGACCGCGGCAGCAGGAGCGACCTGTTCCGCCCGCGCTGGGTGCGGTGGCTACGGATTGGCTGGGAGCAATGGGTGCCAGTTTTTCTTTTTTTTTACGATGGTATTTGGCATATTTCACAAACATGACAAGCTGCACAATTATAGGAGCACAGTAGCATTTATTGCAGGTGGCATGTTTGTAGTTTATTTTGGGTGTATCTTCTCATCGAGCCTCTGGAGTCGAGATAACACATTTCCTCGTTGATCGCATTCGGATGAGTACCTCACACTCATTCGATACCTAAGGTCGTTTTCATCGAATGTCATTATATTTTCTCGGGTAGCAGCAAACAAATATCATTTTGAACGAACGTCATTCTATGGAAAAGGTACTAAATTTACCGTGTGGCAGGGCTGAGTGATAACTATTGATAACTATGTTTTTAGTGTTTTCTGCTTGTCATTGCACCTTCCATGAATACTTCTTGTTTAAATTTGGTTGACTCCGCTACCGGGAATATACAATACGCATTAGATTTGTTAAATGCTTAGCCAGACGATCTTTAGCGTGCATTGACATCGCACAGCACACGGTTGCATTTTGCGTTTCGCCTCCACTTAAACGTGGGCGGCGCGGTCGACTTCGGTCCCGATAACTCGATCTTCCTCAGTAGCCTGAGCTGCTGCGGCAGGTTATTGAACAGACAATTTCCAATATGCGTTTTGAAACTTGTCATGCAATTACTTTGAAGACCAGAACCAGTGTTCTTGTTGGCTGGCAAGATTACGAAAACATAACATGTCGCTGTACTTGATATTCAATCTAAATGTTCTAGAGCTTGTTATAAAGCGCGCTGTAATTGTGCAGTTGGGCGCGAGGGTGATACAAATGAAATCAACATGATATTACAATAATAAAATAGGATATAAAGTTTAAATCTAATATGCTCTTGGCTAACCTGTGATGCGGCATTTCAGATATGCTGATATCTCATTCCCCCATGAAATTATCTACCCGATCTGCCTTTTTGACGACGGAATACGTGAAATCCATGCCGTACAGGCAGTGGTAAAGCGCAAGCATGAAAAATCTGAACTCTTGCTACAGGAGCCCAATATGCGCTATTTATCTGATGCTCAGAATTTGCAAGCTCGCTGGCTTTTCCTGTGGTCGCACCGCTACGAAACCGCTCGCAGTTTCGAAGACGCTACCAAGTTTTCTGTAGCAATTTATTGCATGTAAACGAAGCAAGCATGTACCATGAAGCAAAGAAAGAGCATTGGTTCATAGGTCAAGGAATGAACGAATTAGGGTGGCGTTGTAATGAAAGCGGGGCACCCAAAATGAGCTGCACTTCGTATATATACGCAACCTTGTTTACGCCAGTCTGCAGGAGACACTTGATGCATATGGAGGCGATGCAGTTTCAGACGGCCGTGATATCAAACACATGTCCGCTATTATAAAAGGCGATCCCCTTGGGCACACTGTCACCGCGGAAGTGCCCGCGAGACGCACACAAACGGCAGATCGCACGCGCGCGCCACGGCCAGGCTTGCCGCATGAGGCCCGCCTCGGGTTCCGACGGCCGCCGCTAGGCGGCTTTCAGTGGCGCCCCTATAGGCGCTGCGCATGGCGTATAGCTTACTAGACTAGGCCTCAGGTCATCCTTTTGAATAAAAATTTATGAATGAATGAATGAATGAATGCTTACTCCAAACAGCATCAATCGTGTAATCAACGCCTTGTAGCTAGTGTGTGTTGGTTGTACGAGTTATTCAACAAAAAACAACACAGTCATTTGCCACCGTGGTTCTCAAAGAAAACGAGCTTCGCGGCAAATTGAATCCAGCGATCATGCGCCCGCTCTTCATCTGAGAACGCATGTACGCTCAAAGCATTTAACGCGGGACTGCTACCAACACACAGATAGTTCTGATAAAGGAGTTCGGCTTCGCGAGTGCCAGGCGTTGGTTGACATCAGCTGCTGTGCCGAAGATCTTCCCGCATCTATATACAGGCTAAACCGCCTGCCGCAGTCCGTCGGTGCCGGCATGAAGAATTGTTTGTGAGCCACCGTCAGAAAAAAAGCACGCTAAAATCGGTTGCTGCTTTGAACAATAGGTGATTGTATAAATTTTCAAAATAACCCTTGCTGAGGATCGCTGATCTACAACGAGGTTCTTTGATAACTGAGATACAAGCACATTTCTGCCCGCAGCCTCCAGCTGTCGATATGGGGCTCAGCTCATCCGATCTCGCACTTGCTCTGCTAAAGCTTCGCCGAAAATACATTTATTTTTTTTTTTTTACTGTGAGACAATTGGGTTTACAGTAAGGCTGTTCGACAAATAGACTATTTACTGTAGCGCTGGTCGTGCCGTCCGCTAGCTGCGGCTTTCATGTGAAACAGTTTAGATCTAGTGACGACTAGGGCGCGCAGCGGGCGGCTATGGCGGCGTTGTCCGCCGCTCTCGCGGGCAGTACCATTGGGGGTAATCTCAATGCATCCTGTTGGCCGACGTAAGAAACGCGTCTGGCAACTGTGGTGGGTTCCGGAGGGGTAGGGGAACGAAGCTAACATGGCGTTGGAATAAACGCGTTGTACTGTTGACTGCTTGTTTGATGACTTCGGTAGACCCCAAGTGGACAAGTGGCAATGAGACTCAGATGAAGACGGGAGGTGCGCACAAAACCTGTTAAGTAAACCCAATGACCTTACTTGAGACGCAAGAGCCTGCAGCGGCACGCAGGTGAGTGGCATGGCACACTCAGTGAGCGCACAGCCATTGTTGGCGGCACCGCTACAATTCGATTCAAATGCGAAAGAGTGGAGATAAACTACTCCGAGCGAATGGAATCGTACTTCGATGCAAATGGAATCACTGACGACGCACGCAAGCGCGCGGTTCTCATAGCGTGCCTTAGCCCGAAAGTATATGGTCATCTTCGAAGCCTACTGGCGCCGAGAAAGCCTCGGGATAAGCCCTATGACACCATCCTTACACTGTCCAGACAGCACCTGAATCCAGCACCGTAGGAATCTATGAAGGATACCGGTTCGAAACCCGCGTCAGAACACCGGCGGGAAGGTAAGCGAATACCTGGCGGAGCATGCAAAATTGCAGACAGCTGTAGCTTCGGCAGCGCGTTGGAACGTAACCTGCGGGACAGATTTGTTATCGGTCAATGAGAAAAGATGGTTCAGCGTGTACTTCTTGCTAAGCCAAAGTCTCTCGATCTTCAAGAAGCAGTAGACATCGCTACGTCGGCGGAATCGGCGATGCAAAACGTTGAGCGCGTACCCCATGCGAACGCTTCGGAATCTGCGAACAAGGTCAATGCCGTAGCTTTCAGAAAAAAAAAATAAACGAAGCACGCCAAGGTTCAAAAGGCCAGCAACAAAGATGCCGCGTAAGTGCATTCGCTATAGCTATTGTTCACATGATGCTCCTAACTGTCCACACAAAACGTCGACAAAGTGCCACACGCAAGGATATTTCTCCACAATGTGTTTCGGTGGTGGAAAGCGAAAATACCAGCAGTTTCAGGCGAAGGCGGCAAGTGTGGAAGCGGGCGACAACAGCACTGAAGCCCTTGACATTTTCACAGTAACAAGCGAAGGTACTGTGGTTGAGTCGGTCTACAAGACGGTGAAGTGGGGACCAGTGGGTCTCAACATGCAGATTGATAAAGATTCGCCAGTCCGCATAATTCCTGAAGAAGCGTACCATTGCCATGTCAAGCAGTGACAAACCTTGAAGAGCATAAACAAGAAGCTTCGTTGCTACTTAGGGAAGTTGCCTGTCAGCGGGGTGCTTCACATGACAACGCAGTACCAGGACAAGAAAGCTGCTGAACTGTGTCGTGCAGTGCCCAGGTTCTTCACTGTGCGGTAGGGACGTGATCCAAAAGCTTCATTTGCGGCCTGACCAGGAGGTAGACCCAATACTCTTTCTAGACAGTGAAATCTCACATGCAACAGAGCAGCTGAAAAAAATAAAGTTCAAAGATCTCTTTTAGCCAAGAACAAGACTGATGAAGGGCTCTCCTGCCAGAATTGCTATGAAGAAATACGCAACTCCAACATTCCTGAAAGCCCATTCACTGCCCAATTCACTACGCGAAAAAGAGAAACTGAAACTAGACAGAACGTGTAGCAAGGGATCCTGACTCCATTCATTGCTCTTGGGCAACGCCAATTGTCCCAGTAGTAAAAATAGACGGAACCTTGAGAATCTGTGGGGACTTCAAAGTCAGAGTCGGCCCCAAGTATGAGATTGACCAGTACCCACTACCAAAAATGTACTACATTTTTGCCTCTCTCAAGGATGGCTACTGGTTTTCAATTTGGACCTACGTGAAGCCTACCGCCATATACCACAGGATGAGCAAGCAAAACAAATTGGTGCACTTAACAACCGCAATGGCCTATTTGCTTACAGCAGGCTGCCGTGTGGCAGTGCATCAGTCTCTTCCAAAGGAAGATAGAATACTGAAAAGTGTTCCAGGCACTCAAGTTTTTTTTAATTGATGTCCTGATCGCAGAGGCAAAGAATAAGCGTGTTCGTGTCTCTCATATGAGTCGTATAGTATTTACCGCTTGTTGGAGGACTATGGTACACCCCAAGGGGCCAACACGTCCATTGTGGCAAGCGTTGCGAATTTGTCGTCTACATTTTTTATTCGGCTGGAGTAGGACATTTTTCAATGTACCGCTTATATTACACCCATCAAACCATCCTAGGAGGACGGAACGGGGCTGTTTATATACGACGAGGTCGGCCGCGTACTCGAAGCTTGAATCCGCCGGACGGCACATTAGGCAAAGTGTACGTATAGCAAGGAGAGATAAGAATGCCTTCTTGAACATACAGTGTCAAGCAGTTGAGGACAACAGCCAATTAAGGAACACAAGAGCTCTGTATAAGACAATCAAAGATATCAAAGGAAGCTTCTGTGCTAAGCTGGGCGTGATAAAGGACAAACGAGGCAAGGACCTCACTGAAGCCTCAGAGATAAAGAAGAGGTGGCAGGAATACACAGAAGAACTGTACAAGAAGGACCCGAATGTGCAAACCCAACATAGGACGGTTGTGATTACTGATCTCGAGCCGGGCATCCTGAAGAGTGAAGTTGAATGGGCCTTAGCCAGCCTTGCTAAGAACAAAGCTAGCGGAATTGATGGTATTCCAGCTGAGTTGCTTCAAAACCTCAACCACGACGCTGTTAACACACTGCATACATTATGTCAAAAGATTTGGACAACCCTGCAGTGGCCACAGGATTGGAGGAGGTCAGTTTACATCCCCATTCCAAAGAAAGGCAGTGCCAAAGATTGTTCCAACTACCGCACGATCGCGCTTATTTCGCATGCTAGCAAGGTGATGTTAAAAATCCTGCAAGGTAGGCTGCAGCAGTATGTGGATTGGGAGCTTCCGGACGTGCAAGCTGGGTTTCGGAAGGGCAGAGGAACTAGAGACCACATTGCCAACCTTCGCTGGATCATGTAAAAAGCAAGAGAGTTCCAGAAACCCATTTACTTCTGCTTTATTGATTATGCGAAAGCGTTTGACTGCGTAGATCACAGCAGATTGTGGCAAGCTCTCCAAGAGATGGGAGTTCCAATTCACCTCATCTGTCTCCTCAGGAACCTTTATGGAGGGCAAGAGGCCACAGTCAGAACTGGGCATGGTCTTACTGATTGGTTTCCGATTGAGAAAGGGGTGAGGCAAGGCTGCATACTGTCGCCCTGCCTATTTAACCTATATGCAGAGTGCATCATGAGGAAGGCCGGTCTGGACGAGTCTTCAGCTGGAGTGAAGATCGCTGGAAAACGCATCAACAACCATAGATATGCGGATGATACCACTTTAATGGCAGAAAGTGAAGTGGATCTCAAGAGACTTCTGATGCGCGTACAAGAAGAGAGTGAGAAGTTTGGGCTTAAACTGAACATTAAAAAGACGAAGATCATGGCGTCTTGCCCTATCAAGTCCTGGAGCATCAATGGACAAGAAGTGGAAGCTGTGACAGATTTTCTGTTCTTGGGCGCCAAGATTACCTCGGAAGGAGACTGCAGCCATGAAATTAGGAGACGCCTGCTTCTGGGAAAGAGAGCAATGGTTAGCCTTGACCGCCTAGTAAAGAGCAGAGACATTAGTCTGCCAACCAAGATCCGTATAACCCGTGCTATGGTCTTTCCAGTTGTGATGTATGGATGCGAGAGTTGGACTGTGAAAAAGGCTGACCGCCGAAGAATTGACGCGTTTGAATTGTGGTGCTGGCGAAGACTCTTAAGAGTTCCTTGGACTGCCAGAAGATCTAATCAGTCGGTATTGTCGACCATAAACCCTGACTGCTCATTGGAGGGTCAAATTCTAAAGTTAAAGCTCAGCTACTTTGGTCATCTGATGAGAAGAGAGGAGTCGCTGGAGAAAGATTTGATGTTGGGAAAGGTTGAGGGTCGCCGGAGAAGGGGTAGGCAGCGAACGCGATGGTTAGGTGGCATTCTCGAGGCATTGCAGATGAAGCTATGTGATGTTAAGAAGATAGTGAGAGACCGGAAAGCGTGGCGTGACATGGTCCATAGGGTCACGAAGAGTCGGACACGACTGAACGCCTGAACTGACTGACGTATTGTAAGCTTGACAACCTGGCGCTTTAAATTAAATTTTGCACCCGGACATGGTTAGGACAGAGCTTCGCCTCGGTTCCTCACCAACCTTTTGGCGGGTGCAATAAATGTTATTTCTCTCTCTCTCTCTGCACCCGGGCTTTAGAAGTGTCAGCGCACGTTAAAGATCCCCAGGTGGTCGAAATTACTCCGTAGCCCTCCACTATGGCTCCTCTTTCTCTCTTTCCACTTTCACTCCCACCTTCCTCCCTTCCCTTACGGCGCGGTTAAGGTGTCCACAGAAAACAAGTGAGACAGTTACCGCGCCTTTACCTTCCTATAAAGCAATAAAGCAATCAGCACACATTACGTATACCCTTCCGTAAACAAACACCGACACCGCCGCTGAACTTCGTAATGGACAATCGTGATCAGCAGGTTGGTTACAAGGAATTAAAGACATGCATATGAGTTTGAAAGCTACTTTCGTTCTCAGCGTTGTCATTTTCGCCACACAGAAGGTGCAACAAATTTTGTGTATGCTCCAATTCATATCCGTTGCAATAGAAGAAAAAGCATCAGTTTTGGCAGTGTAAAAGAACATAGAAAAGTGACATTAAATTGAAAAGATGTCATTCGGTGGGAATGGTGTTAAATTTTCCATGTGACGTGTCTCTAGAGGTATTGTTTGGATGTCCTGAGAAGGTCACTTCTTGTTTCATTGATGCCTCTCAGATTTTTGTGGGAATTCTCCGGACTTCCATAGGACATCCCAACCTCCCATAATCAGAGTCCTTCGGATGTCCCTGGGATGTCTGTGTGTTGAATGGGTAAGCGACCCGGCGGTGGCGATAGCAGCAAACGTGCGTGCTCGCCGGTCGTAAAACTAAAAATGCCTGCAGCATCCAACAGTGCTCAATTTAAAATCGACGCAGAAACATCTCGATCGGTCATCTAATGGACACCGAAAAAGTCTGGCATAATACGGAATCTCTCCAATCACATGCGATAAGGCTGCATGGCGACGGCTTTTGGAACAAATAACGATTTGTAACCTTCATGGCAATATACAAAATATTGTGCGCTTAAAAACAAATGAAGATTTGCCATGAATGCAGAATTGAAAATGAAGCGACGACGTGCTTGACAGCGCGGTTTGACTCACCGGCTTTAGAAAGGCAAAGTTGGCAAGTAAGTAGATCTTGGAACTCAACATCACCTGTCCTCAGCCGCCAACTATTATTGTCAAGAAGTCTGCTCGGCCATAACCCTGCAGTTCTAAAGATGATGGCAAAGGTCTAACAGAGCAAAGATATGGGGAAGACCTGGCGCCGCCCTCAAAGGATTAAAGGGGGGTGGGGGGGTAGCCGCCCGTTCTGCCTCCCCCTCCCCTCCCTGTGCGCACCTCCACATATGATACTTAGCATCATCAAGTTTTCATCCTGACCATTTTGAAACCCCGTTCTCCATTTCTTTAATTATTGAAATTATTACAATAATTTCATTAATTCATCATCGCATATAATACACGTATCAATAATCGATCACTAAAAACACAAATTACCATGATACAATTTTTACACAGCCTCCAAATTTCTCGCACGCGATGCTGGCAACTATTACCACTATGCCGACGGCTTTTCGGCCGATCGACCTGTATTAACTATCGCTTAATAGGTGATTTGTGAAGGCAGCACAAAAACTGCGCCTGTTTAAACGCTGTTCGAAGCGGGCGACTAGCTATACTGTCCTCATCATGTGTGATGCGTGGAAAAGTGCTTTTAAGAGATCCAAGCTTAGCAAAACGTCCAAACATGCTTGGTACACGCGATAAGCACTGCAGAAGAAAGCACACAGCACACCTTTGTACTGTTTTCCTGGAACTTTTCACTCGCCTTTATGCAAGTACTGCAAAGTGCCATCACCGAGTTTGCATGGATGTCAGCGCACTATTCAATCGTAGCCAAGTATTTCGGAATTTTAGAACATTAAATAATTTTATAACTTGAGCATGAATCGAATAACAAACTTTCCATACTAATGATTTCCAACAGGAGCGCATGGGCAGCTTTGTGTTTGCGTTCCATCTCTTCCGCCCGTGCCCTGACGCGGTGATACCGTGGTTACGGCATTCAACTGCTGTGGAAACCTTTTCAGCCATACAGTAGAGGTAACATAGTTTTGCGCTAAAACGCCAGGAAACCGCTTCAGGCCGGGAAGCAAGCATGAACCAGCATCCCTGTGCTCTGTATCGATCCCGATCGTCGTATCCCAATAGACTGTCGGTGATACCGGACACGTAGGATTTGTGGCTGCTCAGCAAGGTCAGTCTCTTGAAGTATACTGTTTTCTTGGCATCATCCGAGGCCTTACCAACCGGGCGGGTACGCTCTTGCCGAGGCTGCCCAGGTAACCTTGCCGAAATTAATAATAATAATAATTGGTTCACAGGAAGGGAAAGGCGCAGTATCTGTCACACTTGTTTCTGTGGACATCTGAACCGCGTCGTAGGGGGAGGAAGGAAGGTGTGAGTTAAAGTGGAAGGAGATAAAGGGGTGCCATGGTACAGGACACCGGAGTAATTTTGAACACCTGGGGATCTTCAACGTGCACTGACATCGCACAACACACGAATGCCTCGTCGTTTCGCTTCATCGAAACGCGGCCGCTCGCGGTCGGGATCGAGCTCGGGAACTGCGGCACAGTAGTCGGGCATCTTAACTGTTACCACCACGGAGGGGCCCGAAATTAATAGCCTACGCAGAGAAACTGTAATGAGCTGCGTTTCGATGGAAGCGTAATGAAGTGGCGGACGTGTGCTGTGGAATGTCACTTGTTGCAACTGAAGGAAGAAGGAAAAGAAAATGCACGGGCCTGCTACTGGCTCTGCAGCTGAGCCACCTCAGCTTCCTCGTGCGGATAGAAGGGAAAATAGAGAAGAAATAAAAAAGTTGGCTGAAGGCTTACTGGAAGATTGCGAAATCAATACTCTTGGCTGCGCCTAGTTCGACGGCTGCGCCCCGACTACTGCGAGGTTGTTGTTGTTGTGGCTGTAGGAAGAAGGAAAAGAAAATGCACGGGCCTGATACTGGCTCTATAGCTGAGCCACCTCCGTTGCCTTTAAAACTGATTGCTTTATAGGAAGGGGAAGGCGCGGTAACTGTCTCCCTTGTTTTCTGTGGACACCTTAACCGCGCCGTAAGGGAAGGGAGGAAGGTGGGAGAGAAAGTGTAAAGAGAGAAAGAGGAGCCGTAGTGGAGGGCTTCGGAGTAATTTCGATCACCTGGGGATCTTTAACGTGCGCTAACATCGCACGGCACACGGACGCCTCTTCGTTTCGCCTCCATCGAAGCGCAGCCGCCGAGGTCGGCTGCGAACCCGGGTATTCCGGACTGTAGTCTGGCGTCTTGCCACTGCACCACCCCGGCGGGGGCGAAGTGCTAGCAGTATTGCTTTCGCAATAAAAAAAAGACGAAGAGAAAGACGCGCGTCGGAACAGCCGTCGTCCACCACCAAAGCGGTGGCGGGTGCAATGACGGCTTACAACATGATCACAATACGGTGGCAGGCTAGCCCCCGCCGCAAGCGTTCAGCCCTGATGGGGCTGGTGCAGGTGGTCACCGCTGCTTGCGGCGGGGGCTGGCCTGGCACCGAATTTTTATCTGTTGTAGGCCGTCATTGCACACGCCACCGCTGGTGGTGGACGACGACTGTTGTTGCGGCGCGCGTCTTTCTTTCCCTCTTGCTTTTCTTTCTTCTCTATATTCTCTTCTATCTGCACAAGGCAGCGGAGGTGGCTCAGCTACAGAGCCAGTAGCAGGCCCGTGCATTTTCTTTCTTCTTACAGCCACAGCAACAACAACAACCGCCGCAAGCGGCGTTGATCTACAAGTCCCAGCCCCATGGGGCCTGATACAACTCTGGTTTGGTTTGGTTTGTAGGGTTTAACGTCCCAAAGCAACTAAGGCTATGAGAGACGCCGTAGTGGAGGACTCCGGAAATTTCGACCACCTGGGGTTCTTTAACGTGCACTGACATCGCAAAGCACACGGGCGCCTTTCTTTTCGCCTCCATCGAAAAGCAGCCGTCGAGGCCGGGATTCGATCCCGCATCTTTGGGAACAGTTGTCAAGCGCCGAAACCAGTGCGCCACTCCGGCGGGGCTGATACAACTCTTCATCACCGTGCTCTGCATGTGTTCGGATGCACGAACAGGTGTGGTGGTGGTAGAAAGCATTTATATAGGACAAATACAGGAGGTTATGCGTGAGCTGACCCTGAAGGGGCCAACCCTCACAAACACTAGGTGGAGGTCCCTAGTTCGGTACCCCAGTGGCGTCTGCTGCCGTTCGGGCTCGCCCGACTAAGGCCCGTTGTGCCTTCAGGTCGGAGCAGCCGAGCA
Organism: Amblyomma maculatum; assembly: GCF_055883805.1. NCBI lineage: Eukaryota > Metazoa > Arthropoda > Arachnida > Ixodida > Ixodidae > Amblyomma > Amblyomma maculatum. Next base: position 73,507,217 of record NC_139353.1, read on the forward strand.
GGGTCGCCTCCCAGTCCTCCCGGGTTGGGTTGGGGTGAGGGGGATAGCCGGATTTGAGGGGCAGGCCCACACCATGTGGTAGATCGCGAAGATATAATCTTCCATTGCGTTAAAAGATCGCGGCGCAATGCGGCGCTGCTGAGAAGAGAGATAAGTTCAAGCCGACCAAACGAAACATTCTACTCGAAGCATTTTCGTGACTTACTACATGCAGTTTGTTCCTAATGCGATTTCTATGAGGTTTTGACAAAAAGGCATGGATGAACCACGCCGCGGTTTCTTCTATTTCTTTGCACAACAGTCGGAACAGCCGCTATTTCCTAGAACCACGGTTATTAAAGGAAGAAAAGGGAGGTGAGGTTTGTACTTCATAGTTCCATTACTTTCCGACTATTCAGCTGTCATTTGTATGTGAACCGTTGCGTTTAGTGCGATTTCGATCAGTTGATGCAGTGCAATCTCGCGATGGGACGGGCAGACGTCATCGGCGCATGGTTGTATTCGCGTGTCTCGTTTCTTTTTTTTCTTTAATGAGGAAGCATTAATTCGCTTTGTTTACAGATTTCTGTCCGCAGACCGCGTCAGCAAAATCGTGTCCGCAGCAGTTGTAATTGAGCAGTTGTAGAGGTTAATGAGTGGTCTCAACAGATAGAGGGTGACGTAATGTTGTGTCCGAAAATAATTAGGCCAATAAGTTAATTAGGAATATATTTAGAGGCAAAATACGCAAAATCATGTCCGCAGCAGTTGTAATTGAGGAGTGGTAGAGGTTAATGAGTGGTGTAATTTCATAGAGGGTGATGTAACATTGTGTCTGAAAAAATAATTAGGCCAATAAGTTATTTAGGTAATTACTTAGAGGCACAAAATGTAAAAGTAAAGGCGAAAATGGTCTCATTAGCCAATGGCTTGGCATCACATTTGAATATATCAAGTACTAAAATAGTTAATTAAATCAGTCAACTAAGGTGACGCTAAGGATGTGACGTCACGCAACCTGAAGGAATTGGCGCGGAATTTTAAAGTATACCAGACTAAAGTAGTTAATTAAGGAAGTCAATTAAGGTGACGTTATGCAACCGGAAGTAGAGCCGAAAAAGGGCATAGGAAGGGATTGGCGCAGAATTTGAAAGTACCGAAGACTAAAATAGGCAGACAAGAAGTGAATTAATGTGACTTCACGCAACCGGAAGGAGAGCCGAAAAAATGGATAGGAAGGGATTGGCGCAATTTGAAAGTAGCAGACTAAAATGGGTAAACAAGTGAATTAATGTGACGTAGAAGATGTGACGTCCCGCAACCGGAAGTAGAGCTGATAAAGGGCATAGGAAGGGATTGGCGTGCAATTTGAAAGTACCAAAGGCTAAAATGGGTAAAAATTCTATAAAATTCTTGGTTTCCCAAAGTACTACGGGTACTACGACTGGCACTCAAAGCAGGATTTGGTACACCAAGCCTTGGGTCCATTTTTCACAACAATGACCTTTCGGGCTGGGCGGAAGGCCTGAGACGGAGGTAGTCGGCTTGGGCATTGTTCGCTGCACTTCCTTCCCAGATGCGCGCCGAAGTTTGGCTGAGGGCCATGCAGTTTCTGCTAATAATGACACACATTACTTTTCAAAATGCCTTACTCTAACCAAAGCAAGTTTTCATGCCAGACCAACGCTCCCCACAACGTAAGTGCTGCATCATTTGTGGGCACATCTAGTACGGATACATGCCGTGAAAATCCCGATGGTCATTCGTGTGAAAATGGCATGCCATAATGACGTTCAGAAAACCGCAGAGAGCTGCGATCAGCAAACAGCGCAGCGAAGGAGCGGCATCGGAAGCTTCCCCGGTTCTCAAAGTGTCGTCACGCGACGTCTTGGCGAATCACAGGCGGCGGCGCGACCCACGGTGAGCCCTGTCGCGCGAGTTGCGTATTTCTGCTAAAAGAAGGCTATTTCTTCCTTCTTCTGCCTCATTTCAATCTAATATTCGAGTTCGCTGCAAGAAAAACGGTGGGTTTCTGCTGAAAGCCCAATTTTTGCAAAAAGCGCTGCAGTGTCCCTTTAAAGATCCTCAGGTGAAATTACTCCGTAGGCCTCCACTACAACTCCCTTCTCTTTCCACTTTAATTCCTACCTTCATCCCTCCCCTTCCATTGCGGGTAACGTGCTGTTAGATACAATGCCGTTGCCCCCTGCAAGCAGCCCAACGTCTTCTTGCAGGGGGCAACGGCTGCTCCACATCATGGGCAATCCGGCTGTTTGAGGCGGCCGCCACCTCTTCCATACTTTATGCCCTCCCTTTTGTTTCCCTCAGGCCCACCAGAGTGAACATCCTGGACGGAGCACGCAGGAAATGGATCCGACGCCTGCTGGGAGCAACGCAGTGCTCTAGGATTGCGGCAACACTGGCGGAAGCCGGTGTCTACCCCCTGACCCTGCAGCTCCTCCAGAGAGGCCTCACTCACGTGGACCGCCTTCACCATGCCCCTGACGGAGCTTCCCTCCTGGCACGGCTGTGCAGCGCCCCCCATTCACGGATGGGACAACTGACGGCTGTATACAGGGACTTCATCGGAGATGCCCCAGGGTATTCCATCCTCCCTCCTCCACCAACACGTCCTCCTTTGCAGGTCGCCCTTGACCTGGAGGGGGTAAGCAAGCGCCGCTCCCCAGCTGCTGCCCTGGGCCAGGCTGCCGCAGCCCTGATTGAAGAGTGCAAAGGGAGCACCCTCCTCTTCACTGATGGCTCGGTCCTGCCTTCCACGGGCCAGGCTGCAGCGGCTATGACGGCTCCACAGGTGGGGGTGTCCAGCTCTTGCAGGCTCTCCTTTCCAGGTAGCTCTACTGCAGCCGAGCTGGCGGGCCTCCATCTGGCAGCGGACTTCCTGGAGACTGGTCAGCCCCCAGGCTTCTACACCATCCTGTGCGACTCGAGGCCGGCACTGCAGCTCCTGCGCAAGCCGTCCTGCTTCCAGCTATCGGCTTGCCACCTACGAGCGCGCCTCCAGGCCCTGGAGGATGCCGGCTTCGTCATCTTACTGCACTGGATCCCGGGCCATGCGGGCATCCAGGGAAACGATGAGGCCGACGCACTTGCCAAAGCGGCCCACTCTGACCAGGTAAGTATGACTAATCATGTATCTGCCTTTGACTTTTCCAGGCTCCCCCTCAAGAAGGCCGTGAGGGCCCTGCACCCCGATCGGCGGATCGCCGAAGGGAGGACTTTCCACCGCCTGTCCGACAAGCTCGCCCGCAGGGAGCGAGCTCTCCTCCTACGCCTCCGCACCGGAGGTTCCTGGACGCCCACGGAAATGTATGTCCGTGGCCGGGCCCCCACCCCAGCATGCCCCTCCTGCGGTGATGCAGGAACGCTGGGGCACCTCCTCTGTGTGTGCCCGGCACACGCCCACCACCGTCGCAAGATGAAGGCAGGCTACCGGGCCCTCGGACTTCCTGCTGCCACCGAGGAGCACCTGCTCTTCCCGGCCAGGAGCCCCCTGGCAGCCCACCGGCTCCTGCTGGCCTTCCTGGAGGAGTCCGGCTTGGCTGCAAGACTGTAGCCCACCACCGGGCCTGCTGACCTGCTGGCCACAGCGCCGGCGACGGAGCCGATGACAAGGACGACGAGAGCGACTCCACGACGATGATGATGACCCCCCTCCCCCTCCCAACATCCCATCTCCCCTTCCCCCGGACACCAAGAGTGCCGCCGCGAATTAAGGCCGGCATAACCCGTGTCCGGTATCCCCCCCCAAGAATAACCCAAAGACGCCATCCATCCATCCGTCCTGTGAACCAATTATTTTAGATGATAACCATACAGAGCTCTTTTGGTCAAAAAGCCATCATTGTCGTTGGAAATCGTTGTCATTGGAAATAATCGGGGGCTTTCTACCACCATAATTTGTGGTTCTAGTGACTTATGATTGTTGTGCAATAGGTGACGAGTTAATGAAATCATTTGAATTAAATGAATTCGAATAAAAAATTGGTACAAAGAGAGTGTCAAAAATGTTCAGAATGAAAATTTAATGCTTGGCAATGCTCATTAAAATATGTTAAGGGGGGATGCGGGGCTAAAATCGTGATTTTAATAGGAAAAAACGTGTTTTTTATTTTTTTCTATTTTGGATCCTGCATTTATCAAAGAAGCTTCTCACCAATTTTGGTAGTCATTAGCGCCGTAGAAAATAATAAAATGAATTTTTTTCACGAGGTGGTGGAGCGCGTTCGCTGCAGAAAGCGCCTATGAACGCTGCTTTCAACGCGCGGCCGCAAAGCGGGCAAGAAACCGAACGCGGAGTGGAACGCCACATTAGAAAGTTTGTTTTTCGCACTTTCTAGCCAAAGATGACCTGCTATCGAGAGTACAGCGCACAACTAAAAAAAAACAAAAACGGACAGCCTTATTTTGGGCTGGGCAATTGCGGATTGGCTGGAAAACCGAAACTGAAGCTTGGATTGGCCGAAACAAGACAAGTGACCTTCGAACGCTGTTTTTGCGCCAAAAGTAGCCTGGCTAACCAGACTGCTTTAGTAAGTTCGATGCTGCTTGTTATCTTTCTTGCACTTCTGCAAGTTTGTTGCGATCAGTGAGTGGTTGATGGTGGGATAGGAAGATGCCTGCAACAAAGTCTTCGACGCGGAGAAGCTTTGGGAAGCGAAGCAATCGCCACATAGCAGCGTCGAGTTGAAGAGGAGGGCCCTATGTATGCAGCAGGGCACTTTGATTAATTATTTTTGGTCCGAAAATTAAACAGCATGTTCCGAAATGTTTCAACTCATTTTTCTAAGTTCGCACTTTTTGCGAAAACACAACCTTAGGAAAACTATCATTTCCAAACTCTTTCGCTATAAGCAGCTTTCAAGGTGGTTTCTGGACTATATTTTTGTCGGGAACAAGATAAGGCACTTTTTAGATCACTAATTACTCTCCAAGTTAAAAAAAAATTGAGATATCTTACATACAATGACAACAAAAAAAAATGAAGTTTGTTTTCCAAATGCAGAAAGTTTTACAAAAATGCCGTAAAAAGCCCGCAATTCTCATTATCCTGCACGATGAACTATCTAGAAGGTATTCAATCACAAAAAATTAGTATATCTTCATTGTTTTTGAAATGATAGTTTTCCTAAGCTGACACACCTCTTTGTTCAGTATAGCAGCTACAAGTTATTACCTATTTGTGCTAGGGCAATGAAATTTAGAATATATTCTAATAAGAGGAAGGTAAGCCACTCCAGAAAATTTTATGAAAATTGGTACAGCCGTTCAAAAGTTGACCCTTTAGCCTAGCATCCCCCCTTAAGTATAACTGATCAATTATTTTTGGAAATAATTAAAAAAGTTGAAATGGTTGCAATTGTCAAACTGCTCAGAATGGAAAGTCGATGTTTGCTGATGGCAAGTATCGGTGTATAAAATTGGCGAAAAAATTTAAAAACAAAAATAAAATTGACAATTAAAAAGGTAAACACATCGGCCCTGTGTGTGAAATGCTCTCGTGTCACAGCCTTGACAGCGGAGACCCTAATGGTATTTTTTATTTAGGTCGCCACCCAGGCAAATGGGTTGCTCTATAAATCCCCCCCCCCCCCCCCTGCAAACCTTACTTAGTGCCAGCTCCCTCCGCGAGTAGTGGAAGGAACCAAAATGCAAATTCTAGCAAATTGTCAGCTCGCATTTGATGCAGCATGCATGCTCAGTAGCATTTTGTTTACATAACAAACATTTTGACGCCATTTTTTGAACCAACCTTTCAGGGACCTTGTAATGACAATTCGCGAGTTGGCAGCAACTGTCATCGGCCATGACGGCACATGGACTGGTGAGCCGGTTAAACTCTGTGAAGTAGTGAAGAAAAATAGAGTACAAAAAAAAAGGAAAACGCCATTGCTGCCAACACGAGTTTTTTTATTCTAGGAATGCGCAACGGAGCACCATCCTAATCGGAGGGTGAGCCACCTACAGAACCCTTGTTTGAAAGGACAGAGACTGTTCCATACGCTGTTGGTATCACTATTTCGTATGTGCGGACTTATTTTACAAACATAAAAACTGCCTCACATGCAACATGAATAACTAAATATGCTGAATTCAGGATGCTTGACTGTAAAATGTCCAGTGCAATGTTTTACTCACCTTCGGCACTGCAGGCTTCAAAGATTCTAGACAACATGAAATATGCACAAGGCACAGCCTAACGTGACGCATTGCTTCAGGAACTCTGTATTGGAGTAGGTGTATGTGGGCCACACAGAAATAGAACGACAGTACAAAGTCAAGTGTACATGGGCTTCACCTCCCGCCTGTATTCAGCAATCATTTATTACACCACTCTTAGGTTCCTCACACCACCATTCAACAGGGGCTTTGGAAAAAAAAAAAGAAAGGTTCATAACGTAGGAGTCCTAACATCACAGCTAGCAAATTGTACACACATGCACACACATACATGTACTATATAGACAAATTCAAATGCAGCATCCCTCATGAAATGCCACGAGTTGCAATTTTTCTGTTAGCATCAGCAAAAAATAGTGATGAGCACATAGAGTATAACTACAACAACGTTGCAGCTTTCAAAATCCTTTAGGAAGCATTGTTTTGTCGCACAAGCATTCTTCTCTCTGCAGAGGTGACCGTGTTTCTAAGAAAAGAACCGACCAGTCAGAAATTCAGCAGAAAAATTCACCTGTGATATTAGAAAAAAAAAGAGAACATACTGGCTTCCACAGTGAAAGCACAACTAAATCTCCAAACATACATAACTTGCTTTGACAAAAAAGCTGAAGGCTGTACAGAATTTTGGTCCGATTCATATCACATATTCATTTTGCACACGGCGTACAAAATGGCAAAGTAAACCCACGAAAAGGTCGCAATGAGATTGAGACTAAATGCTGCTCGATCTTGTCTGTGCAGAATACAGCATACACAGCACCTCATCCAAGAAAGCAGCAAAAGTATTTTTACATTGCAACTGCAAAAACTGGCACACAAACCCAAAAGCATTGTGCTCTAGCCAAGAAAGCAACTTTCAATGCATTACGGTCTTTTCTTGCAAGTCACATTAGCACTGCTAAGCAGCTCATGCATATGCACAGCTGTAAGAAATTTTTCTCTTACCTAGCGAATTCTGCAACCTTTAGCGTGTAAAATTCAACGTAGCCAGTTTCACTCCCAATGCACACGTAACACCAACTACCAAGTGAACTGTCACAAACCATAACGCTGCTTCTCGTACTCCAGCAAACTCTGATTACAGTTATCACGCCAAGTCAGTCTGTCAGTGGTAACTCTCCGAGATAGAGCCGAAGCACATCCGACATTGAAAAAAACACTCGGTATCTTGCGGCAAGAACACTCACGCATATGTGCTTGCAGTGATGAGCACACTTCAGCAATGGTGAGAAAACAGTTATGTTCCGCTGGTTATTACATCGTTTATTACATATGTACAACGCTGAAAACAACACTCTCTAGTGCCCCTAGACGCAGCTAGACAAGTTTTAACAGGTTTCCCAGTGAGAGTACAAGTGCGCTCTGTTCAGAAAGAGCCACGTTTGGAGCAGACTTCATACTTATGCTGCGAAACATCTCCTTTGCACATTTCATGAGAAATTTCCTAAAAAAAAAGAGAAAGGAAGAAAGAAAGAGTCCCATACTGAACCATAGCAGAAATGCTCAGGAGACTGGTTACCTTATGAAGACTGGTGATAAAAAGCAAAAACAAGGCATCAAATTTTTCCCAAGTATTTGCACACAAACGTTGGCATGGGACTCGGAGAATCCATGAAGAAACTGTAAATACACAAACTGTAAATACACGCTGTCGCTTGCCCAATAAAATTGGTGCGACACTAAGCTCCGCACATAATGATGACGTGACAGCATTATAATGGCTCTCGTTCACCCTCTCCCATTATGGAATTTTGTTCGTATACTAATTAGCAAACAGTCGTAAGATACCACATTACGTGAAGGGCCACCCGATATAGATATAAATTCGCACTTTATCCACAAACGTGGCTGCATGGAATAAGACAGTGTGCCTAGCTCAGGATTGAACGTCCTGGAAGGCTGGATTTCAAACTCACCCCTCCATCTCAAAGGTGAACCTCAAGTTGGAAGCAACTGTTACCTTGGCCATGCCTGATGTCACACCTGCCAAAGCTGTGCCCATAATTTTTTCTCTTACAGAGTCAATGCCGACACCCAACTTTCTGGAGAACAAGGCCTTTATCGGTATCACGCCTTAATGTGCACCTTGTCTTAGACAAAGATTTGTAACTGGCATGTTGGTTACATGTGACATGGATAACTAGGGCTGTCAAGTGATATAACTATAATCTAGCTAAACTATACTAGGAAAAATTTGTTCTTTTATTTACAAGGGGTCCAGGTTTATTGATCGACAAGTCAGCGAAGCAAACAAGCCTAGCAAGACTTTGCAAAGCGAAGTGAATGCAACGAGCTCACAGAATCAAGTGTGAGTTAGACACTGCAGCTCTTTTCAGAAAATATACGAAATTTAACACCTGATATTGTAACAACACGAAACTAAATCGCCCCCCTTTAATGAATAACATTGTTTTGCCCAAAATTATTTCCTTTTTTCACTTCAAGAAGGTACTAGCTGTTATTGTGGAGTGAGGAGGTCGATTTCAAAATAAACGTGACACATAGATCTTCGTGCCATCTTTTCAAAAACTAGTTCAAGAATGTTGTAAAAACTAGTTTCTGTAACAACTTGATGTTTCTTGTTTCCTTTGTGGAACTATCTAAATAGAATATATTGAGCACTGAAAATAGACTTTCTTTCAGTTTGCTGTTGTATTGGTATTGGTTGTGGCATTGCTCAGGTATTCATGGCACTGACAACCAATTGAAAATAGACTTTCTTTCAGTTTGCTGTTGTATTGGTATTGGTTGTGGCATAGCTCAGGTATTCATGGCACTGACGACCAACTTCTAGCTTTAAACTGGTTTACCAAGGTCAGAGAGTGGTTAAAAGAATACAACAAAAATGTACTCATCTGCTGAGCCAGTGTAGAGCCCAAAATGGCTCATCATACAGAGAAACACACCCCAAACCTGAACTTTTACAGAATGTTAAACAGTTCTTTTTTGATTACTCTTTCCAAAAAAAACCCTGAGTTTCAGTTTCCCCTCACCATTTAGCAACCCTGCATGCTAAAAAACAAAAATTAAATGAGACCCAAATGTTAAAAAATGGCTGCCAATTTTTTTTCCCGAATTTGCCTACAATATAGCATCTTTTTCTCATGAACGAATAAGACAAAGTTAGCATAAGCTATCGTGTAAACACCTCTAAAAAATTTCGAGCAGCAGAACTGAGGCTGACAGTAATAGTTCTGAAACTAGAGGGTGCCGTCCATGAGTTTCACATGCGAGCAAGGAGTCTCAGCTAACCGACTTCCAACTGCCAAAAACTACAGACCACATGGAGCCAATAAGAAAGCAAAAAAAAAGCAGATGTCCTCGCACCTTTAGATGAGGAGCCCAGAGCTAAATGTGCACACGAGTCTTTCCCGCCGACTGCATATTGTGGAATCAAAAATAATTTTTTTTTTTTTTTATGGCTCCAGTGGTCTGTAAGCGCTTTTTTTAGCTTTGGCCACCTTACCTTAGACAAGCAAGAGTGCCAACACAACGCTGAATGTTATCCAGACCTGCAGACCTCAAACTTTCTGTGTCCACAATGCTACACCCTCAGGGAAAAAAAAAGAAAAAAGAAAAAGAAACAGGTTGTTATCATTTAAATGACACATCCGAAGCGGCTGACAAAAGCCCTTTTTGCAAATAAAGCAGCGACAGCATGACGTTCGTTTCATTCAGTTTCTCATCAAGCAATACCGACAACTGACAGCTGTGGTCACAACTGCTACAGTTTCCATCTCACTCCACTTCAACTCCACTAGCACAAGTTGTACTTTGAAGACAGCGTTACAAAAGGAGATGCATTGTGTCCAAGTCTCACAGTCTCAGCCTCTCTTCAAATCTTTGCCAGATCCACACTAGTCCAATTTGAGCCACAATGGCATGCTCCGACAAACACTTCGTGATGCACCGCTATATTAGTCCTTACATTAGGTACTAAATAACAAGCAAATTGTAACAAGAACTGAAATGCGATGAAGTAAAGCATCTTAAAACACTGTATGTCGTGTAGTTACGGTTTGTACCGTGATAAGAAAGCCCTTTCCTGCTTGGTACCCAGGCATGACGAAAAGCTATGTAGCTTAAGCATTGATCCAACAGAATCAAAAGAGAGGGAAAAATGGCTTGAGAGAAGCCAATAAGATAGATGACTCCTTCATTTGAGTATTCTAATTTCGTAAAAAATTTTGCAAATTTATTCAGTTTGTTAAAGCCATGTTTAAGACTTAAGAAGTTTAATGTTAAAGGCTGCTCTGCAAAAAATGCCAACAATAATGCACTGAGGGGTAACAACGACGAACTACTCATTCAGAAAGCCCCAGTACAAGAGCAGACCTTGGCGAATATATTATTACGAGCAAATAAATTCCTGTTCACTCCATACCTTTTATAACCTGCACTTCAAGAGGCCAGTTCAGGTTCCCTTCTCTAACGAAAAAACACACAAACAGTCCCCACACACCACCTACGCATTCAGTAAAGTGTAGCATGGTGGAATGCTTCAGTAAACCTCGAATGCAGAAAAAATTAATTAAAAAAACATAATAACAAAGCCCAACGAGTAATCTCTAAAAGCAAGGCAGGTGTAGAGTGCATAGTAGTCATATGTCAGTCAGACTCCCAAACGTCTCGGGAATGGCACATTCGTAGTTGCATTTCAAGAGAAATTTCGCTTGCTAGAACGCTCATCATAAATCGCCATAACCAACAAATGCCAACATGTTACAGGACTACAGAACACAGTCTATGTTCCTATCCATTTTGCATATCCAAACTAAAAGCAACGAAGCAAACTATAGGTAACTTAGGAACATCTTACACATGGCCAACTTGATGCATCCTAAATAAATAAAAAAAAGCTATGAAATTTTCAATATGCCCGTTCTATGAGCTTTTGAGTCCCCCTTCAGCAGGCGGGGTAGCTACCATTACAAAATCTCTATGGAAATACTTTCTTCCACTACTACCGACTGTTCTGCGAATAAGGTGGTGATCCAATGCTGGCAAAAGCTGACCTAAAAGTAAGAAAGCCTGCTAGCAATATAGAAAGAGTTCGTTCTCATGACATAAAGTTGTGCGTCGTTAAGTTTTATATTCTCCCCATTTAATCTGCGCACAGTAACACAGAGGAAACAGGCAGGATGATGAAGCCAAAGAGCAAAATTTCTCTCTAAAAGTTAAAACAAAACACAGTACCTTCCCATCAATGAAAAGCTGCTAATGTGTGCACAGCGCTGGAGGACGCAAGCCGACACACATGGAAGAAGAACAAGAGATACCCAAGAGTAGATGCAGTCAGCACCCTTGTCTCGCAAAGCCGGCACACATTTCGCACAAGCCTTTGTAGTTTACAAAGCCATTCCTAGTAAAAAAAAAAAAAAGTAACTGCAACCAGTATGCTCTCTGCATAGATGACTTATCAATGCATCTTCGGTAACTAATAATAAAAAAGCAATTAAAATTGAGGAAGCACCAGAGAAAACAAACAAGTCCGCTACAATGCTTTCCACGGCTTCTCCCATATCTCTCCAGCTCCAGTACATGGGCTCGGTTCTCTTATCTATACAAAGCGTCCAGCCTTCGGTATATGTACACAAATAAATACCAGGGTCTTTAAACAAGGACAGCAAAACAAAGCCAGGGTCGAAGTAAAAACATGAAACAAGAAGGATGAGGAAAAGGAAAAAGAAAGGAGGGGGCTGCTCTATCTGTACAGCTTCGTTGCAGGAAACGGCCGATTAAAAAAATAACTAAGGAGTCAGGAAAGAAAATATACAATCGGCAACAGTGAGGACGCCATCTCCGCATCTGAGTCGGCGTGACACAGAGTAGGCAACGACACTGACCTGTGTGTGTGTGTGTGTGTGTCGGACTAACTGAAACACAGACCTAGATCTCGTGGCACGACGAGCAGGCGTTGGTGTGGAAAGGGACCTCCCAGGTGATGGCAACAGCTGAAATCGCACACGAGTCCTTCACTGACAAGAAGCGTGCATTTGTGGGTGACGTTGCTGTGAATGGTGAACAGCTGTCCCCCGCGCCGGCGACACTTTCGCCGCCTCTGATGACCACTTGCTCGGTCAAATCATCATTCAATACTCATTCTATAAGGTAGCCCTAAATAAGCAGGCAAATATATGTGCCTGCAGTTCAGTTTAGTGCACCCACTTCTGACTTTCGGACACCATCATCCAGCAAGCAGAAAATCCTGGCAAGCCGTGTCACCGTCACGTCCAAGTCAACGAAGGTGTTGTAACGATGGCCACGATGACACCCACTGTCACAAGCCCAAAGCCACACGCACAATATCACCAGGAACACTTTGCCACTGTGCGTCCAAATGGTGAAAGATGAGCCGGTCCCGAGCATTCTTTTTTTCTTTTCTGAGTAACTTGCAGACCCCTTTCATCCTGAGATGCTGTAAAACGTCTTCCTCATTATACTTCAACTGTCGTCGAAGGGGTGGTGGCACACTCTGCTGGGCTTTAACAGAAACTGTGCCCTAGTAACTGTTCTCGTGACCAGCCAGGATGTAGATGTTGGAGGGACCGGTAGGCTCGTCCGTCGCTCTGCTCTCAAGCACCACGATCCTACAGATACACACGCAGAAAGAAAGATTACACTAGGTCTCTTTTACACTAGGAGCCCTGCCCACATTGACACAAATTCACTCCCTGCGGCGTATGCCTGGGCTAGTTGGTGTGGCTTTGAAAACAACAAAACATGAAATCAGTGAGTAATGGATGATTTAGTATGTTTTCTTGAATATTCGTTAAACTGTACATTAGACTGGCCACATAGACTTGTACCTGCTTGTATCAGATTTGGGCACTTTGCACCGTATCTCGTTGAATACAGATCCCGGATCTTAATATTTACCTCGCGGGTACTGAAGCATGCGTGCTCAGACATGTTTCTACCCGAGTAATCTGAACTCTGTCTCTTCTTAAAAAATTTACCAAATTCCACACAAGTCACAAATGCATCACACCACATAGCATAGATATTGACTGAGTTGTAGACTTCTTTTTTTTTTTTTTTTTTGTCTAATCCTCCGAGAAATACTCAGCCGATTTTATTATATGCCTAATGCCAAACACTTACTTGCAAGAAATTTCCCTAAAGAAGTGAACAAAAAAAAAAAGAGATGAGGAGAGAAATGTGACACTATCCCACAAATTTATAATCTCAGCGTAACGGGGAGCTGCTCAGCAAGTCATTTTCCTGCCCCACTCAGTAGCCTGCAAAAATGGCCTTCAACTTTCGGGGCACAGGAATACACTACCATTTCAATTTTGAGGATTACCGTTTAGAGGTACGCTCTGAGCACTAATTGAGGTAGGCATGTCATTATTGACAGATAAGTGCGTTTATTTACACACAGTCGCAGAATATGCCTGTACGAGGAAACAAATTTGGAGAGAACCTTTCTCAATGCCTTTTTAAGATATGCAACATAATGTGAACGGCAGCACAGGTATGTCTCTGAAGTCAAATACACATTTTCGGAGCAAACCCTACAAGAGTCAAGACTCAAAGCTTGAAATCTTCCTTTGTTCCTTTGGTGAATGGAGCACTCTTTAGACAATCTACATAGACAGTAGCGTACCTTTTAACTCTGGGTTAATTTTTTTGAAAATCTGTGGCTTCAGGCCTAACCTGACCAAACTTTCTTTGCTGACCATTAAGCGAAACCAAGGAGTTTCCGGCTATGGCAAGCTAGGACAAGCTACAACATTTACCCTCAACAAAGCCCCAATGTAATGATAAGGGACAAGGAAAGTAACTGCCGTTTAGAAAATGAAAATATAATAAAAATAATTTCAGCTTTGTTTTCTGTTAAATCAAACAGCTTAAAAAGAACGAGATTACGGGAGGCACAAAAAAAAAAAAAAAAACAGAGCCCAGCTTCAGAGCATGTTGCTTACAGGAGGAACATAACAGTCTGTACATCCTGTCTCATGCATAACAAACATTCCGAAATAAAGTCAAATGACAAAAAAGTGTACAATTTAGTAAGAAGAACCAAAATGCTCACGACTAACCTTTCGGCCTGTTCACACGTGGGGTCAGCTGCCGTGAACCCAAAATACTTTGCGCTGAACATGCAGGATGAGTGCAAGGAAAAGGAAAAGAAAGCAAGCAAGGACAAATTAAAAGAAAGAACACTTTGAAACAAAAACATAAATCGGCCTCTTTCATTTCTGAACAAGCCATCCTTCACAACCAGAACTGATCACACACAAATGATTCAATGCACACAAACAGCTTCGAATCTGTTATGTCAAACGATTTTTTCGTCACTCTGAAAAATGCAGTGTTCTGAAACTTTATTGGAGCCGTTTCAAAAATCTTCCCGCCTCAACTCTAACCTGCCTTAATTAGCATCATCAAGCATTGGCTTTTCATCCTGGGCATTGTGACACTCGTGAACCCCTTTTCCATTTTTTTTTCTCATTTTGTTAATTCATCAATTATTCAAATGATTACAATGATTTCAATACTATTCGTCATCACTTAACACACAGCAACCAACCATTAATCACTACAACCAAAAATGATCATGATAGGATTTTTTCTACGCAGCCCCCATTTCTGAGACGCGGTGCCGATGACTCCTACTGCTGCAACATTGGCAGCTTTTCAGCCAAGTGTGCTGTATTAGCTGTCGCTTAATAGGTTATTCAATGCAGTTTGTTTACAAACTTATCACTGGGGTAAGCATGGCCGTTTACACTGCCGACGACTGCCTGCCTCTCAGGCACCTTGAGCCACCTCGAGTGGGAGAGCCAGGATTGCTTTACTTTTAAGAAGCAGCGCTGCAGTAGCAACAGTACACAGCCGTCTCGCCTGCAGTAGTCAATGGGCCCAGCCATTTTCCTCAAAGTGGCATCTTTTCAATTTCAGAAAGACTATGCAGGCTCTAATGGCATGATCCAGTAACCCCTGAACGTAACGTCGATCCATGCTTGCAAAGCTTGGACATTCCAGAACAAATGCCTGTAAAGCTGTTTGCCTACTGCACCACTCCTTCCGGTGGGTGCACTTTGCACGCAGCCTACAGGAGCACAAAAGTGGGCTAAAGTGCTCTTTGCTTCATAATTTTCCCATTGCTCTAACAATGTGTCCACAACGCTCCTGCGCAGAGAAAAAGCATGCCTACCTGTCTGACCCGAGGACGCGGAAGATGCGTGTGGAGTCGCTGATCTCCTGGACCACCTCGTTGTTGATGAAGCTGCGTCCCTGCATGCCGTGCTTGTGGAACGCTAGAACGCTGTCCGTCAGGCAAACTGCACCACAAGAACACCGCCTGAGGATAGTGCCATCTGGTGGTGGTGGTATGTCCCAAATGGCAAGCTTCATAGTAATGAATATGCTGTTTTATCATTTCAGACAATCGCTAGAAAGTAGTTGCAATTGGTGAAAACTTGTCCAGTTGATTAACTATCCTTTGAATTGATGTGAAAAAAAAAAAAAAAAAAGGAAGCGAAGATTGCAAATGAGTTTGACTAAAATGAAATTTTAAAAGTCAGCTGTTCTTTGTTACATGTAGGCTTATTATAAAAGCGTAGATTAGTATTTATAGGCATATGAACAGCTTCTCTTCTAGCTCTCGCAGAATTCAGTTTGTATTTGTGATGTCCTAAGCACAAAAAAGATTAAGTAATAAAACCAGTTCGTAGAAGCCAATAATGAGCCAGGATTGCTTCCTTGGTTGCTTCCAGATGCTTCGCCACCTTACACCAATGACATGTGGAGAAGCCATTGGAATGGCACCACGCTTTTGCTCACGCTGCATTCCCCTGAGCCAGGCAGCCCGCTCGTAAGAAAGCCAATAGTTGTAGCTATCAAATGGCTCATCCCTATGCCGCTAAGGCACCACAAAGAAACCCCCGCGTTTCTCCTCATGAAGTCATGCTTTCGTGGGTCCGAGCCTCTTCTATTGGCTTTTTTCACGCTCCACCTGTTTGCACCTGGGCACTAAAGGAAAGCAACTGTGACGGGCGAGCGCTGCTGTATAGTTTTTGGATGTCGCGAGCACTCGTTAGCGCATGTCCGCTTGATGGCAAAATGTATTATACAACCAAATTTTGCCGAAGTTTTAACCATATAGCGATAAAATCGTGTTATCTTGAAGAATATTAACCGGAAGAAAAATAGTGTAACTCTATGGGAGATTTTTTTACTACCCATGATTTTGAGCGTATGAACCGGGAACATAACGAGGTTCTGCTTGCCTTCAATAGACAGTAGAGAAACTTTGTAATATAATAATAATAGGCAGATTTGCTTCATCAAGGTTTAACTGCGTTTGCTTTTGGAAGTTGCCAACATACTGTTTAACCCTCTCCCCTTCATGCTGTGATGCGCTTCTTTTAATGCGGAAACATCACTGTTTGGTAAGAGCCCAAACAACTGAGAACTTATGGTTCTGATGCCTGTGTGCAAGACAGCTCCATGCAACTAGACAGATAGCATGCGCAGTTCTCATTCTGAGGCAGCCTTCGCCGCACTGCTCTTCCTCTATACTGATGATTTACTCACTCGATTTACGCTCCGGGTATTGGCAGGTGCCCATAGCAGAGGCGGATCGTGCTAAGACCGCCTTTATTACTCCAAACAAACTTTACGAATTTAATGTTATGCCATTCGGACTCTGTAACGCCCCAGCCACATTTGAAAGAATGATGGACACTGTACTGTGCGGCCTGATATGGAACATCTGCTTATGCTACCTCGATGATATCGTCGTCTTTTCAACCAACTTCCCGACCCACCTGACTCGACTTTGCCAGGCCTTCACCTGCCTAACACGCGCCGGTCTTCAACTGAACCTCAAAAAGTGCCGCTTTGGTGCCCGCCAGCTCACAATACTCGGACATGTTGTGTGTAATGATGGAGTTCTGCCTGATCCTGAGAAGCTGCGCGCCGTCGCTGACTTTCCGAAACCGACCACTTTGAAACAACTGCGAAGCTTCGTGGGCCTCTGCTCGTACTTTCATCGTTTTGTTCGAAATTTCGCAACCACCATAGCCCCCCTTACACAGCCCTTGAAAGGCACCCCTAACCTCTCCTCTTGGTCGCCAGCCTGCGATGATGCATTCGCGACACTGCACAATGTTCTGACGTCACCGCCAATCCTTCGCCATTACGACCCTACTGCACCTACAGAACTTCACACCAATGCCAGTGGTGTCGGCCTCGGCACCGTCCTCGCTCAGCAAAAGCCTGGCTTCTTCGAATACGTAGTCGCCTACGCAAGCCGTGCTCTTACCAAAGCCGAGTCCAACTACTCCGTTACCGAAAAGGAGTGCTTAGCAATCGTGTGGGCTGTAACGAAGTTTCGCCCTTACTTGTACGGCCACTCCTTCGAGGTAGTTACAGATCATCACGCTCTCTGCCGGCTCACGTCGCTCAAGGATCCGTCTGGCCGTCTCGGGCGCTGGGCTCTCAGGCTTCAGGAATACGACATCTGTGTAGTGTACCGCTCTGGCCGCAAGCACTCTGACGCCGACGCTCTTTCTCGGTCACCGGTGCGCTCACCTAACTCATCGTCCCCTCCTCAAGCATTTTTGTCAGAACTCACCATTGAGGATATGCCTTTCGAGCAACGACAAGATCCTTGGGTTTCTAACCTGCTAGATATCCTTGGCACTACTTCCGCGGCTACGCATCCTTGGGCACTCCGCCGACAGGCCTCCCATTTCACCATTCGGGACGGCCTTCTCTACCGAAAGAACTACAACTCAGACGGCAGAATGTGGCTTCTTGTCATTCCGCGCCACCTCCGCTCTGAGGTTTGTGCCCACCATCACACTGACCCGAAAGGCGCTCATGCCGGCGTCCTGAAAACCTATGATCGAATTCGTCAGAGGTACTACTGGCGGGGAATGTACGATTTCGTACGTCGCTACATTCGCTTTTGTACCGCCTGTCAACAACGCAAGATTTCTCGCCACCCCACTGGCCCTCTCCAGCCTTTACAGTGTCCAGCTCGCCCGTTTGATAGCGTGGGAATCGACCTTTATGGTCCGCTGCCATGAGTGCCGCTGGTAATCGATGGGTCATCGTCGCCGTCGACCACCTGACCCGTTACGCCGAAACTGCTGCACTTCCCGCGGCGACAGCCCGAGAGGTAGCCCATTTTCTTCTGCACCACTTCATTCTTCGACACGGCGCCCCTCGCGAGCTACTGAGTGATAGAGGTCGTGTCTTTTTTTCCGAAGTAGTCCAAGAGCTCCTGTCGCCTTGCAAATCGATACATCGGGCTACAACTGCGTACCACCCACAAACAAACGGCCTCACGGAGCGCTTCAACGGTACGCTTGGGGACATGCTACCCAAGCAACAACTGGTTTTTCGCCCTTCTTTCTCTTATATGGCCGTGAACCATCTTGTACTCTAGACACAATTTGGCCATACACATCCAGATGCCTCTGAGTACATACAGTGCTTTGTCAGATATTGTACAGAAGGCCGAGGAATACCGTCAGCTAGCTCGCACGTTTACCTCCAACGTGCTTTGTCAGATATTGTACAGAAGGCCGAGGAATGCCGTCAGCTAGCTCGCACGTTTACCTCCAACACTCAAGGCTATCGCAAAGATCAGCATGATAGCGATACCCCTGCTCCCACGTTCCTGGCCGACAGCTTCGTTTGGCTATGCGTTCCTGCCACCAACAAACTAGAAGCCAAATACCACGGACCTTATCGCGTCTTGGAACGCACATCCCCTGTGAACTACGTCACCAGCCAGTCACTCCTTCTACCGACCACCGCCGTCGCGGCCGCGAGGTTGTCCACATTAGCCGCCTCAAGCCATATTACAACCCTCTGGTCGTCTCTTCTCCCCAAGTCGCCAGGATGGCGACTTATTCATGTGGGGGAAATGTAAAGAAGACAAAGAACGGAAAACGCTGCGGCATCGCCATCACCATCGCTGGTCTCCGGCGCCCATCTCTCGCGCTGAAGCTGTGCCCTGCGGCTGGCAATTCAACCCTGCTGTGCCCGAATTACTGGCAGTGCTAGACGTTCAAACCAACTATTTAAATCCACATTTCAAGGGTTTCAATATCACACAACTTTCTGTGTTATTTACGCTCCACTTTTAACAAAACCTATATTTCCAATCTTGAAACATTGGAGCCTCATTCTGACAACCCTTTAGAGTCTGCTTAAAATGACTAGCTTCTCGTCTTTGAAAATCCCTCAGTGCCGAGGGCGATTGCATCCGACTCAAGGCTAGCCTACCTCAGACCCCTCCTATCATTCTTCCGCATACCAGCATCTGTTAGAAGCTGGTGCTTCCTGTGTGCCCAGCAACCTCTTTTTCCTGCAAGCTGTCCCCCTGCCTTCTAATGTAGTTTGCTACATGTAGTGGAGTTCCAGTGACTTACCAATGTACTCCACTGTGAAGTCAAAATGGAGCTCAGCCGGTTGAACGTCGCTGGGCTTGAGCCGCCCTTCCAGGTCCAGCAGCTTCACTTGATCTGCAAGGTAGAGTTTACCATTGGAACCACGTGTAGTGTTTGTGCCTTTTTTAAAGTTTGTGAAAATGTCCTGTGCCATTATATTATCATGTCTAATAGTATTAACAGTCCCTTGAACAGCCATAGCACATACTGTCAAACCTCGACATAACAAACACGCATAAAACGAATTATTGAATATATCGAACTCTTCCAAAATATTTTTGTCAAACAGATGTATTTTTAACTCCCCACAGCGAACACGGTTCGGCATAAAACGGATATTACGAACTTCGCGATGCCAAGCACTACAGGAGGCAGGCTTCGTTGCACTACATGTGTTGTGCGGCGCAGCAAACGTTCAAAACTACCTCGCAGGCGCTGACAGCGCCACAGATGCCACGACGGCATTGGGAGTTGACAGCCAAAGAAATCAATGGCCTTCGAGATCACAATTGCACGCCTGTTTGTGGGCACGGAGGTAATCTCGGAGGCCATGAGAAATCGTTCGCATCTCACAATCGCTGACAGCGCCGCTTCAGCGGCGGCGGCAGTGGCGCGATCGAATGTTGCTTTTGCCTTTTTGGTTTTTGTGTCTTTCGCGTTTTTTGGTTTTAGTGTTAGCAGCGGCATGGCCTTCGTAGCGTACAGCGGAGGCTGCTTTGGTCGTCATGTCAAGTGTGGTGCGAGGGTGTGCGTAGTGCTGTGATGGCGGTGAACGTGAAAAAAAAAAGAGCAGCACTGACTTAAAGACTAAGCTCAAGATAAAATCGAGGCCTTCAAGGCAGTTTACAAGAGGAGGCTGATTGACACTCTTCTCGTGAAGCTTATAATGAAGCTGGACTTGAAGATCGACTTGCTGGGAGCATTAAAGCAGCATAGTACAGCGTGAAAGATGAAACGATTGCCAACTGCTTTCGGCACGCAGGTTTTGTTCCAGCAGAGGCCCGTGCATCAAGTGACGATCCCGACGAAGCAGAAGCAGAGCTCTGCGAGCTCGATGAGCCTGGAACGATTTTTCGCGTTTTGTTGGTGACATGCCCGCAACAATGACTGTAGAGGACTTTTTAGGCGGCGACGACATTGCGGCGACCACGGCTGTACTGACAGACGCCGAAATCGCTGTGGAAGTTTGAGGAAGCTCGGGCTGACCGTGAAGACGATGAGAACATTCCTTCACAAGAAGCGCTTGCTGCATTGGATTTGCTGCGCCGCCACTGCAGTGCTATCGAGAGCAGTGGGTTTTCCCTTGTTGAGTGTTTGCAAACTGGTGGAACAGGACGTGATACGGAACGCGATCAACACAAAAAAGCAGGCCGCGATAATGCAGTTCTTCGCGCGTAAATAAATGGACGTGACCCAAGTAGGCACCCTCCGAGTTGCTTTGCCTTCTCTGATTGAATTTTGCTGCTCTTGCATGTATTTTCTACGAAACTGTATATTACGAATTATGGATAGAGTGAACTATTTTCCGATTTTTTTACTGTTCGTTATAACGAGCTTTCACTGTACTGTCTGCGCTTATACATAGGCTAAGAAAAGCCAATTTTCTGGCACTTTACCATTCCCCCAACAAAGCATTCTTATTCAGTAGCTCACGCTCTTTCCAGGCTTCTGGAACACTGTTTAGGGGCATACGGTTCATACACAAACTGTGCATCAGTATGAACAGTATAGAACACATAGTTTAAAGTCACATGCAGATGCTTAGCCACTTTCGCTACCGGCTTCAATCATTTCTATTTTCTTGACCACATTTTGCCATTTCCTTCTACTTTCTAGGCCTCCTTGGGGTCCCTCCGTACAAGCCCGGGAAATCATGCACCTGGATGCGTGTAGGCGCATCTCGTAGATGGATCTACGCACCTTAAATGTCTCTGAGATGCACATAGACGTCCAGAGGCGTACATTATATGCAGCATCTCCCACTACCCTCACTCTCCAAAAGCCTCACTCGGTCCTTCAGAAAAGGTTCAACCCACCACCCACTCAGACACCTCCAGAAGCCTCCCTATACAACAAGTTCATCATGAAAGCAAATTAAAAAATGCAAACGGAATGTCAAACAACTGAAGGTGCATACAGCAGATGACAATGCCGCGGAGACTCCAATTTTAACAGTGTTGCATGAAATGTTCCCTAAAACTTTACCACTCCTTTCAGGCAGCCCCTATTCATACCCCACTCCTTTCCCCACACCATGGTGGTGCAATGGTTAGGGCACTTGCCTGCCGTGCCCAAGGATGCGGTATCGAATCCCAGCAACGGCAACTGCTTTTCGATGGAGGCGAAAAGCAAGGCAACCGTGTGCTGTGCGATGTCGGTGCACGTTAAAGAACTCCAGGTGGTGGAAATTTCCAGAGCCCTCTACCACGGTTCTCTCATAGCCCGAGTCACTTTGGGAAGTTCAAGCTCACAAATCAACCAACCACCCTCTTCCCTGCGATGCACCTTTGTACAGTAAAAGCTCGTTAACTTGAACTTCAAGGGAGTGGAAGAAACCATTGAAATTATCTGAATGCCACATTATCAAATGAACCCCAAGAATTAAGCACTGTGTAAAACTAAATGCCCTTTTGGGACTGAAATTGAATTTGCTGAATTCCTGACCAGTGGTCCCCATCTCTTCGGACAAACACTGTGCTTCAAAGGCAATATTAGCAGTTTTGTCTTTATTTATCCTGTAGGATGGGGGGTTTATTTGATAGTACTGGGCCTGGAAAGATTAGCGGTGAACACAGCCCATAGACAGTCAGGTCGTACATGTGCAGCGATAGCAGTGCCACTCACTGAAATAAATGTTCACATATCATACAATCTTGAGGTGTAGAAAAAATAACTGCTCCATAATAGTAAGGACCTCCACGGCTTTGTCCAATGTGCAACATGAAAGGCTTACTATGCAGATGAAAGCATGGAAGCATGCAATGTCAAAATGTCTAAAAAAAAAAAATATCATTGATGATGCAATGAATGCTCTAAAATAGCATGCAGCTAAGGACATGGTTGGCTCATATGCACGGTCGCTGCAAGACGGGAGCAAAGCTCCAAAAACGAAGCTGTGCGGCCAGATTCTTCCTTAGCCTGCTGGCAGCGGTCTGCCAATCATCAGTGTTGCATGCTTGTCGCAGAAGAAAGGCATAAATTCACGGGTGTGCGAATTTTCAAAATTTTGAATATGTTTGTCATTTAATTCACATTCGGAAAATTGATAATTCAAATTCTTAAATATTTGAAAAATTACAGAACACACAAAAAATTTCACTTCACTGCACACTGCCCTGCAATACTTTACCGCATGGACTGCGCAGTGAAGCATCCTAAAAACGCAAAGGGGTTGTTTTGTGAAGAGGATTTTCCCGACAGTGTGCACAAAGCGAAGAAGAAAAAAATGTTCAGTTTATTTCAAATGCAGACAACTATCATGCAGGTTTTCAGCAGATAAAATTACTGTGGTTTTTTTTAACGATTTGCTCGGGTCTATTCAATAATCCGAGGCTCCGATCAAGTCGCACATTTTTTATGAACCTTTGAAAGCTGAATTAAGGAGAGTTCACAGTATTAGCAGCGTTATACCAGCTTTAGCCAGTTTCATGCAGGTCCTTTCTGCACAGAAAACCGATATACAAAATCATGTATAACATTTATTCTCGTTTTTTGTGTAGGCTATGCACTTCTGAACAAATAAAGTTCAATTTTATTTGTAAATACAATGCGAATTCTGATATAAGCAAGACAATTTTGCTACTTTTATTTTCCAACTGCCGCGGTGGCTCGAGCAGCGGCGAGAGGAACGCAGTTCCAACAAGTTGGAAATTTTTCGCTCTGTCGCTGCCGCTCCTGCCTGAGATCGCTCAACCGCTTGCATGTGAGCGAGCTGGCCTTAAAGTTGTTTTTCTTTCTTTTTCCCAAATTCTCGGGTGCAAGAGTGAACGGTGGGTTCATTATGCGAGTGGGTTGATTACGCGACAAATATGGCATCGTTTTTTCGCATCGTAAGTGCCGTCACAAACCGATTTCTGTATATCGAATTATCGATATTGTTACGATGAAATAGCAATTGTCATTAGCGTGACAATATATCGAACTATTTCATGATCCCTTTCGAGTTCGATATATCCGGGTTCGACTGTATACAGTCGACTCCCGATAATTCGAAGCCGCTTAATTGGAATTTTCGGTTAATTAGAAGAGATGTGGTGGTCCCGACTGTTTTATATGTAATTCTATGGAAATATCGCTCAATAATTCGAAGTTGAAAAGCTTAGAGTATCGTTTAATTAGAAGTTATTTTTCAATCGAGAATCACGACGACCGCCATTTTGATATTATCATGGTTGTCAGCACCACCGCTTTGAAACGAACAAGATACACCGATGCCATCGTAAGCGCCCGCAGCGCCGCTAAACTCGAAGTGGTGAGATTAGGCTTAGCGCGTGCTGACAAGTCGTGTCGCGACAGCGTCACTAGGCTCATTTCTTAGCTGCGACCAGTCTCTCTCTCGTTCCTTCCGCGGTTGGTTCCACGCCAAGGAGGATCTCGTCGAGTGCAATTTGGACTGTTGTTTTGACTTCGCACGCAGCGGTTCTACCAGTCATGACGACTCGTGGAAATTATCGCAAGCTTGACTTGGCGACGAAAGTCGAGATTTTGAGAGAAGTTGAAAAGGGAGGCACCGCCAAGCAAGACATCGCTCGGAAGTATGGCATTAAGCCTAACACCCTTTCCAACTTTATCAAGAACAAACGTTCAATCCTGGATGCGTTTGAGCACGACACATTCAAGGTGTCGCGGAAACGAATGCGCACAGGTGCCCATCCAGAGCTTGAAAAGGCCCTGCTGGTATGGATTAGGGAAGCGCGAAATAACAAACTTCCTCTCAGCGGTGAGATCGTCGCAGCGAAAGCCCAATCACTCGCAACAATGTTGGGGATTGAAGAGTTTGCCTCGTCTGATGGATGGCTCACACGATTTAAGGATCGCCACGACCTGGTGTTTAAGAGCGTCTGCGGTGAGAGGGCGTCTGTAAACGCGGAAACATGCTCGACCTGGAAAGAGGAGATGCTCCCCGAGTACTTGGCCGAGTACGAACCGGAGAACATATTTAATGCAGACGAGACTGCTCTCTTTTACCGGCTTCTGCCCGAGAAGACATTGACCTTTAAAGCCGACGACTGTGCCGGGGGCAAACGGAGCAAGGAGAGGGTGTCTGTGCTTCTCGCGGCCAATATGACTGGCACAGAAAAATGTCGCCTGTTTGTGGTGGGGAAGGCTGCCAAACCAAGGTGCTTCAAAGGTGTGAAGACACTTCCTGTCGACTACGTGTCGAATAGAAAGGCCTGGATGACCTCAGAGTTATTCAAAGATTGGCTGATGAAGCTGGATCGAAAATTTGCGTCGTCCAACCGGAAAGTGCTCTTTCTTGTGGACCAGTGTAGTGCGCACATGAATGTGCCGACCTTGAGCGCTATACGCCTTGTTTTCTTGCCTGCGAATACAAAGTCTGTCCTGCAGCCCATGGACCAGGGCATAATAAAAAACAGGCGAGCTCGACGGCGCCGATTTTGGTGCTGCTCTGGGTGACGTTCCCTTCGAAGACTTCGTCGCTGCGGACAGTGAAGTCGAAACGTGCGGAGCCCTTACGGACGGCGAAATTCTGCAGATTGTTCGGCCCAGCGAATCTCTTGATGAGAGTGACGTGGACGACGACATCGAAGATGAGCCACAACCAAGGGCTGCCGATGCAGCGGCGGGCCTCGGTGTTGTGGAGCGCTTTTTCGCTGCAGAAAGTAACTTGGCGGAAGCTTTTAAGCATATCTATAGTCTGCAAAACATGCTCTCTGCTGCACGATTCACTAAGCAGAAGCAGCGAAAGGTTACGGACTATTTCTCGTGAGCTGACGCGATTTCACTGCAAATAAAGAGAATTTTTTTGGTGCCTCCTGCTTAATTGGAAGTTTGTTTAATTGGAAGTTTTTTGGCGTCCCCGTGAACTTCGTATTAATGGGAGTCGACTGTACATAATAAAAAAACTACACCTTGAACACCCAAGTAGCCTTGATGCATGCCTATTGCAATTTAGCTCTGGAAAAGTTGAGGAGACTGTCATAAAGCCAGGTGGTGCCTCCAACAAGCTGCTCAGCAAACACATCCCTGACATCTCAACAGGCAAGGACACAATGATAGCCTGGCTGTTTCCCACCATTAAGAATCCTGCCTCTGGTCATGAAGCATACTAATGGTCTACAGTCAAACCTCGATATAACGAACACACATATAACGAATTATTGAATATAGCGAACTCTTCCGAAATATTTTTGTCAAACACATGTATTTTTAACTTCCCATAGCGAACGCGGTTTGGCATAAAACGGATATTACGAACTTTGCGACGCCAAGCACTACCTCACTTTATTAGCAGGAGGCAGGCTTCGTTGCACTACATGTGTGTTATGTGGCGCAGCAAACGTTCAGGATTACCTCGCAGGCGCTGACAGCGCCACAGATGCCACGACGGCTTTGGGAGTTGACAGCCGAAGAAATCTATGGCCTCTGAGATTACCTCCGAACCGTGCACGAGTACGCAAAGTCATGCGGACTGAGCTGCGCTCCCCAGAAATCAGAGTTGCTTATTATCCAACCGGGAAAATCCAAGAAAGAGCTGCCGCCGAACGTGATCGTCACCATCGACGGAACGGCTATCAAGCCAACACAGCAGATTAGGATCCTCGGCCTACTACTTCAGGCCGACGGGAAGGCACACGCCGCCGTCACAAAGATCAAAACTACAACCGAACAGATACTCAGTATGATCAGAAGGGTATCTAATAGAAACCGAGGCCTCAAAGAGGACGATGTTATGCGCCTGATACGCGCATTCGTCGTGTCACGGGTTACCTACTCCGCCCCCTATCTCCAGCTCACGAAGGCGAATAGGGACACCCTAAACACGATGCTTCGTAAGGCAACGAAGCAAGCACTGGGCATTCCCATATACTCGTCCACACAAAGACTGCTGGACATGGGCGCCCACAACACGGTGGAGGAGCTCATTGAAGCCCACCTCTCTAATCAGAGAATCCGGCTCAGTCATACGAAACACGGACGAGCCGTCTTACGCAAGATAGGATGGCAGATTGAGCCAGTACCCCTCAAGGAAGCCCTTCCGGAAGACTGGAAGACGGCCATTCAGACCAAACCCCTTCCCCGGAACATGACGCCGGGCAAGGACGACGAGAGGCGCACCGCGCGGGCCAAAGCCATAGCCCGAAAGCTGGAAGAGAACCCCAGGGTACTCTACGCGGACGCCTCGCTCCGAAAACACAGTGACCGTGCAGCAGTGGTGGTTACGTCAAAAGACAGGCTGATCGTCAGCGCGTCCATAAAGACAACAGACGCCGTAGTTGCAGAAGAAGCGGCCATGGCCCTCGCACTCGCACAGCCGAGCGTGGACACCGTGGTCACTGACTCAAAGACAGCCTACAGAAGCTTCCGCAGAGGGGTAATATCCTCCGCGGCCCGAGCCATTCTATCCAAGTGCAAGCCTCCGGGAAGAGCTATAGAGCTCGTGTGGGTCCCGGCTCACTCGCAGGTAGCAGGCAACATCATCGCAGACTACCATGCCCGAGAAATGTCAATCCGGGGCGAGAACGAGCCGGAAGAGCTACCGCATCCGGTTACCAGCTTTCGGGAAATTACAAGCATGTACCGAGAGGAAAGGTGCAGACTGCCAGAACCGCACCCCAAGCTCACCAGGCAACAACAGACGATCCTGCGCCGAGCGCAGGCGGGATCGCTTGCGCATCCCGTATTGATGAGCCGCATGTACCCTGCGGAACACGACATGCTCTGTCCTTTTTGTAAAAAAGAAAAGGGCACCCTGCCGCACGTTTTGGCAGAATGCAAACAACTCAAAACCCCCCCTCCTCCCCTTCCCGCCAACACCCCCAATCCCCAACCCCTTGAGCGATGGGAGACCTTGTTGTCCAGCCCCGCCCTATCGATCCAGCTCGCACTGACAGACAGGGGCCAGGAGCTGCTGGAAACATATGGGTCCTGCAACTAGGGAACCACCCCGTCTGGTGCAAGCATGCACCACCGAATTATTTCGGGCTTAATAAATGTTGATTCCTCCTCCTCCGCGTGCCTGTTTGTGCGCACGGAGGTGATCTCGGAGGCCATAAGAAATCATTTGCATCTCACAATCGCCGACAGCACCACTTCAGCGGCAGTGGCACGATCGAATGTTGTTTTTTGCCTTTTTGGACGGAGGAAGGAAACAACTTGCTCTTTTGGTTTTTGCGCCATTCGCGTTTTTTGGTTTTAGTGTTAGCAGTGGTGTGGCCGGGCCGTCGTAGCGTTTGGCGAAGGCTGCGTCGGTCGTCGTGTCGAGTGTGGTGCGCGGGTGTGCGTAGTGCTGTGATGGCGGTGAACGTTAAAAAAAAAGCAGAACTGACGTTAAAGACCAAGCTCAAGATAAAGGCAGTTTACAAGAGGAGACTGATTGACACTCTTCTCGTGAAGCTTCTTATGAAGCACGACTTGAAGATCGACTTGCTGGGAGCATTAAAGCGGCATAGGACAGCGTGAAAAGCGAAACGATTGCCAACTGCTTTCGGCACGCAGCTTTTGTTCCAGAAGAGGCCCGCGCATCATGTGACGATGGGGACGAAGCAGAAGCAGAGCTCCGCGAGCCCGATGAGGTGACATGCCCGCAACAATGATTGTAGAGGACTTTGCAGGCGGCGACGACATCGCGGCAACCACGGCTGTACTGACGGACGCCGAAATCGCTGTGGAAGTTTCTAAACATCCTGCAGACGAAGCTCAGGCTGACCGTGCAAACGATGAGAATATTCCGACTTCACAAGAAGCGCTTGCTGCATTGGATTTACTGCGCCACCACTACAGTGCTATTGAGAGCAGTGGGTTTGCCCTTGCTGAGCGTTTGCAAACTGTGGAACAGGGCGTGATACGGAAGGCGATCAACACAAAAAAGCAGGCTGCGATAACGCAGTTCTTTGCGCGTAAATAAACGGACGTGACCCAAGAAGGCACCCTCCGAGTTGCTGTGCCTTCTCTGAATTTTGCTGCTCTTGCATGGATTTTCTATGAAATTTTATATTATGAATTATAGATAGAGCGAACTATTTCCAATTTTTTAACTGTTCGTTATAACGAGGTTTCACTGTATTTGTCATGGACCATGTCGTGAACATACTTCATTGTGTTTTTTTTCTCCATTTTCGCAGATCAAACATTAAAAAAATAAGACAATGAAGTATATTCATTGATGTTTTCCTGCCTATATGGATTTCACACAACTGGATTAATGTGGCGAAGCAGGCATGTTGGTACGTCTTGCACAGATGGCAGCGCAAAAACGACAGGGTCGGTGCTGTCCATGGCGTCTTGTTTAAGTCCCTGTCCTTTTTATGCTGTCATTTGTTCAGCACAACTGCTTTTCTAAAATCGGTAATGATCTTTTCGAACTGTTAATGACACCCACTGTCGTAGCAGACGAGCACGGTGTCCCTCTCGATTTGCGTCACGTGCACCGCGTGCAGCAGCTCGTGCCGGGGCACCATTGTCTCGAAGCCGTCGGAGTCCTCATCCTCGTCGTAGCCGAACCAGCACGCCGATGAGTTCAGGTCAATGGTGTCCAGCTTCAGCTGGGAGCCATCGTATCTGCACCGGGGGCAGAAAGGAATGCACACAGGGGCTGTCAATCACTGCTGTACGAAGGACACACCACCGAATGCTGCCACGCCTCTGGCTATTGCAACCGAGAGGGAGTATCCTCCACACAGGAGCAATGTTCACGACTGAGCTCTTTGCAATGTTGTGTATCGCATCCAACCAACACCACAAGCTATCAATCATCAGCATATCTTTAGAAATAATAGGCCCAGACCACTAGAAAAAATCGTTCTCGCATTGCACCAAATCTGCCCGAACAAACCAACTACACAACACTAGAGTTGCTATGTAATCAGAAATTTCGTGACGGCTGTTTCTTGTGAGGATAGAATACTGTTTATTTTACCACTGTTTCTCTTTTTCTCTAGTGTGGAAAGTAAGAATGAAACCCCTAGGGTGTACCGATGACACTGCTGTGCTCAGGGCACTGAGTGCGGTGCCACCACGAGCTTTGTGATGACGCCACAGCCAATCCGCCTTTTGCGGGAGGATGTGGCGCCATCATGCGGGAGCGGGCGAGAAACACATTGAACAGCAGTGTAGTAGACGACGCGAAAGCACACCATACGAAATGGCCACGGCAACGCAGGTAGAAAGCGAAAGCTCCCCTCTTTTTTGGCCTCGGGGCGGAAAGTAGTGACAGTGATTACAGTATATCATGTTCACGCAGTATGGGAGAATGTTAGCGTTTTCACAATCCACTCATAACACATGCATATACTATCTTCGTATTTTAAGAGCGTGTAGCGCGGGCCGTGCTCGACGTGACAGAATGAGATGCTCTCAGTGTGCAGGTTCTCGGCAGACAGGAGAGCGCGGAGGCAGAGAGAGAGAGAGAGAGAGGGATCTCAAAGGGCAAAGCAGCCAGCAGTTTGTTGATGCTGCAGAGCCAGGTGGAATCGTCTTCTGTGACTTACGAGCGGCGCATATGCGCGGGGTGTCTTGAGTTACCGAGCACAATGCAGTCACTGCGGCGCAGTCATGGTGCAATGGGCGTCGCTTCCTCCTCTAGTCATCTACAAGCGTGCAGCTATAGGATTTCATCTACAAAGCTCGGCAGAGAGGCACTTATACACCCCCTGAAAAGGCCATTGTCCCGGCCGGAATGCACACCCGCAGGAAACGCTCTGCAATGGATGATTCAGCGCTGTAGCCGGTTTCTGCCCTCAGGAGTCAGAACGGATGTGGTCGCAGTGGTGAAAAGTTTCTTGGTGCAGAGAGAATGGTCATTCTGTTGTGAAAGGATCCACAACCTTTTTGCCTCCACCGCGATTTCTGCGGAATCAACGACTTGGTGACACATGTGCATCTCCTACATATCGGATGCGCATCTCGGTCAGGAACCAACCCTGTTCTACGTCCAGAGCGATCCACTCTGCAAGTGAACGAGCATGAACCTTCCAGAAGACTCATTTGTGCCGGGCAGTTTCCTTGCCGTTGGACGAAGGCAACGATTATCAAGCTCCCTAACGAAGTGCATCTGATTGCATACACCGAAGTAACAAAATCCGAATGCTTTGGCGAGCATGAAGGGGAGCCTGTAAGGTAAAAATAAGATACTGTGCGTCGTGCAAGAGTGTCAAGTGCGTCATATGCTCCGAGAGGCAAAAATACAGATACTACACGTATGTATGCATCTAAAGGAAGTATGCATGTTGAAAAGTACCTACTGGAGTTTGCACCCAGCCTGTAACGCACCAGTGATAGCTGCAATGAGGATTTCTTCGATGTGTTTGCTTTAGTTGCGCCGGGGCCTGATGGCGATGTATCATGTCGTTTCTTTATGTGCGAAAGGGCTAGGTAGCTTAGATATCCCAGGCGGCCGTGTGCGCTAGGCCTTAATATTTAGCATGTTTTATCGTGACTGCCACCTGACTAAAAAGAAAAAAAATACGGTGTTTTAACGCACTGCCATTCGCGAGCCTCATCACAAGCTCAACCACTCGGCTCGCGAACGGCGGTGCATATCACAACAAACGCCCGTTTTTTTTTTTCCGTTTTAGTCAGGCGGCAGTTGCGATAAAACATGCTAAATATTACGGTCTAGCCCACACAGCCACCTGTGATATCTGAGCTACCCGGCCCCTCCACACATAAAGAAAACAAACGACAAAATACATCGCCATCAGGCTCCGTCGCACATTCAAAACATGCGCCGAACAAATGCTCATTGCAGCTATCACTGGTGGGTTACAGGCTTGGTGCAAACTAGAGTAGACACTTGCTATCATGCACATTTGCTTTAGATGCATACATACCTGTAACGAAGCATTTTTTGCACAGTCGAGAGTACGCAGTCGGTTGCTAAGGTCGGCCATTCACATCTTGACGCTTGGTGGCCCTAATTCAAGCTTCACGTCGTTGTCGGTCGCGGCTCGCCGAAGGAAACCTGAAAAACCGTGTCTTGCCTCCCGGCACGCCTAAAGAGTGGCAACCGTACGCAGCAGATATGGTTGGCATCGCTTTGCCAAGCCTGTGACGGTCCCCGTGCCGCCCGGTGCCGCCAGCCCCCGTGCACTGGCGGCGCTGAGAAACGCCGTCGACGCCGTCCAAGGCGGACTGCGCATGGCTTGTTGTCACGACAACATGAGTGATGCCACTGTATGCTGGCTAATCAGCACACGACCCATTTCGTTGCGTGAACACTTGCCGCTGCTGCGCCACCACATCGCTGTGTTTGTACAATGTCGGTGTGTGTATGCCCAAACTCCTCGACCATCTTTTTTTATAAGTTGCGAGATTTTGATTCACTACATGACTCAAGGAGGAACAGGCACAAGGCGTACGAAAACGCCTGAAAGAGCATCACAGACACAAGGCAGAAGAAAAAGCGAAATGAACAAGAAATGATTATGAATGAATGCTGGCTTGATCCCCCCTTTGCACAGACGTGCTCTATTAGTCATATACAGCTTGAGAATGCAGCAGTGAATCTTGAGTCAAAGCACGCCCTCTAGACAGTGGCATTAATTGGTTTCCATGGCATCACAGTTAATCTCTAGCACTAATGACAAGGTCATCTCTGACATGGGATTTAACCACAACACCAAGGAATCAGCCGACATCGTTGGTTGGAGGGCTGCTGGCCAAGCCCCGTGCATTCGCATCCCCCATAGTGGTGTGAGGCGGTGTTCTGAGCATCCAAAAATCTACACACTGTACACTCCAGCTGAGGAGTTTAAAAAATTTTGGATCATACCCAAATTCCAAAATTTTCATCACAGTGGTCACATCACCAAGATTCTACTGTAGCAAAGCTCAATGTTAATATGAGAAACTTTACTGCAGGCGTCCATACAGTGTGCCTTATAGCAAAGATACGATTCCCTTGTGTTTTACGCCAGTGCCTAACTGCACTGAACGGTCCCTTAATGCCAAAAGAATTTGCAAGGTCAGAACAAAGAAAACAAAAATAAGTATAGATTTTACAAAAATCGCACCAAAAATTGAAGCGCCAGCAATAAAAACAATGCTAAACCAGGAATATGAGCCGACAAAAGACTGTGACCAGCTAGGAGGTCTCACTGTAAGCACACTCACCCTTTCCGGACGCCAACACACAGGATGGGGTAGTCCAGATCCGGTGTGATGATCATCTCAAACACGCTTAGCCGAGCAGGAACCATGCACTCAAAGTGCTGTAAGGCAAAGAAAGGAATGAGCGGGAAAGAGGCATGGGAAATGAGCTCGTTAATGAAAGAAAGTGCTCAACCTAGCAACAAAAGGAGCAACATTGTTGGTGAGAAAGAAAAGCGGAACTAAGTTTGCAAAGGCACACTGTGCTGCCAAGCATATAATTCAGCCTAATTTATACAGTAGACTTTTTTTGAGGAGAGCTTGAAGGGGCCAGAAAATATGTTTATCTTGAGAGAAGTTGGTTTTAGTGGAAGTGCCCCTAAATAAAGACATCTCACCATGACGGGTGTGGCCAAATACACGCTACATGAGAACAACCAATAAGGTAGCCTTGGACAGAGAGAGTAACTGCAAACAAAGCATTTATTGCACAATGCATGAAATTAACTGAAGACACAGCACGAAAATTGTGGGGTGGTCCGAAGCTCTGCCTTTAAGGGTAACATTATAGCGTAGGTTACCAGCCCACATACAAGGCCTCACCTTAACCAAGCCACACAAACGTGTCTGCATGGCTTGAGGGTAACATAAATGCAAGGGAAAACCCTTGGCAGGCTGAAATTGATATCATGCTTCCGTATGAAGGAGAAAGGAGAGACCCGAGTAGGCAATTCCTGCCCAATGTAATGTCAGGAAGCCCTACGCCCTGTTAATGCTCAGCCATGCCAGCTGCCACCTACTGCCCACCGGCGCCATATTCGTGATTTTTCACTCACAGTGACAATGCCAGCGCCAGATATTCAGTGAGCGGGTCCTTTAATGTTATCGCATCTAGATTTTTTTTTTTTTTCACAGTCTCATCCTCCTCTGTTTCCCCCAGTAGCTGCCATTTTCAGTTTCTTTCCAACTACAGCTTTCCATCCTGCTCTGGGCTGTTCGAAAGTGCACAGCAGGGGATGTGTTGCTCCCTGTGCAGCATATCTGTTACTCACTCCACAAGCAGGTGTGTCATGCACCTTCTTGTACGCTCCAAGCGATGCACGCAGTGCCAATCTCGGTGGGAGAAAGAGAGGTGATTGGACGGCGCCGCGAGGAGCAGCCGCTTAGTAAGATTTTTACACATGATGCGGCCGCCAGGGGCAGCACCGGTACTAGGGGGCTATGGGCGCGCCTCGGACGGGCGCTTGATTTTGACACATAGGGGAGTTCGCCTGCTTGAAACAATTTTTTTTGGGTTGGAGGCATGTATCTTTATATTTCTGCCAATTTTCTTGGTTATAATTTGACTCGGGGCCGCATGAATGATTTCTTAACTGATGTGCAGCTTTGAAGTTTACACGACAGTTGGGGTAATGCAATATTCACTGAAGGTACTCGAGTGAGCGTCATGTAAAAGGCATTTAAAGGAGTGCAAGAACTAGATTAGCTTCCACAGCTGCCAACACGCGCAAGTTGTCCGAAGCTATCGGGATAGAAAAGGAATGCGGTCACTGTGGAGCGCCTACAAGCTTTGCTATTCGTTTTCCTCTCATCGCGCTTCTACAACACGGATAGAAGCGTGATGAGAAGAAATTCGAATAGCAAAGCACGCTGTTCGAATAACATGCTAACCACGTCAGTTATAACACGGACAACTCTAGTGATTTTGTGCTGCCACCCAGACGTAAACATAACAAGATACTCAAACAGCGGAGCCCTAAGGCACGGCAATGTGTTTGTATTTTTTTTATCACGTAATAAAACATTATGGCACCATTTCAAACTAGGATGCTACAATCGATTATTTTACTTGCATATTGAATGTGCAACCAGAGAAAGCTTTATACTCCATAGTCCTTTCTTATTTTTTTTCTTTACAAGAAAAGGCGTACGTGTGAGGCATATAAGCAAGTAGCTGATATCGTTTAATGCATCCGGTGCCATTCTACTTGAATGTTGAAACAAAACTTAAAGTGCATAAACTAATACTAAAACAAAGAACAACAACTAGCATTGCATGTCGTTGTTCTGGATGGGCAGATGCCCGTACACACAGCGACCAGCTTGGGCCATATCAGATATTAGCGAGCACATTCCATTGGCTCAATGGAATGTGCTCAAAGTTACTCCCCAGCTGTTTGGCTTTGCATCACCGAGCATCACTGCTCACCGCATGGAAATGCAACGCGATTCGTTGATGGTGAGGTAAGCATTAAGTTTAGACCATATTTTCCGAAAACTGCTTCTACCCTCTCCAGCATTTGAAAAATATGAGCAGCCAGGCGAAGCAGCTGGCCTTCTTGCTTTAGGTGTAAAAGAGCACCTTCCAGTAGTGGAATGCACAAAAAGTAGATATCAGGTCAGAGCACGCGAGCTTCTGCAGTCACGCGAGATGGTCTGGCATATCGTTGTACACACGTAAGCTGAGCTGCTCATCACCTGTGAGGCATTGCTATCGGTGGCATGAAGACGTGACGCTGCTCTTTTTTGGCCACAGGAAGCAGTAATCTGTTGGAAGCCCGTTCAAAGCGTGCTCCGAGGCGACGAGCACAAGGCGTTGCCTGCTCAAGCAGGCAACGCTTCTCCCTGCTCCTTTGAAAATTGAGTTGTTTGATCAGTAAGCGGTAAGAAAGCTTTCCCCTGCGCAGAAATTGACGTGTAAATAACGAAAATAGAAATGCGTCGATTTCATGGTTTTTTAGTTCTGATTGAAAGAGAAAATTATCAGCGTGAGTGCCGCTTCTCCATAGGCACGCCAGCAGAATCGGCAGAGAAGATAGCCCCCAGAACATGTGCTGCCCTTAGCACCTGCCCTCTCTTCTGGTCACACTAGGCAGTCGCTCTCTCGCTGTAGCGCGGTCGCGCCGTCAGAGCACCTCTCTTTCTTCCATTGTGGTGCCAATATCTCACCACTTCTACGCCGGTGTAATGCGTGCTGCAGTGCCGCGTCAGTTGGAAATGCAGCCCGAGATTTTGACCCTCAGGCTAACGAGTGAGTGCAAATACGGGCCTCAAAGTCTGTGGGTGGCGATGAGCAGCATGTGACGCACGTGCAACATCAAAATCTAATGACAGGTCTGAGCCAGAGCTGGCTTAGTGATGCCCTACCTTTCCCACTCTAGCAAGGAAGTTCTCTTGCCAGAATGGAAAATTAGAGTGGCATCTGTTCCACGCCTATGTCAGGTGTGGCAAAGACGGGGACAAATAGACATGATGAAAGAATGACTACGGGCTGCGTGCAGCTGACTCTATCGCCTGTAAGCAAAACATTAGACATAGTCAGCGTCATGGTCTTTCACACCAGTGTAATCTTTTTTTCTCACTAATACATTTTTTTGATGGTCCATTGTGTGGACCATTTCTGGGTCGCAGTGAGTATGAAAAGCGACTTGGCAACTGCGTAAAAGGCTGAGCAGCAGCCGTAGAGGAAGAAGCAGGAGGCTGGAGAACAGAGGACACTAGTTGAAAATTTTCAAGCAGATGCAGCACCAGCAACGCTGTCAGATCGCCGATTTTGCCGTCATGTCCATTGCCAAAGAAGGCACTTAAGTGTGGCCATAACAGTTGAGACAGGTACCTTGAGCAGCATGAACTTGGCCAAGGGGTTGTACCACTGCATGAGGAACACCCCCTGGGGGGAGGCCCCACACAGGTACTTGTAGCCATTGTACGGGTTGCGCCCCACACAGCACCGCACGCAGCCCTTGGTGTCCGCCACCTGCAATATGTGTTAGAAGAGTTAACATTCATCATCTTACAACTACAGTACAGTCTCAATGATACAATGTTGGGATGACAGGAATTGATAAAATTACTGAACTGACTGGCGTTATTTAATGTGCACCGACACTGCACAGTACACGGCCACCTTGCATTGTGTTTTGCCTCCATCAAAACGTGGCCCCTGCATCCATAATTGAACCTCGGTCTTCGTGCTCAGCACTCGAGTGCCGTCGCCAGTAAGCCACCGCGGTGTAATCAGTGCACGGCATCAATATTCGGGTATTTTGGGCGTTTTGGATACAGCCCCGTGCCACGAAATGTGCTGTGCAAATTTAAGCTATTATACCATGCTCTCGAGCACTAAACACTTCCTGCGCATCCCCAATGCCCCATTCACCAGTCACTTGGTATGCAGGGTGAGCAGCCAGTGCATAGCCGTAGGTAAATCACATCAGCATAGTTCTTGCAACCCCTTCAGATTAGTATCAGCGAGATTACACTCCATGATAGACTCTCATTTTGAAAAGAAAGGCATACCGAGTTTCCTATCAGTTGAAGCTGGCTGCAGCACACAGCCAAGTAAAGAATTCCTCGGTATCATCGCATTTCCAGTTCCCCAAAAGTACTCCTTTGAGGCCCGAGTATGTGCGAATGCGACCTAATAAACGCAATGCAGAAATCCACTCTCATGCAAGGGTATAAATGGAAAATGTCACCAAACTGTAACAAAATTTGGATTCAAAGAAAAACAAGGAAGCAAGGGCAGTGCAAAGAACATCCAAGGAGAGGGGACACTTGTAAGAAAAACGGTCAACAAAATATACTGTGGTAGTTAGTGGACTGCCCCTTAGACCCTCTAGTAAGTAAGCTTCTAGCTCGAAATCAGATCACGAGTGCCCATCATCACCTTGGAAGTGGCAGCGTACCGCCGGGGCACCAGCCGCTCGGGTAGCCGTCCCATAGGCAGGCCAAACCGCTGCCCAGCCCTGGCATGGAGAGCGGCCAAGTCGTGCCTGTACAGCTGCTGGTTCTTGCCTGTGCACAGAGAAGGTGCCACAGAAGAGAGAAAACTCAAGGTGATGTGGAACCAACTATCCTTCACGACAGAAGCGGTCAGTGGGCAATACAAGCAAACTGCGAATGAGTGAGGGTGATTGGGTTAAGGAGACATAGCCCTTTAAGCCCCAAAAATTGTCAAATGTTTGCTTTTCTAAAATATTTCTTTTTTAGGGATTTCTAAGAGAGGAAAAAAAAGTTCATAATTGGAGTTGGTCCTAACCTCCAAGAATACGAGTAAGTCAGGATTCCTTGGGACCTAGCTGTTGCCCAGGCTTGACTGATAACCTATACCGGGACAATAAGATCTGAGGTTCTGAAGAACCAATTTCTGAAATATTGCGGTCCCCTGACTAGTACTTATTGTGGTATTATATTTTAAAGTCAGGAACACGACAATTTTCACTCATAACAGGACCTTGAGATTGTTAGGATCTAACTTTGCACTATACAGCAATCATAGAATTTTTAAATACTATACTTCCTAGAGGGAAAGCTGTCACCATCGTGTATGCAAATTTCCTAAAGGACACTTCATCCACTGTGGGAACACCGGGAAGACAAGGGTACTTACTTGAATCAGCCCCAAAACTTAATTACAACTCCAGAAATATAAATATTTGCAGAAAAAGCATTGCGACGAAACATCGTTACAATATCAAAATGTGCTCAAGTAACATCTGCCTACTGGACATTATATCAAAAGAGCAGAAAAGCAAACAAGCATTAATAACCATCGAATTTGAGAAAAGCTTTCTCCTTATATCGTCGCATATATCCAAAAGCAGAAGACAAGTTTTGCATTTACCAACCACACTTTTTACAGCAAATATTGTTTTTTCAAAAAAGTTTTTAGCACCTAAAATAGAACAATTTACGAGCTTTCGTTTCTGCACTGCAATTAAGTATCAACGTATCACTGGTGTCGTCTGCATTCCCGTGTTCACGTTGAATGATCCAGCTTTTCGGTTTAGGCTGAAACCAACCACACAGATGGCAGTTCACAAGACTGCAGACTTCCGCTCACCAATCAGAGCAACTGCTAAACCTGCTTTTCAATCCAATGGCATGTTGGTGCATATACTCAGAAAGAAGCAGACTGGTGGATGCGTTTTTCAATTTTTGCTTGTTGCCTCAATTGATCTGCAGAACATGTGCACTGTTTTTGCAAATGAGACAAATAGAAGTTTTCCCATCAGCCATATTTATTTACGATGTGCAACAAAAGATGAATAATAATAATAATTGGTTCACAGGAAAGGAAAGGCATGACACCTGTTACATTTCTTCTGTGGACACCTGAACCGCACCATAAGTGAAGGGAAGAAGGTGGAGGGAAAGTAGAAAGAGAGAAAGAGGAGCCCTAGTAGAAGGCTACGAAGTAATTTTGACCCCCTGAGGATCTTTAACATGCGCTGACATCGCACAGCATACGGACAGAGGCGAAACGCAGCTGCCAGCGGTCGGAATCAAATCCAAGTACTCCGACACAGTAGTCGGGCATCTTACCACTGCCTTACCATTGCACCACCGCGGCGGGGCAACAAAAGATTAATCCTTTTCGTTTCCCGGTCGTAAAGCCAGAAATACAAGAAAAGGAGGGTGAGCTCTATCTACACGACTTCACGTGAAATTATCGATCGACGCTCTTGCAGTGAAAGCAGATAACATCTGTGAATTTTATCAGACAGAAGTACAGTTACAGTACTTGTGCCTTCTCAATGGTGGTCGCGCTCGTTGCGTTGCAGCCTTCAGATGCTTCGGATCTCAAATGAACTGCACGTGTTGCCGGAAAATCAAATGACGCCGAAGTACGCAAAGCATCAATAAAAACGGCATTGAAGATTTAAAAAATCCAATACGTAGAACAGTGAGCAAGCCACATCTGAAGCCTTGTCTTCCCAGCATGCCTTGGGCATCCATGGTGGACAAAGTGCAGCGCCACCAGCTTTCCATCTAGGTAGTATTAACAAACTCTATGGAAGCAATGACACAGAGGAGTGCAGCCATATCAGTATAGTTGAAAAGATGCACTCTTCTACTGGATGCCAGACTGGCTCACCTGATAATGACATGAGAACATCCTTGATGACAAACATCCAAGACGTTCTCCGGGGAAATATCTGCAAATACCAATAGAAAAACAAATTAAAGTTTAACTTAGCCGGGAAGTGTATATTAGCTTTCAGCAGACAACTGGCAGCCCATCTGATTTCCGAACTTTGCTTCTATTTTCAATTTTGAAACTGCAAAAGATACCATACAGCGTATGCAGTGCGAAAGGCAAGGACGAGGAAGGCGGTAAGACAAGTTCGAACTTGCGACTAAAGTTTATTGAGGCAAACAAAGGTTACGTAGCCGGGACAAGCACCCCTACACACCTCACAACCTTCAAAAAAAGGTTAGCAGAAAGTCGTGTCACTACACCCCCCTCCCTCAAACACATGTGCTGACCAGGAAAGACTATCTCGATGCACGCCAACTAGACGAACAGCTATCTGTGACATATTATTCGCCTAGTTGCATGGTAGGCTGCCTAGCCTCTATGATTTCACAGTTAATTTGAAATTAGGGTACACGAATATTTGAAATTTCGAATACAAATAGAATATTTTTGTAATTCAATCGATATTTCCATTACAAAGTCTGACATTCCCAGTTTCCAAATATATTAGAAAATTGTCGAATATGCTGAAAATGTTCAAATTCACTGCGGATTTCATGCTTCACCACTACGCTTGACAGTGTTGACAATGCAGTGAAGCATCCTCAAAATGCGACGGGGCCTTTTTGTGAAGAGCGCCTTCCCGACAGTGTGCGCCCAAAGCCAAGTACATGGCGAAACTGTCAAGAAAACTCGGTTCTAATTTCAGTTTCACCTCAAATGCGGGCAACCATCGTGCCTGTGTTCATCAGATACTGTGATGCAAACGGTTTTCAGCAGTTTTTTCAGGTCTGTTGGATAATTCGAGCTTCCGGCTAATTAGTACATTTTTTGGGCCTCTTGAATGCAGAGTTAACCAGAGTTTACTGCATTCAGCAATGATATGGCAGCTGTGGTTAACCGTATTGCTTGGCCTGGCTATGCAACTCTGCTTGCTTCAGTAATCTTCACTTCCAAGTCAGTGCTTCTCTTACTGCCTGTGTTTTGTGCTGTGGTTTCAGTATGACACCTTACGAATATGCCTAAATGTCTGTTCTTCCATAAAAAGTAAGTACATTTGGCACAAGCTGTTGCTACGAAACATAGCTGCTACAATTGAGTCTGCTAATGAAGAACATGAGCGTAACACAGCTATTAATTATATCCGGATGTTCACAGTAACTGGGCTGACTATAAAATAAATCAAACCACAACGCAGACTTAAATGGTGCACTAGTTATGCGGTATCTGTGGGGGTTGCCATTGGTCTAAGTTAGTTCACACACCAGTTGATGCATTCTTAAACCAACAGAGCATTTTGCAATGAAAAGCTGCTTTCCGTATCCGGCATATTCCAGCCAGACTGGAAGTCTGTAGTGGCAAACGTGGTCGTACCTGCATATATGGCACACGAATTTTGTAAGGTCTTGTCTCGGATGAACGGTAACAAGAGATAGCCTTTTGCAAAAGATCACGCTGATGCGTAGGTGCAGCGGCAACAGCAACAGCCAGTTGCTGCGCCCAGAACACATTCCACATTGTTTGAGCTTTAACCTTCATCATCATCAGCCGGACTATACCCTATGCAGGGAGAAAGCCTCTCCCATATTTCTCCAATTAACCCAGTCCTGTGCTAGCTGCATTCACTTGACCCCTGCGAACTTCTTAACCTCATCCACCCACCCAACTTTCTGCCACCCCCTGCTACGCTTTCCTTCTCTTGGAATCCAGTTTGTTACCCTAAGCGACCATCTATTATCCTCTCTTCGCACTACATGTCCTGCCCATGCCCATTTCTTCTTCTTAATTTCCACTAGAATTTCGATAACTTG
Organism: Amblyomma maculatum; assembly: GCF_055883805.1. Lineage (NCBI taxonomy): Eukaryota > Metazoa > Arthropoda > Arachnida > Ixodida > Ixodidae > Amblyomma > Amblyomma maculatum. The sequence continues at coordinate 73,548,871 of NC_139353.1, forward strand.
AGTTATTTCTCTGACCCACTCTGCATGCTTCCTATCTCTCAATCATTTTTTATTCCGTAGCCCTCTGCGTTATCCTCAACTTAAGTAAAACCCTCTTCATTAGCCTACATGTTTCAGCACCATAGGTGAGTACAGGTAAGATGCAACCCATGTATACTTTCCACTTGAGCGCTACCACTTTAGTGTTAGCTAGAGCCAATTTTTTTGGCTACATAAGTGCAAAGTCACTCGTAGAGAAAGATGCCACTAAAGCACCAGCTTAAATATCAGGTGCTTAAGTACCGCCAGTATACATCCAGAACTCAATAGAGCGTTATAGCTGAGCGAGTTTTCGCGTCCGCTCTGCGCGCAAAACGCTCAGGAGGGAGCTCGCAAGCAGAACGTCTCCTCGTCCCGCTCCCGCGCGAGCCAAGCGGAGCCCGGAGCGGCGCGGCACGCGGGCCTCGTAAAGCCTTCTGGTCTCTTGTCATCCTCACCCCAAGGTTACAGCCCCTTGCTATCAAATAATGTAGTGAAACTACAAAATATGACTTTACTTAGCAGCTCTAGTACAAAAAATGCAGTCTTGATTCATAACTTTTATGCTATAACTCCACCTCTGACCAATAGGTGGCGCGACCGATACCTTACGCTCAAGTAGGCGAGCAACCGCTGGGCTAAAACTCTGTTTATGCGCTATGCTCCACTGGGGTTCCGCTGAGTGGAACGCAAATCCGCTCAGCTATAACTCTCTAATATCCCCGCACGGAAGTCGGCCATAAATGAATAAAATTGATGTCCCGTTTCTATAAGTTAATAGTATAAGCAGCCAAGGAGGTGCTCACCTGGTCCACGCAGGAGTCGTGAATCTCGTTGAGGTTGAGCGTGTAGATGCCCTCTTCACAGCCGAACAGGATGTGCTGGTCTGCACACCACGATCAGAGAAGAGAACAAGGAAAGACATTCGTGAAAACTTGGGCTGGCAGCACAATTGTGTCAGGAGTAGTAACAGGGGGAAGCTGGGTTTGTGCCGAGACTTCTACAGTGCAGTCCACTTACAACAATATATCACTTATAACGATTAAATTATTGGGCATTACCAGTTTTCCCCATTGCCCCCTATTTAAAAATAAACCAGACATAACAATCGGTTATCGGCGGTATATAGGATACAACAATTACTTTACCACCGCCTGACAGATCTTCACCCCGAACATTTGTCTGAATGTTTGATAAAAAAAAAAAATACTAAGAAAAGAACGACGTGAAAACTCTACATAAGTGACAAGAACGGAATGGAGTGGAGAAATCCGCAAGGGCATCGCAATCGCTTTCTGTAGCCGCACAAATGTACGGCTATATCGTCATCGCCATCACCAGTTGTGCATCCAGTGAAGATGGTGCGGACCACAATGACGCCGTGATTATAGTGTTGCGCGATAGCTCTCGAGATGAAAGAGCAGATCCATTGGGATTTCTGGCAGGGTTTCAAGGTTGGAAGCCTCGCAAAAAATACCGGCATTCGCACTCTACAATTTTAAGGGGGGAGGCTACCCTTGAACACCAACTTTTTTATTTCTTGAGGTATTTGAATGAAATTTTCAGGGTACGCTCATAGTACACACATTTGAAGAACTACCAAGTTTCATGGAGCTGGGCTCATCGGTTCTCAAGTTAGAGGAGTATATCAAGATAGTTTACATAGGTCCCTAGGGGCGGGCCTGGAGAATTTGCAAAATGTGCTAGCAGTCTGAAATTTGTTATGGTCATTCCTGGATAGTTTCCCCAGGGCAAGACAATTCCCTTTTTCCAAATTTCCTCTCTGAAAATTTTTAGTACAGCCCCAAATTTAGTGTTAAAATTTACTCCTGACTTAACGATATTTTAATTGACTGCCCCTAATTACACATGAAATATTTTGAAAAAAACGAATTGCCTTGCCCTCAGAATTTTACTTAGGTATATAACAAAAAAAACCTCATGAAAATCCAATAAGCGGTTCTTGAGCTATGACTTTCCCTAGCAGCCACACCGTGCAAAAAATTGATTCTGAGAAAACGGCTCTCAAAGGTTGAGAGAACTATAACTTTTTTGTTTCTCAAGTAAATTTTCAAGACAGGCTCATGACATTAACAAATGAAAAACCACAAAGTTTCATAGAATTGTGCACGCTAGTTCTCAAGTCACAGAAGCATATCAAACTGGTTCGAATAGGTCCTTTATATCAAGCCTGGAGAAATTGTGAAAGGCACTGGCATTGTGCAATTTGTCATGCTGATTCCTAGATAGGTTCCTCAGGGCAAGACAAAGCCCTTTTTCTAAATTTTCTTGCTGAAAAATAGCATAGAATTGGATTTTTTGTTATCAATTAGACCTATGTTGATTAACCAAATTAATTATGACAAATTCCAGACATAATATTTTGAATACATGGGCTTGTCTTGCCCTCAAAACTTTATTCAGGTACATACGAGCCCACTTATAATGGCCCCACTTAAGACGAACACTCGCAATTATCACGAACAAGTCCGGTGCGACCGTCAAAATATACATTAGGGCTATGGCGCTCCGTCGATCTCGGCTACAGCGAACATCTGTGCGACTAGCCGATCGGCTACAGCGAACGCCTTGGTGCCGCAGACCACTTTCCAGATGCTGAGATCCGTCGATCCTGTGCTCTGCAAGCCGTGACAATCGTCCTTCCCGATTCCCCCGCGGCATTTCGCACTAGCATGATGGGCGGCGCAGACGCAGCAAGCGGTTTCCCGGTTTATCTATCGCGGCATTTCGCCGGAGGAACGAGGAGCGGCCCAAACGCGACAAGCGACTTCCCGGGTTATCTTCCGTGGCATAAGCGCCGAAACGAAAAAAAAAAAAAAAAAAGCTAGCCAAGTCTGTACTGAATGCGTGTCGCACCTCAAGGCATCGTGAGCGACCACGCAACGTTTAACACGTTGCACGAAACCGTTCAGAGGGCACGACGAGAGATCGTAAATCCGGCAATCGCAAAAATGGCGAAAGGCGAACAGAACGTACGAAGTATAGTGAACTAGAATACTTTCACTATAGTACGAAGTACAAAGACAGCCAACAACGACAGCAAGCAAAGAGCCGTAGCAGACGACGCGGGGAGGCGGAGACCGACGCGTCAGCGGCCGCAGCAGCCAATAGTAGTCGCCCGATCCCCCGCGTTCTCGCGGAGCGCGCGCTTTGCCCAATCGCAGCCTTGAATTCGAGCGCAGGAAACTTGAAAGCCGCCACGGGGCTCTCAATCGGTAGCAAGCCACGCCTCGACCGCGCCGCCGTCGCCGAGGGTGGCAGAAGAAAGCGCAAGAATTCACAAACAAAACAAGACCAAGATGGCGGCGCTCAGTTCGGCGGGAGAGGAATGGCGCGCGCGCGAAGTTTGGGAATTTTCGGCGCTTGCTCGCTGCTCCGCGGCTGCCGCCGCTTGTTAAATAATTAATTTCGAGTATTTCTACGGCGAGTTTGGAATTGATAATTACAGAAATGGTAGTTTATAAGACATACTACCGGAATATATAATCTTCCAAAAATCGACTGTTTCGCGATTTTTCGGTTTTCAAAGGTCGCGTCCCCCCTTAATGATCATCGAGGTTAGGGATGCCCTGCAGATCATCCAGTCACTGATCGGTTTCATGCACGCAATAAGGACTGCCGCCAGCGTACACGCTACTGGAAGCGATGCTCACAGCAACCGTCAAGCTTCAGCTACCGCTCAAGCGAGCGCGAATTTCTGATTCTTTTTTAGTATGCTCAAGTTATTTTATGGCTATTGATGTATACTGCACTTTACGATGATTAGTGTTCAACCAGACTTTCATCCCTAGTAAGTAAGCAAGCCTACATGAATGGGGAAATGCGTGGGGTGTTTTTTTTCTTTGTTTTCTCTTTTTTCCGCCGGTCCAGGTATAATGATAATTGGTTATATAGATTGAATTTTCCAGTTTTTTCAATATCGTTATAAGTGGACTGCACTGTAGTTTAGTTTAACAAAAGAAAAAAATTTTCGGCCGAATTAAACATTCAAAATTGACACACTTGTACACACACATTACTCTGGTTCGGTTTTGTTTATGGAGTTTCACATCTCAAAGTGATTCAGGCAATGAGAGGTGTCATAGTGGAGGGGCTCCGGAAAGTTCCGACCACCTGGGGTTCTTTAACGTGATGGACATCGCACAGCACACAAGCGCCTTGCTTTTCGCCGCCAATGACCAGCGGCTGCCACAGCCGGGATTTGATCCTACATCCTTCGGCACAGTAGTCGAGTACACTAACCACTACACCACCGCAAAGGACCACACATTACTTTGGTGAGTTGGAAATGGATAACAAGAAGTAAGTTAACAACAACAGGAAGACCTGTGAGAGAGGATGTATACTTTTTTAATTTGGACTTACAGCCAAGCCTTGCCGATACGGCCGCTTCGGTTCCGAAACTAAACTGACCCCAAAAGTGAGTCGTCTGTAATAACGCAATCCACTATAACAAATCACAAAGAAAAAGCCTTAAAGATGACCTTCCTGGTGTGCCATAAGCGTTCGCTTCCTGTTAACATATCTGAACCCTGTCGGCTGATAGCTGCCGAACACGTCTCAATGTTACAGAGGCTACCAAGAGAGCTCTCTCCAGTCATTTATGAAATGCGGCAAATGAATGAGACACATCAACTGCACGTGCCTTTCTATTGCAGTGTACGAAACCTAAAAAAAAAAGGAACAAGAAAAATTAATAAATAGGCTGTCACTAAGGCATCTGAATTTTCACACTGACAGGACACTGTAAAAAAATTAGTGGTCTACTTTGCATTACATCTATATTATTCCACTGCAGGAATGAATACATGTTGGCCCATTGTTCTGCTGTTATAAACAAGGTACATTTTTTATGGAAACTTGCCTTCAATAACGCAGTTTCGATTACAACAAGACAAGGATATATGGAAAAAAGTTTGGTTCCCGGAAACACAGTCCATGTTTCGATATGTCAAACATGAACGGGGGGTCATAACAACACGCAACCCTGTAATTTGAAACTTGACGGCCAACAAATGGTAATGAACTTAAATCCACGAAAACGCAGTAAAAGTCTATCATAGATGTAATGTCAAGAGACTGTAAGGGACCAGATGCTTTTGTCACCTGCTCTCATAAAAATGTTTTCTAAGTGAATGCATTGAATTGAATTGAAAAATTGAAATGAAGAGAGCAGAGTGGGTCAGCGAACAAATAAGAGTTAACATCAAAGACAAAGTCAAGAAGGAAGGAAGGGAAGAGCATAGGCTGGGCATGTAGTAAGAAGACAGGGTAACCCATATTCGTTAAAGTGATGGAGCAGACTCCAAGACAAGGCAAGCCTAGCACGGGGCGGCAGAAAAATTAGGTGGGCTGATGAGATTAGCAAGCTCGCTAGGGTAAGGTGATCTAGAACTGCTGTCACAGGAATGGGTCAAAGGCCTATGTTCTGCAGTAGGCATAGTCAAGCTGAAGAAAAATAAAATTTCACACAGCTTTCCTGTGGCTCTGATGACACTTTTTTTTTACAGCACTGCCCATATTTGCATATTGAAGCTTGCAATGATGATAACAGTTGCAGAAATCATAAAAAAAAATTACTCGATGTCACTACAGTTCACTTGTGGAAATGGCCCTGTCTGAGCTTATCTTTCCATTCTGTGTCCTTTTTGTAGCCTATAAGAGCTCTCCGTTTAGCATGACAGTGGCCCCTTTTCCTCAAAAGTCAGTGATGTGTCTATACAAGCCAGGTTCAATTTTCCTTCAATGTAGTACATCCCCTCAACTAAATGCGCTTTGTAGTTAAATTTTAGGTGAACAAAGGCAGAGACGCTTGAAAGTGGTGCCATGCTTACCCCTGGTCTCCGGATGAATCCAGCTGGTGCTGCAGAGTATCTTGAGGGGACACCCATTGAACACCTTTGAAAAGCAGGCACCCATGTGCACTTTGGGCGTCGGAGGGAGGCCATTGCTCACGGGCTTCTGCTGGTAAGTTGAAGGGAGAGGGCTCATCAAAACGTGGAAGGAATGACACAGCGACAGGCAGCAAGCCAAATACATAATAAGCTACTACTGCCACTGCTTTGCCCTAACGGGAAATGCAAACTGACTGAGCACTCACTTTGTCCCCCTTGAAAAGTGTATTCAAGAACATACAAGGGTGCTTTTTCAAGTTTCACTCCACCCTATACAGCGCTTGGTCCACAGTCACATATAATGGCCTCACCAAGGGCACATTGGGCACCAGGTGGGATCGCCGCTTCTCCTTCTTGCGTGGCGGGGCCTCGGGTCGCGTCACTGCCGCGTCCTGCGATGCGGGGGTCTCGGGGTCTGACAGGGGCTCCTCCTCCTCCCCATCCGCGCCACTAGGGGTGTGCCCCCGCTCCAAGGTGCCCCCCGTTGGCGTCAGGCTGCCCTCCCGTGCATCTTCCACTGCAACCGCAACACCCCAAAAAAATCGAGGGAAGGGTCACAGGGGGACAACAAAGCGACACGTGCTAAAGGCACATTTACAGAACACAGGCGAGCAGTGCTGGAGGTTGGAACTGCCAGGTTTGCAACAATGGGCCAGGTGAACATTTGGCCCCCTTAAATACCACAGTGCCTTTACATGACCAGAATGTCTCGTGGCTCGTGAGATTGTGAGCTAATGACTAAGCTGTGAGGTATATTTTCGGTGGAACCTTGACATTCCTCGGGACATACCCAAAGCCCCCCAAACACAGCGGCAAGTCATGTGCTGCTGTACTCCAGAGGCTCTTGCTTTGGCCACTGTCATGGTTGCCCTGTCATGTTGCCATGCCATGTGCCCATTGCCTCTCATTGGAAATGCATCCTGAAGCAACAAACATCTAAACCAGGCACAAACAAATGCTAACAACGTAACAAGAACTGCAACGTCAACCAGATGCTGATCTGCTACGTGGCCAGACCATCAAATTCAGTTAATGTGACAAATAACTATTATCACTGGGCTTCCTGCCAAAAAGAAGAACATGGTGTGAGGGCAGGCAAGCACCCACTATTTGAGGGTATAAACACAAAATCATGGACATGGACATCAGCACATTAGAAATACAACCTGTGTCGAAAGCTTGCAGCCTGGCGCATATGTTTCTAAGTTGTGTAGTACAGCTCCCTGACCCTCCTGGGAGTCACAAGGTTGAAAGAGGCTCAGGATCAGGACCAAGAAACTGTAATGAGCTGTGTATATTTTGTCCATTGTGTCTACATCAAGTTTATAAAACGATGCATAGCTACAGCAAATCATGGCTGAAAGCTATGCCTGCATTCACTCAAATGTTGATAGGGTGGGTGAACCTTTATTCATTTTCCCATCAATAATAATAAATAATAATAACTGGTTCATAGGAAAGTAAAGGCGTAGTATCTGTCACACTTGTTTCTGTGGACGTCTGAACCATGCCATAAGAAATGGGGGAAGGTGGGAGTTAAAGTGGAAAGAGAGAAAGAGGAGCCACCAACTATATTAGTTTTTTTCTCCAGTGCAAGCAGAAAAGCATCTCTGTTATCGAAGGGTCTAAAGGGTCTACCTCCCATGAAGTCACTACGTTCATCCTTCAATTCTTACAACATTAACACTCTCCTCCCCTTCATTCAGCAAAAGATTTTCCACGATTCAGAAACCAGCCCCGTATGGTGGCAACACGCAATGATAGTTTGAGCTTAAATGAAACTATGAGAGGAATTTCCACCATAATTTCAAAACTGACGTCTACAAATCTGACATCATGTACTCACATTGACAGCATCTTAATGCCATTAATGCCAAAGACGTAAAATGAAGACATAAAACATTCCAAAGCCAGAGCGCAGCCAAAGACATCAGTGTAATAATGTGAGAACCATTTTCAAGAACTGGTTTCTCAATAAGTGCTTTTTTTCTTAATAACTGCTTTTTAAAGACCCTTTCTGAACACAAAAACATGCCTGTCACATATTGCACCACTACAGCCCTGACTAATATTGACAAGCTACTTGCAACTAATACTAATGTTTGTCCCTTTCATGCATCAGGTTGTTTCTCAATCATCAACACCAGGCCCATTCCAATGTTGACTGCACTGAACTCATAACTGAAGAAAACAAAAAAAATGCTTCAGTTTTATTTTTTTCATGAAGTATGCAGTAAGACCCACCAAAATATGTTTCTTTTTCTTTCTTTTGCAGAACCTTTTTGCTCGTCTAATGTATTGGATCATCTTATTACTTTTTCCACCATGATCCACCAATCCAGTGAAATTTCAGTGCACACATAATTCATGCCAATATATAAGTGGCCCATACAACGTGGTCAAGAAAATTCTAATGTGCTCCAGCTAGGGGGTGTGTGTGTGAATATGTAGTGAAATTTTTCCAATACGAATCAAATATGAACATGGGAAAAAAAATGCCTTAAAATATCAAATACCTGATCAGAGAAAACAAAACAAAACAAAAAAAAAAGATAAGAAAAGAGAAAAAATTGTTTGCCTTGCTTACTTCAGAATTCACCATGGTATATTTTCGAATAAAATTAAACTAGAATTCCATGAAAGTGTACACTCTACTGAATAATCCAGTATAAATGTTATATGGGATTTTGTCGCATTTTGAGGCTGCCTCACTGCAGTGTCCGTACGGTCGAGCATTCTGGCGAAGCGCACACTGCTGTGAATTTGAAAATTGCTCGGTGCAGGTAAGTTTTGAACATTAAAAAACATCGAATACCATTTTTTCAAATACGAATCAAATAACGGGCAGACTCGATTTGTAGTGGCCCCCCCAAGCCCCCAAACAAAATTTCCAGTAAACCTAGCTCCACTGCCAGTGTCCCCAGTAAAACCAAAGCGGAAAACTTGGTGGTGACAAACTGAACCCACACTGGCTTTTCCAATGAATTACTCCAACAAACCATTGAAACCACACACCATTTTTGATCTGTGGGAGTTTAAAAAAAAAAGAACTCATAGCCAACTACACTTCATCAGCACTTTTTTTTTCCTGAACTGCAAGATATCCAGCATGCAGAAGAGGTTTACTTGAATTATTCCGCTGCACACGAAAGCACGCATTCTATGCTGTTCACATCTATATCTCGTCTCTTTGTAGATACTTCCACACTGACATGACCGTGCCATTCTCAAAACAGTCTTGCCCCGAGTACTCTCATGACCGTGTGCCTGCGACATTCTTTTTCCAAGCCTTGCAATGCCGTACCTGGGCTATCTCCTAGTATGTCGGTCTCCAGCATGGCATAGCTGGTAGCGGGCAGCCTACCCGCAATGGGAGTAGCCTCCAGGGTGCCGTCCCTGGCGTCTCCCTGGTTGTGGAGGAGGACCCCATGCCCATTCTCGTGCGGCGGACCCGACGGCCACGGCTCCTGTGGGACACCACAGCAAGGTGAAACTAAGATTCATTGATGCAGTGATGAACTGTACTTTTCTATTGTGATTCGTGTGTTGTGCTCACAATCCATGCATCTCGTAAGAAGCAGCTTAAAACCTTCCTTCCTTCCGTTTTTTTTTTTTTTCTTTTTCAGTTTTTTGACATTATGCATCACTTTTCAGGTTTCATCTGTGTCCCGATGGATTCTGGTATGCTTAGAAAACACTATTTGCTCCTCCTTTTTTTTTTTGAAAGTGAGCAATCTAGAATCCTGCTATCAAGGAAAAAAGGTTGCAGCAATCTGATATGCATCCTTAAACTTGTGTGCATCGCTGAACAGCTGTCTCCTCCGAGTTTGCCTAAACTAACCATCGTTTGTCAACAATGACTCTGGCACAACCAAGGAACTAAGTGCAGTGTGTGAAAGAGCGCCAATTGAAACCTACACAGCCACTGCTAACTTGACTGCACCCCAAGTGTGTAACCTACTATGTATTGTTCAGCCAGTGACTGATACTAGTACAGAATTCAATCATTTGTTACAAAGGTAATGCTATCTCTTTTTATGTGTTTATATGTCACAGTGACTGAGCTACACATGGAACTCTACAGTTTTGGAGAGTAAATTCAATGACGATGAAGCAAATTTTGCAGCAAAATTCAAAATAATGGGGGAAGCAAGTTGTCTGTGGAACATAAAACTTAATGCACCTGACACTTGCTGTACTTCCTCGCTTTACAACAGATGGCGCTAGGCAACACACTGTGAAGCACTAAACGGTTGCACACATTCTACGCAATGCTAGGTTAAAAGCCACCTCTCTTTCTTTTTTTTTTAATCACAGCGCACAGCCCTGTACGACCGCAACCAGACGGCACGCTTGATTCTCGCCGTACGTGCCTGACGCCGCGGTCACGTGACCTCTCGTCACTCGTTTCTGTACCTCCTGTCCCAAACAAGGCGGGCGATAGCTCGGCACCCAGCATTGTCCCCATTTCCTAACCAGGAGGATGGCTGCCATGACAGAAATGCCACAGGACACGGAATAAAACAGAAAAGAGAACTTCAACCTATAACCAGCCAGAAATTAAGGAAAGCGTTTTAGTAGGTAGGCCACTTTCATAATGCACTTTCCCTCGAGAAGTGAGGGAAAAAACCTCTCCCTGTCACCATGCTAAAGGCTACTGTCATGAAAATTAAACAGAATCTAATTACAGTGAAACAGCGGCACTCGTCACCTGTAGTGAAGATTTAAATAAGAAGTGGATGCACTAAACTGTGCACACATAAATGGCATACTAGCTGAGACACTCAAGACGCAAGAGAGAATTCTGCATTCAATGTCGGCACCGTCACAGAGGAGAAAGTGAGACTACTCACTGCACTGTCGGCCTTGTCCATGGGTAGCGTAGCCCTGAAAGTGCAAGAAAGCCCAAAGTAATGTAAAGAAGTGCCCCGATATGCTTCAATGCAGCTGCATTTCCATGCAAGACTCTAACTAGCAGAACAGAAAGCCTGTACAAATCAAAAGGAATCAATGCACAGATGACAGCTTTCTCTCTGTAACGAGCAGTTAAGGGTGCCTTCTAACCTGACAAACCACACAGCTAAGTGTGTTTGGCATAAACTGATGCGCTCAGAAATGTTAAAAGAAAGTGTCAGAGGAAGTACAAGTTGAGTACAAGGGATACGCTCACTCACACGCTGCTCCAAGATAGGTTTGATCCCGTTTCATCTTATATCTCTACAGTAAATGAAAGCAAGGCTAATTAGAGCAAACGGAAGTTGAGAGAGGAAACAAGCGGAAAACTGGCTAACAAGGAACCTCATAACGTCATGCCTCGTATCTTGTGTTACAAGCGCAATCAGAGTACTAGTTAACAGTAAGGCAACACTAACGTTTGAGCAAGGTAGGGGGCCCTATAAAAGCAGGTAGATGGCAAAAACAAGTGATGCAGTCATCTACAGTCAACCCTTAGAAGCACACAAGCAAAGAAAATGTGCACAAATGCAAGTGTTTTGCAGTTTGCAACACAACACACAAAGAAAAACAGGCCAAAGCCAAGGCCAGAACTGGCTGAAAGCAGAAGTGCAGTGAACAAGAGCAGAGATGAAGTGAGAGATGGCAAGTAGCAATGAAAAAAAAAAAAAAAAAAAAAAGCACCATGAATGCAAAGGCATACCAGTGTGAACTTCAAAGCACAGCGCGTGTGAAAGCGTACAGCCCCAGAGATGTTAGAAGCAGCATTACAGTGCACTGGATGTTATAAGAGGCCTAGGAGCCCGCAGGAATGCCACAAGCCAATCACCGCAGTTAATTAAGCAAGCAGTGTTGCCAGCAAAAGAGGAAGGCAAACAAGAAGCGAGAACACACTTCAGAGGCAGCAAAGAAAGCAGTAAAGGCACGTGGCTTAGGAAAACGTGTACAAGGCAACAGGACAAGCAGGCTGTTGACACAACACAAATGATTAATAGAAACAAGCCAAGCCAAACAGCGAGTTGGCTATGAGTATAATGTGCAAGATAAAAAGAATGTCACTTCACAGGTAGGTAGGTCGGTCAAACTGCCTCACCCAAATATCTCAGATCTTAAAAGCAGGTTTGACAATCAAGCCCAAAGGGCACCTAATGGGAGACAGGCCTCCAGAGAACACAAAAACCGTGAAAAAAAAAAAGCAAAATTGATCTTTTTCTATAAAAATGACATCTTGGAAATCTAATAAGGTTGTTCAGTGCAAGAGGGAGGGACATGAAGTGAACAACAAGTAGCCCGGTTAATAAATTTAACAAGTAACATTAACTGGGAATATGGAGGCATGCTAAGCACACATTAAATGTACCCAAAGCAGTTTTCAAATGAATTCCACTAGTTAAGAGCTGCATTCTATAAACGTTACAATAACAAGCGTGTCTTCTGTTAAATCTTTGTACCAATTGCATTCTGCAAGAAATTTGCAAGAGACAAGCCTGCAAACTATGTGCATTATGGAGATTTTAACTAAAAAAGAACCACTTTTCTCATTTTAGCAATAAAGCGTAAACCTCTGCTTTTTATTCCTGCTGGCCAGCCACGACAGACTTCACTGAACGAAATGTTCCTTTACACACGTTTACAAAAAAATTTCTGCTTCAAGCCAACTAGAGTGCTAGTAAAAACAAAGTAATGAATTTCTCAATGTTGGCTATATTCACAATATATACTGTAAACATTACTGTCACCCATATATCCATTAAGTTTTCGGCTATCCCTCTTTCTTACAAGAAGCTCATTGCCCAGCAGTCCCTGAAGCCCAGATGCGTCAACAACTAGCAACTTGAAGATGTGTCCAAATCCAGACAGCAATTCTAAAAGTTGAAGTAACCGAAGAAAATAAATGCCACAAAATATACTAAGAACATTAAGTGCTAAGGCTGACCCATCCAACTGGGCCTGATCATTTAATTAGATGGAAAAATCAATTACGGTAGCATGATAATGCAGGTCACAGAAGAAATGCATTAGTTCACAACGAAAAACTTCTCTACACTCGCTGAAGGGAGCTTTCTAAACCTTAATGAAACATGCACTATCAAGCTCTAAAGGTGAACACAACCAAAAGAAACTAAAGCAAGAAGCCAAGCGCATCATGTTTCTATCCTCGCCCGTCCAGGCAAATCACACTATATTGCTGAACACAGTGAAGTTGTTCACAACTTGCAAATATTGCAATAGCACAAAAAAAAAAAAAAAAAAAAACGAATTAGAAGGAGTACAATTCAGTCTGCTTTGAATTCATAACTCCCAATTTCATCCTGCAAGCATGTAAAAGGCTCAGAAGAATGCCATGAATAGTTAGAAGAGAGTACAAATTACCTTGAAAGAAACACAAAACATCATTGAACAAAAACTTCTCAATAAAACTTCCCCCGTAAGTAAAACGCTGAACACACAATCTAAAACGGTATTGCTTCAAGACCATGCAGAAGATAACCCATTGGCCTTAACAGCAACCCCAACCCAAGAATATCACTAGCACAGTACACGACCAAACAAGTTAGCACAATGGTTAGTTGCCAACCCACGTGCACTGAATTGACAGAGAAAGTACACACACCCACGTCTCCATCGTACATGCATGCTACTAACGAAGGCAGATGCACAATTCATTAAGTGCCATTGACATGCCGACCTATGAAAGCACAACTGTGCATAAATTTCTCGCTGCATATCAAACTACACTTCCGGACAGCTTTATGCGACTATGCAGCCGAGACTAAAGGGGCGGAGATTTGGTCCTGGTGCTACTACATCAGCCATTCTGGCATAATTGGCCTCAGCTATGGTTTCGATTGCAGTTCTGCCTTTACTTGCAATAATAGTTTTCGAGCCACCAATGATGCAAAAATGAGCTTCCTTATGTTAATGAAGCCTTAAATGAACGTAAATTTGCAGTTAATGAATAGTCCACGCTAAGTATGTTGCCCAAACAAGCGCACCGCAAAAGCGTACTGAAGCCGGTGGGTAGTTGCAGCAGAAGACCCCAACGTACGCTTGGCCGGATTCCTGACAGATGGCGCAACAATCGCATTTGCATTAAAGCCCCTCAATGAACGTAGTTTATTGAGGGGCTTCAATTTGCATGATGTTTTGTGCAGATTTTAGAACATCCTGCACATGTTCTATTATTCCAGATCAAGGATCCGCAAAATTTCTGAAGAGACTATGTTCCGCTAAGCAGTGAATTTCGGATCTGTAGCTTTGAGTGCATAGCCACGAAACATTGTCCGCGAGTATAGTTGCACAGCCAAACAATGTTACGCAATGAGTGCCTCCCAGTGTTGGCAACCATCTCCCAAAAATGCAGCGCAGACCATGCATTTCAGTCAGTACAGACCCTTCACCATATCAATTGTAAAGAAACGATAAATTAAGCTGTGAGACTACAAAATACAAAAAGAAAAACATATCCTCTTGCTGCCTTTCATAGCTTCACATTGTTCCTGTGAATGTTAATATCAATTTTCGTGTTCATGTAACAAAGCACCAGGTTATGTTAAGGATGCAGGAGATTTCAGGCATAAAGTTCAATTTTCTTTACTGCAAAGCTTGTGCACTGCTATGACTAACTTGCTGCGTTGCTGGGAGGATGACTAATGATGCAAAACTTAGACCGTACAATCTATCGGCGTCTGCTTGAGATGCTACACATCTACAGGTAAAGAGAAAATGTGAAAGGTCTGCTTGAGATGCTACACATTTACAGGTAAAGAGAAAATGTGAAAGCACATACTAATAATTCATTTTTTTTTTTCCTGCCCGTGCACACAAAGCAAGGAGACCTCCACCGGCTTCAGACCATAGGTCCACATGAACGAAAGCATCTTGGAGCACAGCAGCAAAACAAGACTCGAATAAGGGGCAAAACAAGCGAGCGAGGCCACTGCTTCAAAGCACAAAGTCAGGAAGCTGCAAAAAGCAGCGCTGGCAAAAAAACAACAAAAAACAAAGCAGCATGGCATCAATTGCTCTGGCACGACATTCAAAGCAAAAACTGCGCAAACAAAGTGGCCGAGTACCCAAAACCAGATTGTGCCTCAAGAATTTGCTCAGTTGCAGAAACAAGACTTCTCAGCTGTCACTAAAGGAGCGGGTCTAGTTTTCACAGCAATAGAGAACTTAGAAACCTCTTGAAAGTGCTTGCCCTTTCAACTGATCTGAACAGGCCCGGACTGACACACTGCAATTGAGGATTATAATATGTGGTCCTTAGTTACGAGCTCATCGTGTTGATTTCATCTGGTAGCTTTCCTTCTGCATCTGCAGCCTCTTCAAGTTTACTTCTGCAAGTAGTGTTTCCCCGAAGGCTTGAGCCGTAACATGTGCAGCCAAAGTAACGCTACCAACAGCAAAAAAATTTAAGCTAGCGAAACCCCTGAAAAAAAAAACTCCGTGACAGCCTTTGCACAGCATAACGTGTATGACAAAGTATATGTTTTCATAACATAAACATAAATTCACCTCACGTGAAATGTATAGCGATGTAAGCTTCACATAACATGAAATATATACATGTCCACATGTAGTTAAGTTCGTAACATGGATATTAATGCTCTGTAACTGTGAGGGCTTTAAACACTGGCCACAAAGGAAAAGGCACAAATGTGCTTGGTTGATTCACTGCTAGGCCCACAGCATTTGTCACTAGTTTACTGCAGAGCATGAAGCCTAGTAAATTTGAACTGAAGAATCTGAGATGGGATGAGATTATAGGCCAAATACAGGTAGAAATATTATTAACTGCGGAATTTCTTGCTCAACAAGAATACATAATTATAACCAACAGCTGACCGGCCAAGAGTATGCTTTTCATAAACATGGTATAAGATCATGATGACGTGGTCGAAGTTGGCTAGGGCAAATACTTGCTAGCTCAAACTGAAAGCCAGCCCCCTCCAATGAATGCATTCTGTCGACTTCATCTTATGACATTCACCATAACAACTAACTATAGGGTTAGCTTAAGCTAAAACCCCCTCCAATGAATGAATTCTGTCCATATCGCTTTATGGGATTAACTATAACAACTAACTACAGTGTTAAGTGACAGCTGCATGGTTTCTGGTACCGGAACTGGTGAAACAGAATGCAAACCAAAATGAGTGAGAAAAAAAAAGAAACAACTGTGGAGGAGGGCTGGACTGATGAACAGGTTGTTAGTGTTGTTAGTGCAAGACGTAAACAAGACCAGTCCAGATCCACCCCGCACCCGTCGCTTGCATGAGGAGGAAGCTGTGGAGGCAGCGTGCAACAAACGCTTACTGTTGCGAGTACTTGAGGTCCCGGTCAGACAACCTCTCAGTGTGACCCCTGCACGAAAGGCCGGCGGGCGCACTGTGTGAGCACCTGCTCGCACACACAGCAGCACATGCGTGCGCACGCTGTGAGAAAAAGAACGTCCACACACACAACAACACCACCTGTACGAAAAGGTCACACACAAAAAATTCAAGGTGTGCACAGGGGCTATTGCATTAGCTTTGGTTGGCTTGTTATGTGGATTGTAATTTGCATTACTGACTATGACTTGAATAGGGCTATGACTCATGTCACAAGTCATTGTGCATTGTCATAAATGCATCACAGCCAATTATTCATGACTTGATTTGGTACTGGCTCGTTATGTGAATACTGGATTGGATTCTTGGCTATGACTAATGTGGCTAGTCATTATGCAATGTCATTAAGGCACTAATGCCAAGTTATCACATCACGACTGGATTTTTGTCTTCTTTTTTTTTTCTCTTATGTCAATTGTGTTGGATTGGCTTTAGATATGTCTTCTGGTCATGCATTCCGCGGACAGTCACTTTCGCCTTAAAATGAAAAGTCCCCCAAAAGAACCCGCAAGACGCAGAGGAAAGCCCTCACACGCTGAATAAATGTTTCATGCTCACAAAAACGAAGACAGTGAAACCTAAAAAATTGAACGACAGAACAACAGTGCAAGGAAACACCAAACGAGAACACTGAACAAAATCAAACGGTGAGAACACGTCACAGACATCATCAAAGGACCTTGGGCTTCTTCACCAGGGACAGAAGATGCTGCCAGAGCACATCACAAGACTCATACGGAAGTTCTGCTTCTCCAGAAATTTTGAAAGTGAGTTTCAGAGCTCTCGTATTGGGCATATGGATATGGATCTCCTCAAGCTCAAAGGGCGCACCATCACACACACCTTGTCAACATTCTGGGTCAAGTACAAAGCGGCTGGCATACTTTCAGAGGAAACCTCACAAACACATTGAGGCATGTACTTTGATATCAGTGTGGTTTGGCATGAAATTCTGCAGGCAGCAAGACAAAAATTACAAAGCCACCATATAATAAATATATGCTAGTTGGGGTACGTGTTGGTGTGAAGCAAGTTCAGCACCTTCTGGCGACTTGCATCGACACAAGCAACTTTACGACAAAACAGGACTTCGCAGTGTATACACAACAGTCTGCAGTCCAACAGAAAACACGTCACCACGACAGTAAGCAGTACGACTTGACACGACAGCACAGCAAAGCACAACTGCCACAAGAACCTAGAGAATGACATGCCAATGCTAGCAAGACACACGAGCCTGACGTAAACACAGGCTAGGACACGAGGGTTGGAGTGTTGCTGCTGCTGAGATTCGACTGCCAAATGCACGACAATGCCTCCCACCTTGTGGCAACACCAGTACGACTGAGAAACCTCCTCGCAGTTCCATCTAAGACTGTACAAGTGGTATATAATTAGAAAGCACTGTCTAGATGCTAGGACAAAGAGGTATGCAAAACTAGGCAATGTTTACATCAGCAGACCTGACAAACAGTGATGACACTGGCCGGCTAGAAGTACCACTCCACGACATGAACGAAATTGAATGTTCGGCGGCGTTTTGCACTTATGCCAAGTGTGTTGTCGGGGAACACCTGTATTGCACTGTTGTGCCGGCCTTGGATTCTGTCCTCCCCGAGATAGACAATATTAGATGAGAGATTCCTTCCATCCGCCGGACGTTTTCCAATGCAATCTCAACCCTAATACAGAGCTAGAAGTTTCGCACTTGCCTGTCGTGTAAAAATCGGTTCACTCTTTCATATTGTCTTTAGTTGCATGCATTACTACATGCAGTAACGCAAGCAACAACTATTTGCATTCTCTGAATCTCTCAGAGCCCGAGTGTGCAGTGTGTTGCAAAAATGAAACAACATAAGCTAGGGCTCTCAAGGTGTATTAAATTCTAGCATAGTCTAATTTGATTAGTACATTGAATTTACCTGTTCTGAGTTGCATGATGCCCACGCACTGCATACTCACTGCATATCAATGAAATTCTGATGACATCTTTTAATAATCTATGGACATAATCTATCATTAAGTGGCCCCCCTTCAGCATCGTATT
Organism: Amblyomma maculatum; assembly: GCF_055883805.1. Lineage (NCBI taxonomy): Eukaryota > Metazoa > Arthropoda > Arachnida > Ixodida > Ixodidae > Amblyomma > Amblyomma maculatum. Next base: position 73,567,200 of record NC_139353.1, read on the forward strand.
CCAGCGATTTTTTATAACCAGCCAAGTTTGCTTCCAGCCTTTGTTTAACGTGAAAATAAGGTTATTTGCAGATGACTGCATACTATATCAAGAAATCAATAACTGCAGTGACCAGGTTTGTTTGAATTCATCATTGGCCAGTGTAGAAGCATGGTGCGCCACATGGCAAATGACTATGAATGCAAAGAAAACGGTCGCTATGTCAATCACGCGAAAACGAAACCCTTTAAAATTTTCTTACAGCACTGGCGGTAATATTCTCTCCACGGTCAGCAGCTACAAATACTTGGGTCTCGTAATTACATCTGACCTCAGATGGAACGAGCGTATGTCATATATTTCAAAAAAAGCAATGCGCAAGCGTGGTTACTTGAGGAGGTCGCTTCGACAATCAACACAAAAAATCCGTCTTTTAGCGTACAAAACGTACATTAGACCAATTCTTGAGTACGCCTCAGTAGTATGGGACCCGTATACCCAGAAAAACATAACACAGTTAGAAAGCATTCAAAGAAAATCGGTTAGATTTATATTCAACTGTTATAGCTGGCAAGTATCTCCGATGGTTCTTCTAAACAACGCAAACTTAGAGCCATTAAAATTGAGACGGTATAGCGACAGACTGAAATATATGTACCTACTATATCATGATATGCTGGGAATAGATAAGGATGTGTATATTAATTTAGTTTCTAAGCGCCAACACGATCTAATCATTCGAAAAAAATTAAAGAATTTTCTTGCAGGACTAACGTGTTTAAAAACTCGTTTTTTCCACGGACAGTACGTGAGTGGAATGCGCTCACCTCGAGTACAGTGGAATGCCCAACGGTCCAGTCATTTTGCGGCATGCTTAACAGTATTGAAGCAAAATAGAATTACCATCGTGTCGTTGTGCACAATGCCTTGAGTGCTTCATATGCATGATTGTTTTCATTGTTTGTACATTTCGTTTCTTGCTCAAGTGACTGAGCATGCGAGGTTGTGTCATGCTGCTGTGTACGCGCCTTGTTGTTTTTGTCGCGCTTTACTTTTCGTTACTATTATTATTGCTGGATTTCGTCTCTTCTTCTCACTTAAATTCTTGCGATGTTTTTCTCTATGTTCGTTTTCTTGATGTATTATTGATATGCCCACTCCTGCCTAAGGTCTCAAACTGAGGCCGGCAGTATCCTGTAAATAAATAAATAAATAAATAAATAAATTTAAGCTTTAGCTGTGAGCATGCAATTCACCAATAAATAATTTCTCCGACCACTTACAGAACTGCTTTGATGTGCCTTGATTGGCAGGAACGAGCTTGAACAAGACACCAGATCCCCATACACGCTCAGATAACGCTCCTCACATATAACCCGTGGCTAATGCATTGAAATGTTGGTCTCAACCCACTGTTTCCTATATTCCCCAACGGTTTGTGTGGGCAAATGATGGTTTCTTTGCCACAGACCTCATATCTACACTTGGTTACAGACAAACAACTCACAGAGACAAACGAGGCTGACAAACAAAACTGACAAAACAAAGATGAAAAACCTTGCATGAAAAAAACCATTAAGAACTCTGCTTCATGCTAAATGACTATGGTCGCATCAATGATGGCAGAGAAGTAGAGAGAATGAGTGGAGACCAGAAGTTCTGATTTTGAGAAAAAAAGGAAAATCAATTTCATGCTCAATGGCAAGATGTCTTTTATTGCACAATGATGGCCCTAAAAAACTGACAGGCTCGAGATGTTTTTATTATGAGATAGCTCTCCTACACTCCACTGAGTGGCTGAATAATAGCAGCTTCAATTGCGAATAGGTCAAAAACCTAGAACATTGTTATGTGCGAGAACAAAAGTGCATGCTGTGTCACGACTGGCAAGCAAAAAAAGTATATATGATTTTTCATGTCCATACCCTAAAAACAGGTGCTCTGAAAGCCGCTCTGTGCAACTACCTTTCAGAAAAAAAAAAAATATAGAAAGAAATTACACAAAGGGAGTTAAAGCAAGAGTGGAAGGAAATGCAACAACTCGACAAGAGAAACAGAGCCACATTTCGATTTTGCACAGCATACCTGAAATAGAGAGTCAGCTTGACGCTGCATGAAGAAATGAAATTGAGCCTTTTCGCCATTTGCAGCTTATGCTTTCCATTGTTGCCAACACACATTTGTGAGACAGCCAGTTCTGGACACACTCAAAGCTAAGACAGGACACAGTATTCTACTCTCTCTCTCTGTAGAAGAGAGTGACATGCAAACTATTTTAGCAACAGCACGGCACATCTGTGAAACCAGAATACAATAGGCAAGCACAAAAGGACTCTCAATACCTTTCCAAACTGATTCAACGAAAGACTGCAAGTAATTGAAGGCACTTTTCATATTACTGTCTGGAGCTTTCATTAATTTTTTCTTTCTTCACATTATCTACTGCTTTGCTTTGCAGTTGTACTGGAAATATCCTGGGAACTCACACTTGAGAAAGCAGAAGGCGAAAAAAAAAATCAGATCGGAAAACAACTCAATTTGACAAATGGAGAAAACACCGCATGAAAAGAAGCAAACATGAAAAAAGCAAGAAATAAAAAAAGGCTAAAAAGATGGAAGGGACAGCTGCGTGACTTCGAGCTGCAAAGGCACGCGAAGTCGGGCACAGCTGCGGCCTGTCTGAACGCAGACGACTACACAGACGCTGTCGCAGCTGGTGCAAAAGGGCAACATACAAACGCAACAACATACATATATGCATAAAAGTGGAAAAACACAAGTGGACGTGATGGCATTGAGGAAAACAATTGTACGGTAACGCGATGAGCTCCTCACAGACTGGGCGAACCATGTTTGTGAAAGAAGAGTGCAGAAGTGCTAGACGCACAGAAATTTTGCTTACATGCCTTAAGATATGTAAACTAGAAATGAAAAAAAGGATAGAACCTCCCCTTTCTGCTCCTCAAGCCCTTTCACTAGCCAACTACCCACTACCTTACCACAGAATGACATTGCAGTCTTGGGCACAGCACCAGATAAGCTTCTAAAAAAAAACAATCACACACACACACATACAGCTACCACAAAAAAAAGTCACAACACAATTGCACAGAAGAGGTCCAGTGTCGCGAGGACATTGAAACAGCACACACACTACATGTGCAAACAAAGATACAATGATGCAGACACTCCTCAGCCACAACAAGGCTGCAACAGATGCATTCAGCCCAAGATATACTACAAATCTCTGTGTGTAATTCACACTGAAAGAAGCAGCACATATATATACATAAACAAATCTGCGATGCCGTTTGGTGTAACTCTCAACAATTGCTTCATATCTGCAGCGAAAAAATAAAGCACTTCCATATGCATTCTTTGACAACAAATTAATTCTCTCTGAATGCCCTCTCCATTCAGGGAGAGAGCACACACACAAACACTTTAAAACTTCACATTCTGCTAGAAAAGCCATTTCTCTAAGGACTCGGAAATAGGAATGGAACGCTATGGGGTCCTTATATAAGTATTCAGCCATGGGGTTGAGTTCCACAAGCAAAACAGCAGATAATGACTTTGTCTGAAAAGATGACGGATAAGGAACCGATGCTTCATCACATCTGCCCACTTTGAGGCTGGATAAGTACTCGGGAAAAGTGTGAAGCTCATTGGTTTTCTGCTTTCGACTTTAACGAGGAATTCCCCTCCTCCAAAATTTTCCCGACTTCTTGTTTGGCACCACACACCAGACACAGTCTGTTATGGGCACAGTACAGTGCAAGATGATGAGAAGTGTCAACAAGAGGCGCACATCGGGAAGAGTGAGCCAAAGAATGAACGAAATTTAAAGATGTCCTAGTCGATATCAAGAAGCAATGGGAATGGGCATAGCATGTAATGTAAAAGCAAAATAACCAAAAGCCATGAAGGGCAACAGAGTGGATTCGAAGGCAAGGTAACTGTAGCACCGCAAAGCAAAGAACCAGGTGAGGCAGCTGAGAGTAGGAAGTTCATTGGAATCATGTGGTCAACGCTGGTACAGACCCAGGTTTATTCTGGTGAGGTGAAAGAGGCCTATATCCTGGAGTTACACAAATGGTCTGAGGATGACGATAATGAAGACGAAAAGTATGACTGTAGTACAAGGTGCCAACACCTCTTTCTTTTTTTTTTTCCAAGTGGTTTTCGTTCCATCATCGACACACGCAGCAGTATCGCCCCAAGGGAGTCATTCTGAACATGCCTCAAAACAAAACTGACTGACAGTCTGGCTGTTTTTGATGAGATGACAAGGAAAGGAAGCAGTTTCTGAGCTCATTGTCAAACTCGCAAATGGCAGAACTGCACGTGACAACTGAAGTCCGGCATTTAAGCACTCTGACCTGGCCTGAAACGAGCACAGTTCCACTCCTTTCTTACCATAACTATTATACGCAAGACACGAGACGACAATGCAGCACGAAAAAGAAACAAATGCCTTTGCAAAAGGCTAATTGACCGCTTGCTTTGAAAGCACAACACAAAGAGTAAGGCGTCGCTGTAGAAGTTAGAAAAAGACATCGCGAGCTCACAAGCTGCCACAGGGTGCGGTCTACCCCAATTGCCATTGCCACGGAAATGCCAACAAGTCACCTTAGCTTATCCATAAGGAGGAGCCAAGATGTGCTAGCATAAAAGAGGCACTGCGCTGGCATAAAAACATAATATGCAAAAAGGAGTCAACGTTAAAAGGTGCTTGAATGCTAATAAATGAGTTTCATAAACAACAAAAACAACAAAAACAAGAAAGAAAAAAAGCCACATTATTCATGCACGGGTTATGTAAAAGAGCGAGTGAGAAAAAAAGGGGAGAGGGGGGGATTCTACTTGCACTGGACACATGTCAGGGCTAAGGTGAAAACACAAACACATAAGGCGATACTTGCGAAAAATGCACTATTGGGCCGATACAAAGGGGCATACACAAACACAGCACGAAGATAAAACACACTAAAACCTAACAATACCAACAGAGCCAATAAGGCTAAGTTTTGCAAGTCTAAGAAATACAGTGAGCGAAGAAGCAAACAAATGAGTGAAACAGACAAAAAACAGCAGGTTTGAATAGAAAGAAAATATGTGCCAGTGATACAAGCGTGAACGTATTGGACGAAAAAACAAGAATGCTTCGACTTTATTCAGTACCAAGCTTCCACGCTACCTATAAACTGAGCAGATTAGTGTGCCCCTGAAAGGTAGAAAGGCGACAAGATTGTCCAAATGAAACAATGTTGCCGCATGGCAGCCTCGGCAATTGCAACTGGTTACAAGTGATAAAAGCGCTGAAAAGTGATAAAAAAAGGCAAAGACCGAATCATAAATTGATGCTGATAGCATGCAGAAAAAAAAGCTCCAAAAGAAGAAGCACAAAAAGAAAAACAAGAACAAAAAAGCTAAGATGAAAGAAATGATGTATGTATGAACAAAATTGATGAAGCCAGCATTACTTTATTTTTTTTCCATTACACTACTTGAAATGTGAAGAAAGGCCAATTTTTAAAGAACATTTCTTCCCGAAAGGCTCTTGCACAGGATTATTTATCTGCTCATATATTTTGGACTGGCACATGACAGTAACCTGTGCCAAACTCGCCTTTAACCAGATTTAAAGACTAAGCATGTTAGAGTAACCACAGAAGCGTTAACGTATAGCGCTGCTCCACAGTTAGAGGTATACAAAAGCATACTGCATTACTATGCCATCAGCAAAACAATACGGTGTGCATTACATGACTTGAAACGAAGCAGCACACCTTCCCCAGCAATAACACTAAAAACGACCTCAAGGGTCACGTGATATTGTGGAGCGCATCATGCTTTGCAGTTGGGTCAAGAAGGTTCCAGCCCTTGACAGTGTCAAGTGGCAGGCATTATTGCCATCAAGAACTTCAGGAGATCAGGAGAGTAGTTTCAGAGTAGCTACACTACACAAGGCGGCAATGAAGCTTCAATTTTCAAATCACCTTACTATCGAGTTCAAAATAAATAAACTATGAATCCAAAATCAGTGTTCCCAATGCAAATGCACATCACGTTGCATGTTTTGAAGCAAATGATGCATATCCACAAACGTTAATTTTAGCTCACTTATCCTCCTGTTTCAGGACTGCCTTACATGTAGAGCTAGCTAAGATGTCCGAATATAACGACTGTTTTTACACGCAAATGTAATGCATGCGGTAACGTGTCTGACTCTACAAGAAGCTTGTGCAGTGTGGAGACACATGCAGCGGGCAGAGTGCTGTAACCGCACATAGTTATCTTGGGGTCTCGAAAAGATGTCAACTTAGAAACGATGCCACACACTTTTTCATACTTCTTTTAAAGTACTCGCCAGTAGTTAACAAATATGAGAAAATAATTTTTGAAGTTTCGACTGCATCTGTTTCTACAGGACTCATAAAGCTACTGCTAAATATTTTTTTTACACGCAACACTAGTGACTGTAAGCCCCAACTCTAGGCAAACACCATATCGCAATAGATCGGCATTCTATATGTATTTCAGTGTACTGATTCACTGATATCGAAATAGCATTGAAGTAGTCAGGGCAGGCCAAAACCCCCGCTGCAAAATTTTGCGAGGTAGTGTTGCATTGTGAACTTTGCTTTTGGGCAGCTGGCATTTTTCATCAAAGCTTCTTTTTTTTTTGTGTGAGCATGTGTAAAATGACATATCTCATGTCACTCTAACCTATCAGCCTAGCTCGGCTAGGTATTCTCCTTTAGTTAGTCCCCTTAGAGTCCCACTCGAACCTCGTTATAACGAAGTAGTATGAAGCGCGAAACTTTTTTCGTTACATCCAATATTCGTTATAAAAGTGCGCACCCAAAGTCATATAAATATGTTTGCTAATACAACGAAACAAAATGTCCACTAATATGGGCAGCACAAAGGTGCGGAAATGCAAAACTTTTTAATTAAAAGCTTAGCATAAGCATAAAATCTCACTTTTCCTTGCGTGTTGGGGAGCACAAATGGATATTAAGAAGGGATGTTGCCTCCGTGTACAATTTCCACGACGAAGGCAACGGTCTCTCGGGGAGCGTAGTGCGTGCGTACGTGTCGGCCGCAGTGGCTGAGGAACGGGGCTCACGCCATGATGAGGCAATGGTGATGAAATGCCAGTCAGATGCCTGTCAGTCATAGCATGGCCGAACTCGAGCTGCGGCGGCGGCAATGATGCTCGAGTCCGGCTATGGCAGTTTATGGTCTCTGAGATCACCGTGCGTGGGGATCTTGGAGGCCATGAGCTGTTGGTGCTAGTTTTCATCTCCGCCGCTAGATGTCGCGACACGCGAGCGCGCAGGCGATTTAAACGCACTTCGGCGGCGGCGTTCTGACTTCGGCCGTGGCCGTACATGACCTCCGAGATCACCGTGCATGGGGGTGTGATCTTGGAGGCCACAAACCGCTGGCAGTAGTCTAATTGTTTTATTTATTTATTTATTTTTTTTTTTTTTTGCCGCTGCGAAATGACACGGCACGCGGACGCGTGGGCGATTTAAACACACTTCTGCGGCTGGGATTGGATAATGCAAAAAAACTGCTTGGTTATAATCAATATAGCGTCAAATTTTGACATTTTTCTTTTGTTATACAGAAAGAACTCCAACAGAAATAAACCACAGAACAACCAAACTTCGATTTTAGTCTGTGTTATATGATAATTCGCTATATCCATGTTCGTTATAGCGAGGTTCGACTGTGCTTGTACTTGGCACGAATGCAGTATTCTTGAATTCCAACTTTTCATAGTGTTCTGCCTTGTTCTGAAATGACTTCGTTTCACACACCTGCTTACTTAGGTAAAAAAAAAGGTAAATACTCTTACAAACTCATAAAGATGGAAACAAACTATGCTAGAACGGAACCTGGAAATTTCGAGAACCCTACTTTTGTTTCCCCCAGAATAAGATATTGCAAGTTGCAGGACAAAACCAAATTCTACATAACACTTTAGGTGCAAGAACAGATATTGGAATAACAGCAGACAATGATTAAGTTGCATTAAGTTCTACGTGAAGAGGAGCTCACCAGGACACACAGAAGCATGGACACAGAGGATAAAAAATAATAAAAGCAGGTTCAGGCAACCAAACAATTATGGACACAAGACACAGACAACACAGACCAAAACAACTACAAATAAAAAGAACAACCTACATCAACAAAGGATACCACAGAGGCAGAGGGAAGGAGGAATGGGTTTGAGGACAAAATGACAACACAACTTCATCCAACAAGACAAGGAGGGAAGGGATTTATTAATGCAGGCACCATCCAATGAGATGCCAAGGTTCTGGTGCTTGTAACAGAACATGCCATTAAGAGTGAAGGTCCAATGAAACACGCACATAAGAAGGCACTCAGACGTGTTAAAAAAAAAGAGAAAGTGCACACTAGCATGCGACTACATAGCCTAAAATGCACCCATGCATGAACATGCCACTGCAGTGAATACTGTAAGCAAAGCCACACAATGCAAGGGGGTGCTCAAGTGAAGAACATGATATAACACCACACAAGGTGTAAAACAATGACAGGTAAAAGAGTAAAAAGGGAGTAAAAAGTAGAATTGCACCAAAAAAGTGCAGAAGGGTGCAAAGTAACCCCTGCAACACACAGATCACACCAGGGGAGTGGAAACAGGCACGTAGAAGGTTATGAAGATGGCTACATTGGCCAGCAGTAAACTCCAAAACACAGAACATAGTGCAAACAGAGGAAGTTGGGGTTCAGGACAGTGAAAGAAGTAACACACAGAAATGGGAGTTTGGAATGCGCAATGTGAAATGCCAATCACAGAACGGAAAAAAAAAATTGAAAGCAGAGGATGACGAAGAGGCACGTGAGCGCAGCAACAGTGTGTGGCAGTAGCAGTTAGTAACTGGACAAAGGTACCTGTGCCGCAGCTCCTCGTCCACAATCTCCAGCAGGCTCCTGAGGGCAGCACAAAATTTGGCCTCAGTGTCATCCGCACTGTCGTCTGTGGCCGCAACCGGCCGAGCGCTGTCACCCCCAACACCACCACCACCACCACATCACCACCATTGGCAACCAAGCGAGGCAGACAGCGCAGAAGCCGAGCAGAAGGCAGAAAATGAGAGAAGAAAGGCAAAGAAAGAAAATAAAGGGCAGGAAAGGCAAGAAAACAAAAGAAGAAACAAAACAAAGGACACCCAGGCCAGAGCTTTGCTTGTGGAGATCGACCACACCACTTTTTCAGCATTCTCTACGAGCCCTTTAGTAAAGCAGAAGCAGCTAACGGCAACATGGCGTCTGCAATAACATTAAGCAAGTACTAATGGTTGTACGATATTCCTCTGTAAGACATACAAAATGGGGTGAGTGTCACTAACATCTGCAGGCTTCACCACTGTATGCTCAACAAATGAGCAGCCTTGCTTGAGGTTTTGTCATCGGAACTGACACATACATTGGCTTGCACAGTACTGTCTCAAGTGCTAAGATAAGCCTCAAATGCGTTACAGTATGCCTTGTTATACATTGACTAGTCATAAATTTCACTGATTCACGCAGTTAGGCGATTAGTGTTCTGTGCAGTCACCCCAAAAACTAATGCATCACGTAGTGCAGCCTACAAGGCACTGATAATGCTGTTTCGAGCTCCTTCCTAGTATGCCACCCGTGATTACACTGACCGTAACACTTAACACTTTGCATTCGTTATGGTTTGTGCCACTGGCTCACAGCAACTTACCTAAACCTGCATATAGTACAAACCCGCATATATTATGTGCAATTTCTGGATAGCAAAAAAAGGGGAAAAAATGTTTTCATCCGCGTATAATGTGAAGGATGAAAGATAAGTAAAAATATTTATTTGCACTACATTTCGCGGTTGCTCTTTAAGGCATATGCGTTTTCGTGTCGAATGTCACCCGGCACCAGGCATGAAATAGTTCCGTTAAATTCCACTGCTAGTTCACTCCCTTCTCGCACCAACAAGCTTAATCGAAGAACTTGACGCACCATCAGGAGAAGGGCAGCTCACATTTACCCCAGAAATTGTGGAAGCGATGTGGTCCTCAGTTTGCTCTAAAACCAGGAGGCCACTTTCAGCTCGAAAGCGGAACAGCAGCGCATGAGCAGCCAGCTAGCATGCGGCGTGCGATGCTCACGCCTTTTCCAGTCTAACACCATGCGCAGGAGCAGGCTGTTTTTGTCCAGGAAATGTTATCGGATGCAGGGCTTTTGCGGTCATCATCTGGTGCACTAACTGCTGAGAGTACTAAAGACGCTTTTCTCTTCAGTTCCTCTAAATCCATTCGGTATCCCGTATTTCTCGAAAGCGTGTTTTTATGGCAAGTCGCTTTTTCAACAGCAAGCAGGCCCACAAGTAAATTAGTAGCCTCCAAGACACGAGGAATGAGATGGAGTCGGTCGCTCGAAATTGGAGAATTTGAGTGAGAAGTGAATTTTCCAGGAAGAAAAAGCAGTGCGCAGAAGGCAGAAGAAACAGAGAGGTAAAACAAAGAAACGGGCTACCTCGGCAAAACACAAGCAATATTTGGGGAACAGGCAGCCCTTTGCAGCACGCCAGTTCCCCGCTACTGAACTTCAAAATAAGGCAACATAAACAGGACGAATCTAGCCCACATGCAAAATGTTACCATCTTTTCTCCCAAACCAAGAGAAATATCACGGACTTATTTATAGCAAGGCAGCATGGCAACTAATTAATTAATATGTAATCTCTGTCCAAAACAGTAGTTCATAAGCATGATGTTTTCCTCATGGAAAGGTGACACCCATGAGAGCAAAGTGAGCAAGAACTACGACAGGAAGAAAAATGTATGGGCTTGGATCTTCCCGACACTTTAGCACTCCAATTACTGTAGTTTGAAATTGTTGTAGCCATAAGAGCTAATCACTTAAAAGTAATTCTTAAGAAAAACGCCCTGGAAAGTGTGCGCAACTACCACATTAATAGGTGCCTGTATGGACAGACAGCCAGCCACTGCAAGTTACAACGCTAAGCTTAAAAGTACACAACACAAGCATGAGTACAATGCAGTGGAGGCGTTTGTGGCCTTATGAAAATTTTTAAAGCAGGATATGATGGCTAAGGCTTAGAAAGAAAAACAAGGACAGCATGCAAAAATACGGAAAACGGATTCACTCATATTATTTGAGAAACGTGCTGTTACTTCCGAAATGTGCGTGACAGTCATCGAGCGCGTTAAAGCTTTCGACGTGGTCTGTAGTTTATTGGTTCATTAAAGGCAAAGATTTGTCCAGCAGAATTTAGGTCAGAGATTATGGGGCAGCAGAAATTCCACAAATTGTCAGTGTGATTTAAAATCAGCCGTTATCGAAGCTTTACTGCACCCACACTATCACCTCGAGTGGCCATCATGAACTACTGGCAAGCTCTAGAGGACGTGTACTTCTGCCTGTGAGAGTAAAAATAAGAGACCACAGGATACCTGCTTTAAATGTTGCACACAGACGAATTTGTTGTCACAAAACTGATAGCAAAAATTAATCCAAGCTCCACCTGAACCTTGCGACAAAACTGTAAGCTAATCTGCTTAAAATTATGCCAAAGTAAATTTTGCTAAAATCAGCTAAAAATGCAAATGGCTCAGTACACATCAACTTTATGAAGGTTACAATAGAGGCAAACTCAATGATACCAAAGCTTGCCCTTGGACGAGATAGTGCATAGCTTTTGGTAAAGGAGAATAATAGCACATAAAAAGGCATGCACGGAAGGACAAAAAAAACAGGACAGTGCGTGTCCTGTCTTCTCCTGTCCTTCCGTGTGCGTACCATTACTCCTCTACCAAAGGTCAATGACACTAGTGAGCATGTGAAGTCCAGTTTTTGGCATGCTGACACAACAAAGGCACAGAGCTCCATAACAACTGCCCAGTGCAACAAATCGTATCCGCACAGCACGAAAGGTGGGAAAGTTGAGCGGTGCAAAAAAACAAAGCAAGGGGACAGCAGCCAGGAGGGAGCGAACAGATGGCAGAAGGCAACACTGCTGCTTAGGAGAGTACAGCGACACATCTCGGGACTGCCACGTCGGAACACGCACTGGCAGAACTGACAGATGCTGCCGGAAGGTGCTCCCAAAGTGGAAAAGAGAAGGAGCAGACACTATACAGCTCAGTCAAGCTACAGAGGCACACACGGAAGTTCCCAAGCAAATACACACGATTTATAAGCGATGTGTTACACTTTTAGCAAAGACATTGTTAACAGGCGAGCACACTGAAACAGTATCATAAACGAGACAATTCACTGAGGAGACGGCGATCACTCTGGTTCCAAGTTAATAAACTATAATGCAACAAGTTTCAGATTAGGGTTCGAGGTTGGTTAAAAGGAAAAACAAACTCACACTACCAATGAAATGATGAGCGGCCCATACATTGTGTACATATATACGCCAGTTCGGTGAGCATGTTTTTGCGCCACCAGTTCTTCCCTTGGTCAACAGGTATTAAAACAGATGCAAGCTATCAGTGGTTCCCCCTAAAGCACACTACTGAGGGCTGCTTTACAGTTACTAATGCTCAAACTATGCTAATGTTCGGAAAGACCACAGATCCTCATATAACCACATTCCGCATTCGTAAAACCAAATTTTGCAAGCATGCTGAAGAAAACTAGTATAACAAATTTAGTACTGTGCAGTCTTTTTGAAGCCTTTTCTGCAAAGCTGGCGATGCCATAGTATATGCGCTATTATGATCAATTGGTCTATCGTGACAGCCATTAAGCTGGGGAAGAGAGAAGCGGACTGACCGTTGAATCTCCTCCACTTCACTGTCGCGCTCCATCCAGGCCGTTGCCACGTCATAGTGGTTGCCCTGGCCATTATGCACTGGTGCGTTCTGCATGAAAAATTCCTCAGGTAAGCAGTTGTCGGCAACAACAGGGCCCAACGCTATTTCCGCCGCAAGCAAATGCCAAGCCCGTCACTGTCTCACCTGATTAGTCGTGTCACCAAGCTCCGTGAAGACGCGTTGCTCAAAGCTGACATTGTCCACTGCAGGAAGACAAACAAAGCCATCAACAAGCCCTCCTTGTGACAGCGAACTGCAGAAACAAGCTAATGTGAGCAAACATGTCTCGTACACATTACCCCCCATACTGGTGATACATACGAGCACAAATCTGAGCTTCAACTAACTTGCCTGCCGTAATTTACTGCCTCCTTCATAATATGAGTGTCATGCACAAAACCTATTCTCAGGCATAACAAAAAAAAAAATAGTAGTAGCATATTGTTTTGCTCCTTTATAATAATAAAAAAAACAAATATGTCATATTTATTGGCACAGTGAACACACTCACAAAATGATAAACATACTTGCCATTTTTGTTGTTAAACGAAACATTTTAGCTAACACATACCCGGCAAGTGAACACAATACACTCATTACTGGATATATCAAATTTGAAGGGAACACGTATATAGTTCAATACATATAGATAGCATAAAAGGTGACAGTGAATAACATTACCTGCAACACAGAAGCGAGAGCACGGAACAACAATGCAAAGGGCGTGTGCTCCACAGCGCTGCACCGCCATCTGGCATACCACCCCATGCTGGGTGTCACTAAGCCTAGCCCACCTCACAATAAGTGTCCGTGTAAGTGTAAGTTATGTCTGGCCCCTGCCAGACATAAATGACCCAATGCTGTGTCCAGCACACTACAACCACAATAACATTTCGTTAAAACTAAGATGCAGCTAGTTTCTACAAAACTTTCGGCAGTGAGGCATGCGAAGCAAGTCTGGTGAGGGTCGCCAAGAGCCAGGTTAGATTAATCACATGACCAGCGTGTATAGAATGGTGGTCCACGTGAGGTAAATGAGCCAACATGCGAAAACTGTGCGACTCACTGTTGAGTTCGGAGTGCGGCCGTTCAGCCGTCCTCGCAGAGCGTTGAGATGCAATCCTCTGCGGGACGTTGTACAGGATCTGCACGCACACGAGACCACGAAAGATGCAAATGAGTCAGATACCGGTTTGGGCATGCAGAGAGGACAAAAAGCGAGAAACTTGAAAACCAAACCATCTCTGGGTGAAGTTGAACCTATTCTGACCCAAAGAAAGAAACTCTGCTGCTGTGAAATTAAAAAGTAATCATTCTACACTATGGAAGAGGCCGTCGTCCAGCCTCTAGTATGCACGATATCGCACATTTGAGCGGACAGTGGGTGTCATCCAGTGGCTGATATAGTTCAAAGAAAAATAGGGTAGTGACAAACATTGGCTTACATCATTTGATCACTGCACTCCGGTGAGAAAGATTGGCTTGGCTTGGTTTGTGAGGTTTAACGTCCCAAAGTGACTCAGACTATGAGAGATGCCATAGTGGAGGGCTCTGAAAATTTCGACCACCTGGGGTTCTTTACCGTGCACTGGTACCGCACAGATGAAAAAGAGGCTACTTTTACGGATATGAAATCTTTTATAAGAAGAAATGCCAAGAAATTAAGTTTAAATACAACCATTGCCGCCACAGGCTGCTGACACCAATAGTATGGTGTCAATACTCTCTTTCTGAGCATCCTCTTTGAGGCTAGGCCAAACCCCACTTCACTTCTGAATGGTCATCGTTGAGTTCCTCGCGTGATTAACCTCATCTACACAGTGCTGTCCTAAACTCAGCATAAAAATTTATGCAAATGCAAATTTCCCAAAATTTCCTTTTAAATCAGTGTGGCTACATGCCTCACTTGATAACTTTTATAGTAAGAGATAAAGGAACTCTTCAATGTAAGACCTTACGTGTAGGAATGGCTTTCACACTGTTTGGTGATGAACACTGTGTCATTGAAGCTTTGAACTGGCTAAGAGTTGGGCACGTGTGTTTCATGGGCATCACTTCTATAAGAGACACATAAGGCCTAGCAAAAAAACAATTGCAGCACATTACTTGCCTCAGACTATCAAAAGAGGCCTGAAACCTTCACTTCGTGATTAACTGGCTGTATCAGGCACTCTGTCAGAGATGGTCAGCAGAGAAATTTGCATGAAACGTCAAGAAACACAAGACAGAAGCGTAAAAATATTGGACAGGCACACACACCCCTTCGTCGTCGGGGTCCAGATCAGCATAGTTGTTGTGTGGGTTGTTCACTTTCTCCAGGAGTTCACGAGCCAGCCGCTTGGTCAGGTGGTCTCCATTGAGGAATGGGTGCTGCACATGGTGGAAGGGCAACACTGACTAAAGAGGTGCTGATGAAAGCTCAGTGTGAGAAATTCTAACACTTTTATAATGTTTGCTCCACTCTGTGGCCACAGCATTACGCATGCAATGGACACCTACCACTCTGCTCAAACTACGTCAGTCCTGAACACTGGTCCCTCTCATTCATCTTCTAATGTGGCCAAAGGGAAAGACTTTCTTCTAAAATAATGTAATTATGAAAACCTTACCAACTGGCAAAAATAGTTTCGTGGTAATGAAACACTTTAAACAAACAGCAAAAATTATGAACTTCCAATGCTTCCAACGGACACTCTGCAGTAGTCGTACAGGCCTACAGTTCCAGAGTAATTTTCCCATCTCAGTGAAGAAGAGCGCAACAGCCTTCTGAGACATGGCAGGACTTTCCCAAACACTACCGTCTGTGCTAGTACTATTCCAATGAACTTACGCTCCTAAGTGACCCATTTACACCTACTAGTTGTCATCACATGGAGGCACCCTTTAATGAGCATTAGAAGATGCATGAACCAACCCAACAGGGCTGCAAGAAACACTTCGATAACAAAGGGCTGTTGACCGTCCTGGTTAGCTCAGTCGGTAGAGTGACTGCCCCGGAAAGGCGGTGGTGCCGGGTTCGATTCCCGGATCAGGACGAATTTCTCTTTAACTACGAAGTTTCTGAGAAAGCTGTACAGCTTTCCTTTGTAGCCGTATGGCTGCGCTTGGGTGGATGCAATGAGTAATTACTCCCTTATTACAAAGGGCTGTTGAACGAAAGAGGAAACAGCTAAGCGCGTACTAACAGTCTGCTTTACGTCACAGACTGTTACAATGCAAGTCTTGTGACATTATGCCCCAAAGCGGTATAGTGAATTTGTAACCATGCTCAGACTAACCAGTCAAAGCACAAAGATCTGGAATGTTGAAGTGGAGCAGTTTGCACAACCCTTCCACATAATGAGGCTATGTAAACTGCTGCTTCTTAATTCGTTTTGCACCGAAGACATGAAGACAACGACACCAACACCACTCGTGTTGCTGAAGCTGCAGTTTTGAGCCTGTATGTCGTAAAATGTAAAAAGAATGTATGTACTATCCTGCAATTTTCAAGATATATATTTGCGAAACGGTGTGCCGAAAACATTTCCTTAAGGCATTTGCAAGAGCAATGTGCACAACATGTAATAAGTGGCCACCTTAATAAATTGATTAGATACGGAAGCTCCCTGACAACAGTCCCTCGAGCTACACCAGGGCCTGCATTGGCTCTCGGTTAAAATAACAGCAATCTAATGGTGCAACCACCTTTAACAAATTGAATGCAGTGATTGATCCCGTCTTTCTGCTTTGTCCCCGAAAATGGGTGCCATAAAAGGGACTTTGCTATCAATGGTCTGATAAAAAAGAACATTCAAGAGGGAGCAACATTTTGTCACGTGCAACGAGGCCCCGGTGGGGACGACAGAGATTGAAAACCAACTGCTTTTAAGCAAACTGCTCGACAATTTCAGGAAATTCAAATGATTGTTTGTTCAGGTCAAGAAAAACTGCGACGCGCTCTGAACACTGTCAAACTTTGCTTGCAGAAGATGTTTATTTCTGAACTATCAGCTCATTAAGGCATTCAGCTAAGTTATAGCAAGTTTTCTGGCCACAACGTCTCCTTTGAGCCTTGCTGAAGCCGTTTATTATGGCACCCCATGAAGCCGAAAACCTGCAGAAGATGAGGAACGGACATCCCGTTCACTGCCGAGGAGCTCGGTAGCTTCACATCTATTGCAAATGCCCGACTATACTGCTGAAAAGCATGCCCTGTGAAAAGGGAAGCTTTAGACCAAACCTGTATGTCCAACCCTGAAGGCCAAAAAGTAACAGATTAGCAATTTTTTTCACATACCATTGAATACACTACAGTTTTATCGGTGCCAGAGAGCAAATTCTGCTTCAGATATTAGTCGCAGGTTCAATGAGCCACGTCTGAAGACCCATGGGAATATTTCTCTACCAAGCAGCAAAAAATATGCGTCTGTTTCGCAAAAGCACTGGATTACTGCACAAAGTTTTTCTCAAGGCTGGCTCCCAGTACAGCTAGAAGTGGGCACAAGAACCTGACTCTGAGGGTCGGGAGACAGTATTACAAGAGGACAGCAGCGTTAAACTGTGGATCCACTAGCTGGGGAGATTAATAAGGACAGTTATAGGGTGCTCCTGCCAATGTAGTCTAGTTTTGGTTGCATCCTCGCCTTGACCACCTTTAATCTATCTGGTTTTCTTAGGTTCACCCTTTGCAACTGACCAGATAACTACCCTAGCCTGAACAAGGGCCCTTCCGTGTAAAAGGCAGAGAGAAACATCCCTTCTCGATGAGAGCATGTTCATTAACACTTTTACCTTGACCTACAGGAAGCAACCAGTGTGGCTCAAGTTCTTGAGAAAAAGGGTCATGCCAAATGAACATATTCAGCACCAATATTGTTATGCCGCACTCAATATGGCCACAACCAGGTCAGCCTTAGGTGGCTCATTTCGAGCGCACTGCAAGTCATTATGAGTGGTATCGTAGACCTCAATTGACTGCACTGAGAAATAACAATTCCATCACTTGCCATGAGTAGCCGCTCGGCAGTGGGCCTCTTCTTGGGGTTCTTGGTCAGTGCCACCTTGACAAAGTGGTGGAAGTTTTGAGACCTGCACAGGAAAGGGAGAACATGCATAACTTGCCAGCTTCAGGCACGCAGTTTGCAAACAAACAACATGACTCAGAAAGCACAATCTACTGTCTATTAAAGCTAAAGCCTTTATAGGCTCACGAGTGTCCATCTGTGCGTGCATGCATCCGCGAGAAATGTCACACTTCTTCGCAAGATTTCGTGGAATACGGGGAGATTCCGATTCACGCATATATGAAGCTGACCCCGCCGGGCATCCGATCGACGCCTTTCATTTGACGCTTTACCGCACAACATATAGGAGCACACGCAGTTAAGCAGAAATCAGCAGCGTTTCAAATTTATTTACCAGTAAGAAAGGCGTGGTATATGTCACAGTTCTCCCCAGACACCTGAACCACGCCTTAAGGGAAGGGAGGAAGGTAGGAATGAAAGAGGAGAGTAAGAGGTGCCGCAGTGGAGGGTTTTGGACCACTGCGTCATAAAGCTTTCGCCACATAACACTTCAGTCGTCCAAAGTGCGCCCTAAAATTTTTTCAAATCGCATCGACTGATGCACCTGTCCCGGGCAGTTATTGTAAAGAGTTTGTAAAAGCACACAAGTTGAAAATACCAAAAGGAATAAATGACGCTGTACTTGCCATCCATTTCTTCTGCCTATGGCAAGTCCAGTTTCACCAATTCCTTCCTCGTACCTTTATATGCTCTTCAACATGATGCAGAATCATGTTGAAAACATGTGTATGATCGAGAATCCGGCAGACAAGAGCCATTAATGCTTTCCAGTCATACATTTTAAGGTGGAACTTAAGCGAGTCCCTCAAACATATAATTGATTGTGACAGTTGATGGTAAAGCAGTTGAGCACCAAAACTATTGCACCGCCACGGCGGGGCAGAAATAAAAAGAAAAATGAGATATAGTTTAGCTGGTGAAAGAGCAATGCTTCTGCCCACAAATATTTCCTTTGCTTGGTGCTTATCACAGTGGAGCTACAGTGAATTGTACGTTACTTTTTGACCAACCCCTGTAGTAGCTTTCTGAACAATGTCAAGCACTAACTCCTCAGCTTTGCTACTGAATCAAATAAAAATAAAGTTGCAAAAGAATCCTAACCATATACGAATAGAATAGAATAATTGCGACTTCTCAGAGCATTTGTCCAAAATGAATAATACTACAACAAAGCACAACACTAGCAGCGGTGCTGCAAAGGGGCATTGTAACTTATAAAGTGATAGTTACAGCTGCCCAGAAAACACTGATCTCCATTGTAAGCATGCATCACAAAAGCCGTATAATGACACCCCAATTGTGATGTCCTAACTACAGGAAAAACCAAGTTTTGCTACTGATGACGACAGTGAATAAACTTGATTGCAATCTGAGATTTGGTATAAGAGGTAGACTGAGCCTTGTCAGAACTCATCTGAGCCCTGTACATGTCCTTGATCTTGGAGGTCACGTGTGAGCACCATAAATGCCACAGCATGAATGGACCACGTCACACAGCTGAACCCTCCACACCCATGCAAGCTAATAATGTAATCACGCCACAGGTTCTCTGGAGTGGGCCGTGTTTTTGATAGTAATCTAAGGAGAACATATACTTGATTCACTGTGCATAACTTTCAGTGTGCACAATTTTATTTGTTAAAATTCAAACAGGAAAACATTTGATTTTCTATTAGAAAATTTAGAGTATTCACATGCCTATCATGGTATACAGCGAGAATGTCAGGCTAGGGCAATAGATGCAAGCCACTAATTCAGCCCCCCCCCCAATCCCTTGACAGAAACTAATAGCCCCTATCCAATCCGCCAATGACAGCCCCAGAGAAACACATGAAAATGGTCCTGCAATTCTCTGCTCCCTTCAGTGAGAAAACATGCCTACTCTATCAGCCTTTCTGCCATTATTGTATATTTCGTTTCAGGTGCACGGAAGGTGTCCGATTGAGGAACAAAAGCACCATCTCGACTGAGACATACCTCTGTTTGCACCACCACCGAAATGAGTGCAGGTACCAGGTGTGCACCTACACATTGGCATGTGCCAAACAGCCTGGTAAGTGGCTGGCACCCCACAAGGATGCCAGAGTAGTTAGGCTGCTAACAGAAACATCTTACAGTGCGATCAACAGTGGCGATGTCAGACATATGCACCACCAACATCATCATCAGCCTGACTATGCCCACTGCAGGGCGAAGACCTCTCCTATATTCCTCCAATTAACCCGGTCCTGTGCTAGCTGCATCCACTTGACCCCTGCGAACTTCTTTAACTCATCCGCCCACCTGACTTTTTGCCACTCCCTTCTTTCCTTGAAACCCTCGCAATCCAATTTGTTACACTAGGTGACGATTGGCTATCCTCTCTTCGCACTAGATATACTGCCCATGCCCATTTCTTCTCCTTAATTTCCGCTAGAATGTCATCAACTTGAGTTATTTCCCTGACCCACTCTGCATGCTTCGTATCTCTTAGCCTTACCCCTACCATTTTTCTTCCCATAGCTCTCTGCGTTGTCCTCAAAAGTAGAACCCATTTTGTTAGCCTCCACGTTTCAGCCTCATAGGTGAACACACGTAAGATGCAATTATCATATACTTTCCTCTTCAGCGATACTGGTAAGCTGCTAGTGATAATCAGCAAATACTTGCCGAATGCACTCCATCCCAACCTTATGCTCCTAGTTATTTTCTTTACATGATCTGCATATGCAGTTACTACCTGTCCTAAGTAGATATATTCGTCTACCACTTCCAGTGCTTCGCTACGTAACGTAAACTGCTGTTTCCTTCTGAGGCTGTTGTACATTACCTTAGTCTCCTGCATATTGATTTTCAAGCCTACCTTTATTCCTGTCTAGGCCATCAATCATTATTTGAAGTTCATCCCCAGAGTTACTTAGCAAGGCAATGTCATCAGCGAATCGCAGATTACTGAGGTATATTCTCCATCGATCCTTATCCTTAACTGCTCCCATTCCAAGTCTCTGAATACTTCCTCTAACTAAGCTGTGAATAGTAGCACTGGGGTGATTGTGTCTCCTTGCCTAACACCTTTCCCAATGGCAATTTTATTACTTTCTTTATGCAGAACTATGGTTGTATTTTCACATAAGGCTCGTGTACACCCCAATTTCGCAATGCCTGCATGACTGGCAAGGTTTCGACTGAGTCAACTGCTTTTTCGTAAATCAATTAATGCTATGCAGAGCGGCTGGTTATATTCCAAGCATTTTTCTACCACCTGGTTGACAGCATAGATATGATCAGTGGTAGTGCATCCTTTTCGAAAACCTGCTTGATCCTTTGCTTGATTGAAGTCTAAGGTTTTCCTGATTCTATAATTAGTAAATACTACCTTATGTTATGTACACATACCTTACAGTAATTATAGTATTGTGTAGTATAGTAGTACAGTAATTAGAGTAGTTATAGTAGTGTGTATAGTAATTATACATACTAATTATAATTATCAGTTATAGTTATAGTAACTATATCCATGTGTATAGTAATTACACTTACATGCACACCAGTGAAGAAAAAAAGAGCCCACGCACCACTTGACCTTGTCCTTGAGCTGTGGGGGCTTGAACCCTGACTTGGACATGAGGAAGAGAGCTCGCATGGGGTGCAGGTCAAACATGGGGGGCTGCAGCTCGGCCAGCTCAATGGCCGTGATGCCCACCGCCCAGATGTCGCACTGCTGATTGTAGCCACCCTTGCGCTCCACGGCCGCCACCTCTGGGGCCATCCTGCACCGTAAGTCACATACTACATCAAGCAGAGTGAAAGCTGTTTCTCTCATTAAAGCCTCCACCATGCAAAATGTTTCTCTCTAATTTGCAGCCATTTGTAGATATATTACTGTGAGAGGTGTGATAAGGTGGAACAAGAGCTTACCAGTACGGCGTTCCAATGAAAGACTTCCGCTTGCTGATTGTGGCTGTGATCTGGGCAGACACGCCAAAATCGGCTAAAGAAAAGAAAGAGGTGGAGGGGGCGAGACAAAAATGGCATGAGAGCAAATCGTGACAGAAAAGGCATGAATGTAGGAATAATATCACCTATACAAGCTAGGAAAGCTCTATCTGATGTTTAAGGCATTGTAAAAAGCAAGAACAGGTCCAAAACAAATAAATTTGAGAACCAAATTAAATGACTGCGCTGTCAATCCGCAGCGCTCCAATCACCTTTAATGCCACCTACTACCTGAAAACGCAGTTTCAAGACAACAAAACAAAAAAAAAAAACAATCTCCACAATTCAATTGTACGTCCTTCTTCAGCATTACCCATACGACCTGAAAAACTGCCACGCACGATAACATAACCCAACCCGACAGGCTGTTAAGCCAATCAAAACTGACTCAAGGTTGTGTCGATCCCTCAGAGCTTACACCTAGCGAAATGAAAACGGAGTGAGCGGCCACCACCAACCGAGTTTGACGTCGCCATCATCGGTGAGGAGGATGTTGGCCCCCTTGACGTCCCGGTGCATCTTGCCCACAAAATGGAGGTAGGCGAGCCCCTTGAGCGTCTCCCGACACATGTACGCTATCTGCTGCTCACTCAGGGGGCCCGTGACTGCAGACAGTAGGAGACAGGGAGAATGCACAAACTAAACTGGTTTCCAATTTGAGGCACAGTGGTACACGGTGGAAATTAAGCGCCCCAGTGTGCGGGCCCACCAGCAGTACCTCGCTTGCAGGAAAGACAAAACATGTGCTCAACACGACAAGTTCCCTTCACAGCTCCTCAAAAGGGCTTTCTCGAGGTACCTGTGACAAGATGGCTGCGCATCCAAAAACCGAGCTCAGACAGAAGAAAGGACCCTACAGGGGTCTCTATATGATTCACCACTAGGAAAGGCCTTCGGTATGAGTAAAGGCAGTCTTTTCCATTCTGCTCACCGAAAAACGTCACATGCAGTTTGAGCAAGTGGATCCACTGCAACTACTCAAACACTAGACGCTCCAAATTGTGGCTTTAATTTAAACTGACAGCTTCCTATTTCTCCCTTCAATGTCTCCAAAGGACTTTCATGGGGTCTGAATTATAGCACTGTTTGACTTCATCATATATTTTGCCTACACTTCATCCTAAAAAGAGGTTGTAAATTCAATTTAAAAGCCAAGCCAACACAGTACACCTAAGAGGACTTTCAAATACAGCCCTTTAGAGATCCAAGAACACATGTGGGACCACCACTGCTCAAACCACGCGTATAATATCTTTTTTTGCCGCTGCATGCTAGAAAGGCCCCTACTGTGGTAGATGTCCTGCAGGGATCCGCCGCCACAGTACTCCATGCAGATCCAGAGCTTGTCCCGGCGCAGGTAAGAGCCAAAGTAGGCCACGATGTTCGGGTGCCGGCAGTCCTTCATCATCAGGATTTCCTGCTGGATAACCCCAAACTCGTCCCCTGCACGCACAGCGACACACAAGATTAGTGCATGCCCCGAAACTGAGACATTTGACAGCCCCCAATTGGGCACTGTCTGCCACAGTTACATACAGTTCTGAAAAAAAAAAAAAAAAATGGAAAAAGCCACTCACACTTACATAAACACTACACACAACTATTTAAAATATTTCTTATATGCCAGTGGCCAGTGTCGATAGCTTTACAAATACAAATGCTGGTTCAGTCCTAATCAGGCACTGCCGGAGAACTTGAAAGGATAACCTGAAAGGGCCACACTTCACCTCTAACCACTTATCACAGCCATGCAGATGGGAAAAATGGATTCTTTAAGGTAAAAAAAAAAAAAAAGAAAAAAAAAGGGAGAGGACACCATCATGGACAGAAACCTATGCCTCCTATGAAATCTGCAATGAGGACAAACTAAACAGCAGTTTGGGACTAACAGCTGTCAACAGTTTAGGACTAACAGCTGTGCGATAACAAAGAAACATTTGCAAAATTTTCTATCTGCTTCCATGCTTCTTTACGTTCCTTGACAAGATATAAAAACGACTTACGAATTCCTGGAACCATTTACCTTCTCTATGTGTTGAAAGCTTAACTGTGTGATTATGCATGATAATACTCTTTGGGGTATTTCCCCCAAAATCGAGCACTTAATTATTACTGCTACTAGGCATATACAATTCTACCTTCTGAAGATGAGCAGCGGCAGAACTCATGATGAAGTAGCACGAAATATTAGGATATCAGGAAGTAGTGCGACACGGTGCAAGTGATCATGTCACACACTCCATCTTGTTGTCCTTGTCCTTTACACTCCTTCCATTACGATTGCAATTCAACTTACCCTGTGCCACCTTATTACAGCAACAGAACTTATAACAGGGATATCTGCAGAGCACCTCTCCACACACCACTGCCAATCACGGAAACGTCACATAGACAGTGGGGCACCTTAATAAAAGTACAAGGCTAGAGGTTTGCCCTTCCCCTACACTTATTTTGCATTTCATTCCCTCTCAAATTGTGCAACATGGGTTTCAGTGGAAATATGTTTTGGTGCAAATGTCCACCATTTCTTCTCCACGGCAGAGATGCACGACTTTGTGCTGACTTTTATAGTGGAACTAACTGCAAGGAAGGAAAGACGAGTTTTATTTGGGTTTACATGGATCAACGTCCCAAAGCCACTAACTACTGTCTCTGCTTGCAAGTGCTATAAGCCACATAAAATTATATTCAATCTACTCCCCCATTACGCACAAAAAGAGATGGCAGGTAATGCATTCCTTCAGGAGTGCCTAAGTGCAAAATCTTTCCCCGTAACTGCAGAGGGCCACTCCTTATTTTGCCCATAAGGGCGATCAACCATGTCTGGCACAAGGATACCAAGGCAGCTTACTGATGCCACTTTCAGGCTGGGTGAAATTGCTTTACTTGAAGGAAAGCCTTTCAGCTTCACTGAAGACGCACACACAAGCCAAATCGTAAAGCCCACCCAGGACGGCCTAAAATACATCAATAATTATCGTAGAGCAGCCCAGTTTTCTGTTGTTGTCAATAACTCTGCTCCTCTGATCATAACAATTTCTGAGTGGTACAAATCTTGTCCTTTACGATAAAACTTTCTACCTTTGAAGCAAGAAATTTTCCCACACTATGCATAACATAGCAAATTTCTTACCAGAGACAAGAGTCTGGCTATAATGCACAATGGTAGGTTATTACCCCACCTTCATGGCAACAAAATAAGTGGCGAAATGAAAAGACTCAACTCAAAGATTTCAAGGAAACCAAAGAACAGGCAAACGTTTAATGCCAAAATGGCAACAATTAAATTTTCAGGGAGGCCACACAGGCTACACAAACTTGAAAAGAAAAAACCAGATGCAGCTGTTAACACTGCAAAACTCAACCACACACGTTAATGACTCACATCAAAGCACCGTATGTTAGCAGCCTGAGCTACCAGCTACGGTTAAGAGCAAGCCGCATGCCCGTCAAACACTAAGATCTTTGGTTCACTGTGAGAGGTGACTGTATCAGCACTCGGGATGCAAAACTGCACCTGCAGCAAACCAGATGCACACACACAAGAGAAAAAACTCACATGTCCCATAGCGCCAACCTAGAAGAGAACAACATCTATAGTGCATACAGCAGCAGAAGGGGCCTCTTTTCAATATGACACTGGGAACGCTTATACTCGAATGCACCATAAAATACAAAAGGCATGTAACTTTACATAGCGGTTTAAGACTAAACCTTAAAGAATAATGATTGTAGAAAAGAAAAAGGAAAAACTGAAAGTACTACTAGGACTTTAAATCCTTACAGTGGCTTCTTCAATAGTCAGAAGACGTTATATAGATAAATGTTTTGTGCTATTATAGTACTACACAGATAGACGCAGACTGTCCCATAATTATATAAAAAATGTTCTATAGTTAAACAAAAACCTTGCAACTCCTACAGGTATAAGCTGTACTGGCACATAAAATGCAAAGGAATAAATGGGCCTAGAACAAAGCTTTCATACACACTCGCTCAAAATGCTAGCTACGGAAGATACATTCAATATGCAGAACTGTGCAATAGCAGAACTTGACTATAGGCTTAATGCAGTGAAGAACACAAAGTAATTTCATTCATTTGAGAGTGTCTGACATTTCTCGTGGTTTCTGACCTTTGCTGACATCATCACAGTGCAATACAACAGATGCAGAAAGAAACAAAAGCCTGCAGAATCTAAAATGCAAACACAGAAAAAAGCCTCTTTTTAGGTGAGAAACAATAACCCCGAGACTGCTAATGACGCTGTGGTCATTACCAAACAGCATAGGTGCAGGCTTTCTAAGAAGCCTTATTTTGTGCTATGCATTTATTTGGCAGTAAATTACACTGCGAGATTTACCCAACACCTTGTTGAAGTTGCTCAGCATATTTTGACCACTCCTGGTGGCCAGCATGAATGACAGTCACACTAGGCAAGCACTTCTGCCCATCACTTCCACTGCTTGTTGGAATAAAACGCTACTCAGCGTGTGTCTGTTTTTGTGCACGCCTCCTTCCGAAACAACCACAATGGCTCCATAGATGGTCAGAACAACTTCCTCACCCTGCTCTCCAGAAGGAAATGTCAGAGGAGGTTTCTTCTCAGCTCATGCAGTTCGCTGTGAATGTTGACATCTAAAGTGCTGTTGCTGCCAAAACCTGTCAGGGCATGTACAAGCTAGTAGAGCAAAATGGGGGGGGGGGGGGGGGGGGGGGGGCTCCACTTAAACCCTTTGGCCGCTGAATATCTGAAGTACAGTTGATTTACAGGCCCCTTCT
The DNA here is from genome assembly GCF_055883805.1 of Amblyomma maculatum. Lineage (NCBI taxonomy): Eukaryota > Metazoa > Arthropoda > Arachnida > Ixodida > Ixodidae > Amblyomma > Amblyomma maculatum. The sequence goes on from NC_139353.1 coordinate 73,593,865, forward strand.
CAGAGGATTCAATTTGGGGACAGTTGACATATAAGATTTTCGTCCCAATTTCCCGAAAATTTCTAGAGAAAAAAAAAAAGAAAAATGTGGCTCTCAAAAAAAAAAAAAAAATGTTCCCTTTATTGAGAAGGAGGCTTGGTTTCACCCCTTTGGCCCACATTTCACATTGCGAAGCTAGGGAGATGGATGATGCAGTTGACCAGCAGAGAGAGCCTGGTTTAATCCAGGCCCCCTTCCAATGTCCAAAGGGGAAATAGGGAAACAGCCTAGCTGTCACAGCCACAACTGGGTTTGCTTAGCTCACCCTGTTCCTTTGCCTTTCTCCAGCAGCTCCAGAAAGCAGGAAGCGTTTGTACCAACCGAGAAAAAAAAGCAGCCCGCACCTCCCACATCCCCTTACTCCATTGAGGTTGGCATAACTGTGCCGGCACCCAGAGGCGCGGTTGCTTTTATGATGTGTGCACATTTGCAAATCTTTCCAGAGCCCTACTCAACACCCCCTAAGCTCTGCGACGAGAACTGCCCCTGCCAGCAATATGCTGTCGACGGCATTTTCACTGCGACCACAAACGCCGTGGCTTCGCCTTCGGCACAGTCCTTCGCCTGACGGCTTTGTCACTGTGTTGAGATCTGGCTGTTCTCCTTCCAAGGAAATCAACATTTTCATTAATTCAATCAGATGGGCTTTGGAAACTTCATACATAGCTCTACGCTGTAAGGTGTTTCACACAAAGCCATCACACTACCTGTGTATAAAGGAACTGCTTAGGCCACCGTCTAGGCCTGGTAAAATTGGCCAAGAAATCGCTGAGGTCTTGCATGCATGCATGGCCACCAAGATCAGGCTCCAGCCCGATGTAGCTAGCCTGTCACAAAACTACCTGCAGCTGCTCGTGACAGTGGCCTCCACGTGATGCAAAAATGTAGGGAGGCATGTTTTTGTCTGATTGCGCAGCACACCTTGTTGAAACAGACGAGACATGCATGAGAAGTTTTGCTGCGGGCACAATAAAAATGTCTCTGCAGTGAAGAAGTGAGAACAAGTGGGTGCAGACGTTTGGCTCGCACCATCTTTCACTCACCTGGCTCCAACTTGATGACCTTGATGGCCGCCATCTCACCGGTGGATAACCTCTTCGCCTGAAATGATAGAAAAGGGAAAGAGCATATAAGGTGCGTTGTCAGAAAGTGATCACTGCTCTTCATACTTTCAATCAAGGGGCAGGCCGAAGAAACAGACATGCAGGTTCACTGTTCGCAAGACCGCTAGCAGACGAAAACAAAGCAACATGAGGAATGAACCAGGCAAAACCACAAGAGCCCGCCACATTCGTCTATATATATGTGTGTGTAAGCAGAGGAGTGATATCTGAGAATTATTGAATGCAGCTGGCACTTGACCTGTGAGGCATGTCATCATAGTCATTGCAGAACCGGTTTTACCAGTGCTCATTAATGTCCGCTAAGCCAGACTGCAAGACAGCGCTGCTGAAAATTGGCACTCAAGGAAGGGGAAGCAGTGATTAGGCAAGAAGCATACATTCTTCAATTGTCACCCTGCGGCTGCGTTTACACCAGGATCATCCATTTGCATTTACACCAATACTGTAATGTCATGCACCAAACTTAGAATGCTTAGCCATGGTCCACCATGGAATCATGACAGCCACTGTGTTTGGATGAAGGGCATGAGTTCTGAAGTGCAGAAACAGAGCTATGGCCAAAATCTGCACAAATTACTGGCACATAATTTGTCACTTAAGACTCTCGTCCCTTTATCGTCCCTTATGAAGCATTCTCGAAGAAACTGAAAACACTTTCATTGGCAGATGAAACGAGTGTTGGTAACAAAGCAACATACAACACACACACATGCATTCAAAATTCCTTAAAATAGAGAGTTTTAAATAGCTGACTGCAGCAGAATACTTTCAACAACAGTGCATGCAGTTTACTCTAACAACTATTCTAATCAGTAGCAACAGGTAAATGTCACTACCTTTTTATTAACACAGTGGGGTGGCTAGCATCAATGAGATCAAGTTCAAAGCTGGGAATAGGGCAATGCTACATCAGGTTTTAAATGAAGAAAAACTCATTTTTTTGCAAGCAGCTCTGGAATGCTAGAAATTTCAGTGCTTTTTCCACACAAAACTGAAATTGAACCCATTCGGCATGCAGGAAGCTCACATGACCTGTTGCAAAGACCCTAATTCACTTAATTCAAATTACCTGCTCTACTGTGGTGTGTCATGCACTTCTTTATCTTCCGTCACACTAGAAAATAATGACTATGTTTTTGGCAATGACTTTTCTTTTCCTTGCACCGAGCAATGAAACAAAAGAATGTAGCAGCGCACGATTATGGAGGAAGAATGCAGATAATTTCGGCTAGAATTTTAATATTGCTGAAAGCAAGGTTGCACAAACTTTTTGTGGCCATGGGCCAGGTGCATTGTAGTTTCTCACTGTGCATCGTCTAACCGCGGACTTTGCAATGCTCCTGTGCAAGAGCGTGCTGGATCGAGGAGGCCGCGGATTTAACTGTACTTGTGGCGCCATCTGGGAGCCGCCACATCAAACAGCAGAGGTTTAACCCTCTGTCATCGCCCTCCGTTCACTTCGGATTAGTGCGCTTGCACTAAAATGCTTAGAAGATAGCGTGACGTCACGTGGCCACTCTTCGAAAGCCAAATACTCATGATGTCGGTCTCTCCGTTTTTCGTTCTTCAAGTCTGTCCCGAACATTATGTATTTAGTGGGCGCGTCTTTCTGGCCCTAAGCCGCAGGAATCTGCGGTGTCGAGCACAGCCGTTTTTTCTTTATCCTGTGCCGGTCTGCGCATACGCCCCGCAGCGATGACAGATTGATAACGTGGAGAACAGGCTCCTTTTTATTTTATAACTAGGCTTTAAGGTTATTGCCGGGCGCTCCCTTCTGAGTTTGTTTTTTTCCTGCTTGCGTGTGGTGGTCGGATTGGGCGCGGTACCCACTACCATACGTCATCAACGGATGTATGGAAGCCAATTTCATAATTACCGATAGCAAAACGTCCATCTGGAATGTTGGAAAGGGTACGGTCTTGCAGGAAGCGGCAAGGATTCTGGCCAGTAGAGGACTAAACAGGAAAATTAACCTAATTTCGACCCCCAAGCGCGTCAGTTCCTGGCAACGAAGCGGCTCATGAGTTAACCCGAGCTCTCTACTTCGGGTAAATGTCGAGCCGCCCGACTGCCGGAACATGGACGAGCGTCTGCAAAATTATATGGAGATTCTCGAAAATTACAGGTTAAGCAGGAGACTGGTGCCACCACCAGATAAAAGTCTGAACAGTACGGGAGGCAGTCGCATGGCGGCACGTGCAAGCTGGGAACTTTGCAAACCTGGTCTGGGCATATTATGTTCAGATGGACGATAGAGAAAACAATAAATGCAAGCACTGTGGGGAGAAAGGGACCCTCGACCACATAATCTGGGAATGTGCTAGCTCCCCACGGGCTAAAACAAGTATAAATTGTAGAGAAGCCTGGGAAGCCCTAATACGGAGCGAGGTCCCTGCTCCACATCAACAAAGCCATCTCCCAGGCAGAAGTCACAAAGAACCAAGACCTCCTTGCCTGCTTCTAATTGCAGAGGTCCCAGCTCCCATCCCTTAGGCCTGCGTGCCGGGGACGGGGACTAGGAGGCCTCCTTATTTGGTGAAAGAATAAAGTTGTTTGTCACCATCATCACCCCGTTTCCACAGAGCTTCCTGCGTGTCTTATGCATTCAGTTTCGGTTTCGCGCGGAAAAAAGCGCCGGCCGCATTTCCATGCGAGGTGCAGGCTTTTTATCCATTAAAAGATGTGATATGGCATTGCAGTGTCCACGGCTTCGAACTCTCCATTAGCACTAACCATCTACCTGTGAAAATTACAGTATTACAGTTCATTAGTGAGTCTGTTAATTAGCTGCATAATTAGAATTTCCAGAGCAATCTACGTTCGCCGCGGTTAAGAAATGGTTTCTATTACTCTGTTTCTTTAAATATTTGTTTTTCTCTCTTGAAACGCTTATTTCCAGGAACTGTTCACTGAAACATCCAGCACAAGTTTTTTTAGTGCGTAGCACTACTAGTATAAATAATATAATAATAATTGGTTCATAGGAAGGGAAAGGTGCAGTATCTGTCATTTGCTTTGTGGACACCTGAACCGCGCTGTAAAGAAATATAGGAAGGTTGGAGTGAAAGGGGAAAGAGAGAAAGGGGAGCATAGTGGAGGAGTACGGAGTAATTTCGACCACCTGGGGATCTTTAACGTGTGCTGGCATCATCGCACAGCACACGGACTTTTTGTGTGTGTGATTTTGTTTTTCGCTTCATCAAAATCCCAAGTGGCCGGAATTCATCCGAAACATTGTTCTTGCTCAGCAGCCGAGCGCACCGAACACCGGGACTTCAGGACGAGGAGGGGGGGGGGGGGGGTTAAAAGGGAAAAGGAAAGGCGTAGTTTTCGGCGGGCACAATCGCACCCTGGGGAAAGGAACGAGGGCCGCGAACGAGGACAGATGAGAAAAGCATGCTAGAGGAGGCAAGACGAACAACATAGCGTGGGCAGAAATTTGAGCCCCGAAGCCGGCCGCTCTGCTCCTTATATGCATAAATCCTGAACTCGATACAGGGGCAGGAAAGGAAGAAAAACTGGCGCTTACGGGCCGACGTTAAGGATTACAAACGGTCCGCGCAGGCGGGCACGACGGCCGTCCTTCGCGCGTGATGAATGATGCGTAATGATACGGATGTGGCGACACCTTGCGGCCACTCATGCGTCTCCTCTCTGACGAATGACGCGGAACGACTTGGCCCCGGTACACCCGCCAGAGAAGCTGCGCACGCTATCAATTTCCGTGCAGCGACGCCGGGGCGCGGGACCCGCGGCGCCTACCCATGTCGCAACTCTCGCTCTGACCGTTCAATCGCCGCCATTATAACTATTAAGGTATACTTGTTCTCCCCTGGGCCTATCTTTTTCTTTTTTTTCTTTTTTTTTTTTGATGTCTGAGATCGCTTTGGTCACGAATCCCGTCGCTGGCGAACCCGCTCCGTAGGCCACATATATAGAGTAACGATTACTACACCAGCAGAATTTGCGAAGAGGAGCAAACGCCAAGTGACGCGATGTGTGCGGGTCAACGAACTGTCGCGGCACTTCGCATCGAAAGCACGTACTGTATGCGCCAGACTTGCGCACATCGGCAGCGCGCAGCAGACGACGAAAAGAAAAATCAGGGTACTCCCCTGATGGGGCTGGGACAGGTCGGTCAAACAGGGTACTCCCCTGATGGGGCTGGGACAAGTCGGTCGGCGGGGGCTAGCCTGCCACCGAATTTTTATCTGTTGTAGGCCGTCATTGCACCCGCCACAGCTTGGTGGTGGACGACGGCTGTTAATTGTTGCGGCGCGCGTCTTTCTCTCCTTCCTTTTCGTTCTTCTCTATATTCTCTTCTATCTGCACGACTCCCACCTTCCTCCCTTCCCTAACGGCGCGGTTGCGGTGTCCACAGAAAACATGTGAGACAGTTACCGCGCCTTTCCCTTCCTATAAGTAAATCATAAGTAAATCAGGCAGCGGAGGTGGCTCAGCTACAGAGCCAGTAGTAGGCCCGTGCATTTTCTTTTCCTTCTTCCTACAGCCACAACAAAAGCGCTGGGCTCCACGGCGGTGGCGCTGTGTTAAGATGCCCGACTACAGTGCCGGAGTTCCCGGGTTCGATCCCCACCGCCGGCGGTTGCGTTTCCATTGAAGCGAAACGAAGTGGCGTCCATGGGCTGTGCCGATGTCAGCGCACGTTAAAGATCCCCGAGTACTCGAAATTACTCCGTAGCCCTCTACTACGGCACCCTTTTCTCTCTTTCCAGCTTCACTCTAACCTTCCTCCTTTCCCTTACGGCGCCGTTCGTGTCCGCAAAAGTGTGATAAATATCCCCAGGTGGCCGAAATTACTCCGGAGCCCTCCACTACGGTACCCCTTTCTCTCCGCTTTCACTCCCACCTTCATCCCTTCCCTCACGTCGCAGTTCATGTGTCCACATAACGAGTCTGACAGCCCCGCCGGGGTGGTACAGTGGTAAGACGCCCGACTACTGTGCCGGAGTACCCGGGCTCGAACCCTACCTCGGCGGCTGCGTTTCGATGGAGGCGAAACGAAGAGGCGTCGTGTGCTGTGCGATGTCAGCGCACGTTAAAGATCCCCGGGTGGTAGAAATTACTCCGTAGCCCTCCACTACGGCTCCTCTTTCTCCTTTTCCACATTCACTCCCATCTTCCTCCCATCCCTTACGGCGCGGTTGCGGTGTCCACAGAAAAACAAGTGAGACAGTTACCGCGCCTTTCCCTTCCTATAAATAAATCAGTTTTAACGAGTCTGACAGATACTATGCTTTTCCTTTTCTGTCAACCAATTAATATAAAAGAAATGTGACGGATACGCGCCTTTCCCTTCCCATGAACCGATGGCTTTCACGTCGGGCTGAAGTTATAGCTACTTTATCTATTCCGAATATCGACACGAGAAAAACGGCGACAGCTACGTACCGCTCGTGTGAAAACGTCCCTGCAATCGCGCAAACGCCAAACTAGCGGCAAACCAAGTTTTCGCGCGCTTTGTGGCGGGGCTTCGGACCCGGCCATCATTGCAGGGTGGGCGGAGGGTGGCTGCTCTTGGCCCTGATTGGCTGGGATTGCGGCGCGGGCTAGCCTACCACCGAATTTTTATCTGTTTTAGGCCGCCATTGCACCCGCCACCGCTTCGGTGGTGGACGACGGCCGTTGCGGCGCGCGTCTTTCTCTTCTTCTTCTTTTTCTTCTCTGTTTTCTCTTCTGTCCGCACGAGACAGCGAAGGTGGCTCAGCTACAAAGCCAGTTCCTTCTTCCTACAGCCGTAACACTATGTAAGACGACTATGATCGTAACTACTTAAAAAAAGAATGGATGCTACACCTTGTGTACCTGACTACTGACTACCCATTTCCTACCCCTAGCGTAAACTTGAGCATGGCTTCTCGTCTGGCTTGCTGCTCGGCTAGAGCTGCATGGAAGTAAGGAAACGGCATGGAGACAAGCGCGTCGCCCCGTGACAAATAGTGTTGAGACGATGCAGGCGAGCGCTGGCGTAAACATCAGCGTCGCCATGTGTCAAGGATTATCGATAGCTTAGCAGACGATGCCAAACAGCGACTGAAGTAATGCGGATTCTCATGACACTGAACATTGGAGAAGCATATACAGCCTTATTAAAACCGAGTATATTATTGCGAGTAACATTGCAAAGGTGAATCTCAAACAAGAAGCTCTGGGGATGGGCACTGCGACGGAGACCATTTTAACCAAGCTGTAAATGACATACCAACTCAGCGGCGAGAAGCGACACCGATCTTCGCCCGTTTCGGTGACCAACAAGTACATGCAAGCAAACGAAGTGGAATTTCGAAAATACGCGCAGTGCAAATCGGAGAGGAGCCCCTTCATTATTTTTTCTTTTTTCAAATCATTATCAGCTATCGACCTGTTCGCTTCCGCACGTTATTGGCTTATTTTTTTCTCTCCCAATCAGCAGCACACAGCACCCACTAATTGAGGGCACGACCGACTACGTGGCACCCTACGGAGTGAAAAGAAGCAGAACTCCTGTGCTCTTCTCTATGTGCAGCCCACTGTTGCCGAGGTAATGGTCGGTACACTGTCGCAACCCAAACAGGAACTAAAGCAGTGGCTCGAACGTACGTTCCCCTCGGCCTCCTCATAGGGCCGCAACCGGCAGTCCCTTCAAGCTCGTCCAATCAACAGAGGGAAAACAAGACGCCCAGAACTAAACAGTGAAACACTTGCAAGGCGTGCAGCAAGCAGCGACAGCGGGCGGCCGGCCAAGTTTTGCGCACTCGGCGGCGCAAGAGGGTAAACAGACGGGCAAGGAGGAGACGGCCTTGGCTCTGACGAGGCCTCTCCTCCCTCATCAAGCGCGCAATTTGCAGCCAAACACGGCACTGGGCAACAAGCGCGCGGAGAAAAAGCGACGCTGCAAGAAGCTAGAAGGAATCGGGCAAGAAAAAAACAAAACAAAAAACAAAGCAGGCCACATGCAGACAGCGCACTGACGCCGACGGAGACGAGGAGGAGGATGCAGTCGAGAAACGAAACTACATGTAGATGCGGAGGCGGATACATCGCAGACGGTGTATATTATGGGGGCGAGTACAGGGCGAAGCAGTGTGAAAGGGAAACACACCATTACCACCCAGCAAACGGTTCGTCATTAAGTGTGAGTGACAAATGCAGGTTCCCTTTTTTTTGTCTGTGTTTTTCTTAAAATAAACTTGCCTCTGGATACACGATCGGCAACTATCTCCTTTCCAGTTTGAGGAGGTTGGTGAAACTATTTTCCAACAAACAGATTCTAAAATTCTTATACCTATATATCTTGGATTTCTGGAGAAGTTCATATTACATGTATAAGATGTGCCCTATCTTGACATGGTTTCGCTTTTCAAGCCGTTCTTACCAGCTGCTCTTGCGCGCGCAATTTTTGTTCGTAAGGCAAGACCGCCTTGCCCTGCTCTAGGCGACGCTCTCATTGTTCACTAAGGAGTCGTTGCTGTGACAATGATGCTGTGAAAAATGGAGCCCACTCACGCCTACATTAATCGCCACACTGAATTCCCCCGCGCCCAAGAAGACGCTCGAACTTTACAAAAAGCGGAGATAAATACAAAGCGAGACAACCGTCAACGGTCAGTGGTCCTATCCGCCACCTGTGCTGCATGCGGTGTGTTCCCGGAATAACTACTACGCGGAGAACGGGCTACATTAGTGGCATGTGGCAGAGAGGGATGAAAAAAAGAAAAAAGAAAAGTGGTGGCTGTTTAAACAAGGCTGGGTTTGGGGCTAGGGCGGCTGCTCCTGGCCCTACGGGGGCTGGGAATGGTAAGCCACCGCCGTTTGCTCGCCTGCCACCAGCGGTTGTGCCTGTTGTAGGCAGTCGTTGCACGGTGGCGGAGGATGGCAGTTGCGACACGCGTCTTTCTCTCTCCCTCGTCTTCTTTCTTCTTTATTTTCTCCTCTGCCCGCACGAGGCACCTGAGGTGGCTCAGCTCAGAGCAGCAGGCGCCTGCATTTGCTTTCCTTTCTTCCAACAGTCGTGACAACAACGAGCGAAAGCTGTAGTATCGGTGAGAATTGAGCAAGCACAGAGAAGCTTTGCGTGATTTTTTGTAATGCTAGTGCTTTACGACGGGCGGTTGTAGGGGACGCATCGACATGGGTTACACTGAGGTCTTCTCCACATTATATGTGTAATGCTTGCGCCCTGGCTGTTCTGCGCAGTTGCCGTTCTGGGTTCATGTCTTCAGGCAGAGGAGGAGGAGGGGGGGGGGGGGGGGGTTAAATTTTGGAGCGAAATGCAGGAGGTAGCAGGGTGCCTCCAGATGGGAGTCCTATTGGGGTTGTGGTTACAGAAGAGAGCAGTGCGCGACCAGCTGGTGTATGCGAAAGGCGGGCCGGGTCGCCTGGGCTGCCGGTGTGACTTCACGGAGTTCTTCATACGTATTATGGGCCCTAATTTTCAGTAAACATAGTGTCGAGGTGCAGGGCTGTTTTCGTTCAACTGAGGAGTAAAGCGCTCACCGGATCGCGTTCCTTGCTAGTGAGGGGTAAGTAGGGAATATGCCAGTTCTCCGTTGTAGTAAAGCAGCCGGATGTTTTGGGGAAACGAAAGCGCGGTATACGTAAAGTCACACTTTGACCTTTGGCTTCTTGAAGGTCAAATGAAGATCAAATGGCAGCCCACGCTGACCTTGGCCCTATAGGTGGCTTAGTGAAGCTCGCTTCAAAAGTTTCTTGCGCGTTGCCCGATGGAACATCCTGATGAATAGGCAGTCAAGAGCGAGCTGAATCTATTCGTCTCTGCTGTTTCTTCAGATATGCCTCGTTTTGCGGCGTCGTACGTGCTTTTCACTCCCTGCCGTTTATAAATATTTAGCGGAAATCGCGTACAGGTGAGAGAGGCGTCCTCACGTATATGAAACCACATGCACTTGTGACATCTTTGGGTTCAACGTATTGCGAATCGTATCTCCTAGGATGTTTGCGCGTGTAATATACACACGATGCGGGAGAAAACGTGGCAAACACCTATACACAACTATCGTACAGCAACGGCTGCGGAACCGGGTGAGACGGGTGTCTTGTGCAAAACACGCGACTGCGGTACGTGACAGATTGACACACGACAGACGTAAGCGAGCCCTATAGCCAAGTGCGCGGGAAATGTGCCAAAAAATGCTTACTGCGTCAGACGCCGTGATGGAAGACGCAGTTTAAAAAAATAATTATGAAAAATTGCACAAGAGAGACTGGTGGCGTGACACGAATGGCATACAAAGGGTTGCGAAAAGATCGCCACTCCGGCTATGTGAGGTGGCGGGCAGGGAAAAAAAAAAAGCTACAAAGCGGACGGAAGTAGCTTCGAAATCAAATACGCATCGTCGTGATTTCCGATAACTTCGGCAGCTTTAATTACAGGGCAACTCAATAGGCTGCACCTTCCCGTGCAGCCGGGACAGTGTCGCGTGTCGGTAACATTAGAACAGCGTGACACAGTTCCCTGAATTCTAACAAACGTCCCCGCTTGAGGCACGCTGAACGACCGTTACGCAACTTCCTTTCCCTGAGCTATCGAGAACGTAGTCAAGGGGCTCGAATGCGCTGCGCTGGGTATTTGAACGAACAGCGAGTTAGCGACGAAACGAGCATAAATTCCGCTTGCGCACCCGGGAACAATGGGCTGGCAAACGCGTGCGGGGAATACCTTGTCGCCGCTGTAGCCCACGAAACTTTTACAGCAAGGATTACGAAATCGGCGACAGCACAACGACAGGCGAGAACCGAGGACGATCACTGAATCGGCAAACCTAAAAACAAAAAATGACTCCAACAAGCAACAGGAAGAGGGCAAGCCTCTTCCTACACCGCCTTCCAGACGACAACAGTGTGCAGGTATTCGCGAGGAATGGCAGAAGAGTGCGCGGGCGAGGAACAACGTTTATGTAATCGGGCCGCACGCGCATAAGCGGAGACAAGGACATCGTGCACTAGTAGGTGTAGCGCTCCCAAACGACACCGGTGGCGCAGCCTGCCTACACACTATAGAGAGACACCACATTGACAGACACCGCATTGAGAGACACCCTTCGACTAAAAACAAAGCGTTCCACAAGCGATATTCCCGATCGTATACATCCCCACCCGACACTTCATACGACACACTGGTTTCCCCGTTAACGCGTCACACCACGTATAACACCTTCGAATCGACACAAAGCTATAGTCTCGAACATTTCGAACGGGCCAACATTGAAGCACTGCAGGAAGTACATTTAATGTCCCCTACATCGGATACGAGTGGACCGCATATACCCGACGACAAGACATGCAGAAAAAAATTCTGAAAACGCCCGATAGCGAATAACTGAGTTCAATCCGACTAGGTTTTCCACCTGACGGCTTTATTTGACGCTCGCATCTCGTGCAACCGAAAAATAACTTAAATAAATCAAGCTCGAAAACACAGTTCACTTCCCACCCTATGTAAGCACGGCATTAACCGACGCGCAAACGGAAAACGAGCGTTGCCCAATGACGAAGAGTTCAGACTGCCAACGAGCGTGCGAACGGGCGACGACAATTTAAAACGGCTATTTTCGGTCGTGCTTTTTTTTTTTTCTTTTTTTTTTTTTTTTTTTTTTTGCGGACGTGGGAACCATATAGACGAGTTCGTGTCCTGCATGGTATCACATGCATAATGCTGCGCGGGTAAAACGATCAGCGAGCCTGGTTTTCATAACGAAGGAAGCCTGCCAATTTCCAGGCGCGACTTACGGTCGCGGAAAATGGGCATGTGTGCCGAACCAAAGCTTCGCTAAGCGACGCATACATTTCGACACCATATGATTCCGCGCGGGCTACATGCCACCACCTAGCAGAACGTGACTGGCATCCGGAGCCGTGCTCGATGCAATTATTCACCGTAGTCGCTAGAATACAGCGCAGGTGTGTGTGCGTGCGTGTGTGCGAGTTGCCAGGAAATATCTGCTGTTTATATGTACACCATTTTAATGGGCGCCACTTCGATTGGCTCAGATCGTCTTTATACTTTGCAGTGTTGCGAACAGCTCGTGGAAATGCGTTTGAGAGAGAGAGAGAGAGAGAGAGAGAGAGAGAGAGAGAGAGAGAGAGAGAGAGAGAGAGAGAGAGGGGGGGGGGGGAGAAGTTTATTGTCCACTGGTGTGGTATTGTCACTAGGCACGGCCTCAATAGCAAATTACGAGCGCTGCGACGGAGAACAACAACGGACAAGGACAGGCCTCAATAGATGTGTGACAGTCCATGTCACTGCAGCACATCCGCGGCCCGCGTGATGGCTGTTCAGCAACGTCACGGGTACCATATTACCATATAAAGGTGCCCGACGGAGCAAGCCAGAGTAGGGGGCGATAAGGCGATTAGATATAAGCATGCCGTCTTTCGCCGCGCGCAATATGTGCCACCACCGTGTGACGTCATTTCTTATTCCCTATGGACGTTAGATGTTACTTCCCGCCGCTGTGCAAACGACAGCCAGACAGGTAGCGCGAACGTTCATATCTATAGTGAGGCCGGATCGTATACCAGACATCGAACTCCGCTGGAATCCTACGGGCGCTTTAGAGGACTAAAGAAAAAAAAAAAAGAAAAAAAAAATGGTGCAGTTCGCTTGCAGACAACAGAAACAGGTAAAGGGATATCAGATTATTAGTGTCGAATGAAGGGAAGTAGTTAACTAAGGAAGATGTACAACTGGCGTGGCAATGACTTCAAGAAAAGACCGAGTGGATTACACGCATATACCTAGGCCCCAGCTTGCACCGCAACCTGCAACTTTCCTCAGGAACAATCTGGGTCAGCATTAAAAAATATTGACCTTGCTAATAGGGATCCTGCGACATCTTTGTGAAGTGAGGATGGCTCTTCAATCCTCGCAAAACGGATCCTCGTTTCAGGGCCGAAGACGGTTACCGGGCACTGATAAAGAAGAGCTTCATCCCCAGAGACGACCTACTGTTGGCCACCAAGCACGAGACAACACCTTCCACTACTCAGTGATTCGCGGAACCAAAAACTGGGTTGCTCGATGCATGCGCGGACCCGGACCAGAAAACCGTGAACGAATCTGCATCGACGCAAGGGAGCCCCTGGCGGTGCGGCACGCGATATATGGCGTGACATACGGTATATGGTGCGGTACGGTATGGTATGTGAACTCCATAACGTCGAAAACCTGCATATGACATGGCTATGAGGGACGCCGTAATGGAGGGTTCCGGACTGATTTCGGCCACTTGCCTTTTCGTTTCTTTTTATTTTTCTTAACCTGAACTGACACCCCCACAGCATTTGCAGCGCTTCACCTCCATCGGAACGCGAACGCCGCAGCCAGGATCTGAACAGCGTCCTCGGCGCTCTCTTCAGCGAGCTCAGCAGTCGATCCAGCGCCCTCATCAATGAGCCAGCCCGACTGTGGCAACAAATCAGCGATGTGTACTGAGATAGTCGATCAACACCGTTTAGACTCCTGGGTGCGATCGCAGTGCACAACACTGCCAATCGCAAACGACTGCGATGAGAGCCGGATAAAGAAAAAGAAAAAAAAAAAGACAACAAAGAAAGACAGGCAACGTGGATTAGTATGCGAAAGTAGCGTCTGCAATTGGAATTCTGTATCACCTAAAAGCTGAAACACAATATTTCTGGCGCAATTTCAAAACGCTCAATATTTACAATCGTGCGAGGCGACGAGCCCTACACGTTGAAAGAGAGGACAAACAGAAAGGGCACGCGTGTCGCCGAGAACATACTTTCCGGCTAGTCGCCAAATGGCGATATCCAACTCAAAACCACGATCTCGAATATCCTTACGGCCAATTTTTATTCGAACGCACAATGCATTGAAAAACAGCTGCGCGCCGATCTACCTTTTTACGCGTGTCTGGCAGAAGTTATAGAGGCCGGTCGCCAGCTATTTTCGGGAGCAGTTGTAAGAGTCGGCGCGTTATGTTGCACTCGTAAACTGCTTTGTTTGTCAAAAGGACGGCATGCATCCTTTGTACGCGCGCACGATTGCAGCCTGCCTGACCATAGCTTTTACTACTCGCTGCTGTATGCCCAGAACAAGTGTCCCGGCCATGCTCTTATACCCCTGTCAAGCGTGCAAAATAAAGTGCACTTACGGCGAGTGTCGCTATACGAAAAGTGCACTCTACCGCTGCTAAACGGCGTAACATAAGTGCACTTGCCAAAGTGTGCACTCAGGTCGGAGTGCGTTTGCAAAACAGACTTTGAGGGCCGAGTGCGTAGCCTCGCCGGATGAAATTTCTTCGTCACAAATGTATCATGTACTAAGATATGTATACAAATTGATTTTGTGTGTTTTGTACATATTTTCATTTGAGGAATTGTTTTGTAATAGCGACGGGCCAAATATCGCATAATAAAAGCATGATGTAACCACGTACGCAACTTCCACATTAAGCGTGGTGCACTACTGCAGCTACGCCATTTTCAGTTAAGGGGCGGTTGCTATTGTTCATGGTGTTGGTTGATAGGGAGTCTCCGAATCATGGCCCGGTGTCAAACTTTAAGCATTTTATGAGCGCTTTATACTTTAAAAAGCAGTTCTCTGAACTTTGCACTTGGAGGTTCCAATTTCTTTTTTAAAATATGTTTTACAGTTATCAGTTACGTACCAACAAGTGTTTATGCGAGCGCACTCCGCTTTCCCGTTTAGCACTCTTCGAATTGCGAAGTTCACTCCGCATAAGTGCACTTAAACTTTCACGCCTGACTGGGGTACGTATTAGAGCGCGCGGGTGTGAACGTATGTACAGGGTCGTCCACTTCTAGCTAGAACACGGTCACTGCTTTTAAAGCAACATTGTATCTGACGCAGGCAGATATCGATGCAATTGCGATGCAAGCACACAGAGACACGGATGTGGCCGGGTCGGATGCAATGACACCTTGAAAGCAGTGACCGTGTTCTAGCTAGAAGCGGACGAGGCTGTACGTCTGAATGCAAGTTAACTACACGCGGCGAAACGTGCATAATAATTAAGAGCCACTGGTTATTGTCTTCTTAAATAATGGGGAACACCCACGAAGTTACGCCAACGAGGATAGCATCCCACATCCGACTCAAATGCCCAGAGGAAGTTTGTTCAGCTCTGAGTTGCCCTCCATCCCTGACTCCACACGAAGGACGAAATGAGAGAGGGCGGGGCAGAGATGAACTTCGCCCGCTCGTGTACGCGCTGCAGGAAAGGGTGAGGACGCGCGCGCCGAAAACTGCCAGCCCCACGTGTGTCGTTCGTTCCAGGCAGTGGCGGAATGTTAGCAAGAACGCTTGCAATGCGAGAGAGGCGGCCAAGGACGCGGGAAGACTGCATTCCGCAGAAGCAGCTCGCATGGGCCAATCACGCCTGGACCGGGAACGCGTACAACGAGGTGAGAGAAGACGCTCCCGGGCAGCAGCTGACTCACACATCGAAACTCACGTGAGAATGCACCGGATGTTGGAGACGCGGGGCGCGACTTGTCACGCATCGAAGCAGCTCCTCCGAGAACCCCCGTTCGAAAAGAAGCGAAAAAGATATCACGCGATCAAAGAGTTGCGCAACACTCCCTTCTCATCGACACCCATCTTCGAAACGCCTTTCGCCTTCGAAACGCCTTCGAAAAGCACTGCGGGTCGAAACAGCACCAAAGGGGACGTTCGGCCGGTGTCCAAGGAGCGAAGAAGTGCTGTTCGCGCCCAATCTAGCAGGAGGAGTCTGTCTTTGGACTCCATCTTGCCCAATGTCGCCACCTGCCGCCTTCGTTCTGTTGCGGTTCCTACTGTAGTGAACTAGATTGTCCCTACCAAAGCCAAATGCGACTTAAGCAGGCCAATGATGTAATGTTGATTAAAACTATTTAATAAAGCTTATTATTATTATTATTATTATTATTATTATTATTATTATTATTATTATTATTATTATTATTATTATTATTATTATTATAGTTCTGTTGCGAGCGCATTTTACGCCAGAGCATAAGGGCCCCGTATCGCAGAAAAGTCGGTGTTGCTGTCGTCCGCTGTAACGCGAAAATTCCCAATGAATGAAAGAAAAGAAAAAAAAAGTGAAGGGCATCGTCCGTGCGTGTGAAACGTAACCGCGTCCTAACCCTTAATTGGGGCGCTTAAGTGCCCTTCTAACATTTTTTTTCTTTTGTTGCTGGTATCATATCACCTAAGCAGGTATGAATCGTCACGTCTCCGACGAAGCACAGTCAAATCTAGAATCGAAGCTTAGCGCATGTCCCTGCAGCGGCAGAGGCGTCGTTTGAATGAGGTATACCGGCGTCGAGCGCAGCACGGCAGCTTCGCGAGCGAAGTGTAATGCGGTTTTTCCTTCCTGCGGGGATTTAGGGGACTCGCTGGTTGTAATACAAACAACGTATCGAATTCTTAGAATTACTTTTCTCCCGTTTGGTTATTACGTGGAAGACTCGACGAGATGCCGATTGCGAGTAAACGATGCATCGAAGTTGCTTGCAACGGCTGGCCGCGGTGCTGTCCCGCTGATAAGCCGCGGTATAATGTGCACGAACGACTTTTACGAACCAAGACCGACGTACAGCTCCACTGAAAACGTGTCACGTATCCAACGCTAAAGGGAAGGTAAAGCTTAGGGCAAATACAATACTAACCCCATGACTGAGGCCGAGAAGGTACAGTGGCCGGTGAAGCAGTATTACACCGCAGTGCATTGGCCAAGTTGCTACTCAAGCACACAAGATGTATGATGCCGCAGCCTGCTGCTTTCTGTCTCTTTTAGCGCTTTTTGTCACTTTGTGTGCTATTCCGTTGTACGGTGCGGCCGTTTCTGTTACGTCCGGCAACGAGAGCGCGTAACTGCGTCGCTGTGACGATAGAATGATTCGATGCCCAAGCTACAAGCCACTGTACCCAAGCCGTGGGAGCGGCAGGCACACGTTCCGCCCGATGTCGCCGGCGGCACTTGATCGCTGGAGGATCGCGAGCCGCGCGCTTCAGTTTTCTCCGGAAGAATTTCGCAGTAAACATTCGCTCCTTGGAGACCGGTCTTGAACTCCACGCATTCCGGTTCAAATTCGTACACGCTGAAACTATACCCCTGGCTCGCACACCACGCTGCTAGCACAGCTAGAGAGAAAAAAAAAAAAGAGAAAACAGTCCGGGTAAAAATCTTAGATCGCTAATTCCGATGAAAATAAATCGCGGGACAGCGCCGAACACCGAGTAGGAGGTCTTTTTTTTTTTTTTCTTCACAGAAACCAACACCAGAAGCGAACCACGTAATGCCTCGGTGACCCAGAAAGCGAATACAACAGCCAACTAACTATTAACTATATCATCCCGCTCAGCCGACACGTGGCATCTATCCTCAGCGTATACGTGCATTTTCCTTAATCGCGCATCCTCTGCAACTAATCATCGTCAGAACAGCTGCATGAAAAAAAAAAAAAAATAGTTCAATAGCTTCCTCGCAGAACAAGACGCAGATGGACACCGCACGGACGCCAACCACAAACATACCCCAGTTCTATGTGAATTTGCATCCACCGCTGTGCCCCACTTTGACACGCTGCAGTTTTACGTCGCTGCTCTTTACGACCACATCTTTCATTCCTCCCATCATCTCCAGCAGGTTTCGAGGTTTTCAGACACGCCTCCGATAGCAGCGCAAGAAGCCGTTCGCACAAAGCGTGCCGCGCTTTCTATCCATTCTCTTTATTTCGCGTTGTACACGAAAGGGCAACCGCAAAAAAACCAGTTCACCGCGCACGCCATTTTATCACCGCCGATTCCTATAACAGCGATCGCGCGGACGGACTTGGAAATAATTGCAGCATCGCCGCCGATCGCATATCCTCAATTGCCACGTACCGATCTCAGAAACGCGAACGCTGTAATCGAAAACCTACTTCGACAATGGACGCCGTTTAATTACTGCCACGAACAGGCAATCGATGTTTCTGCCTCCTGCGATCGGGGTCGAAAAAATTCATCAGCGGCAGACAAGCACGCCTGCCTTACGTCATCTGCCCGATAACATGCACTGTAGAGAAGTTACGTTCCACCCAGCAATGCTCCTGTCCTCGCGCATGCGCAGGAGATGTCCGGCAATGCTGTTTACTACGAGTCTTCGCTACTCTATATAAACCTCAATATCAATTTCAGCTTAAAAACAACATTTACGTTATGGCCCACCTAGTGTGCGCTTTTAAAAGCGCTCTCCATTCCGACCATCCACAGATGGCGGCAGGTAACTTTGTCAAACCCAGTATATTCGCAATCGCGCATATTCTCGGAATATCATCGAGGGCACAGCTCTTGGACATGCACAACAACAACAATAACAAAAAACGAGTCATTATTGCTTCGAAAAGAGCGCAGGAGAAACCAAACGTAACATAACTAACCCAGAGTTCAGTATACTAATGGGCCTACCCACCTTCGTCTGAACGGATGATACAACTTACGCGCGGTTAAAGTGACAAGCTGCGCCGCAAAGTTAAAGCACCACACGCTGCTTCCGAATAACCGAGCCTGAATGAAGTTATACACTAGCTGATGTATCCACCGATACCTGCCCTTCAGCCGAACAGGTCTTACAGTATACATGTTATGTATATAGAGATCTTTCGCGGGCATAATATGTAATCAACGCATGGGCAAGTCTTAATTATTTATCTATAATGCCTCAAATACCCCCGATATGGGGCATTACGCGAAGGATGGCCACGGCAATTACAGGATGATGGATTCGATTTCTTTCTTGAATTGGATGGGGTTGGTAAGATGCACAGCTACCGCCCTAAGAGCGTTCCAGTCCTTAGATTATTTGACAAAAAAATGATTCGATATGAGCGGATGCTTAAGCAGCGGGTGGGTAGATGGGTCTTGTGGTGATCTATTCTGGTTCTGGACATATACAAAAACATATATAGACATATATATAACAAGGCGTTGGGAAGAACCGGGCCCAGAAGAGTCGGCGACGAGAACACATTGGGCATTATATATTATCACGCTGTGGCAAAGAACGATAACGAAATATTGCGCGCGAACAACGAACTTGATATGAACAATTCTCGTGACAGGTGCAAATCACAAATCCTTCACTGCCGAGTGTCAAATAGACGAAATCCCTCCTAAATATTCGCAATTATACTGCGCTGACCGCAAAAGCTGCCGTTCCGCTGAGATTTCTATCAACTGAGCCGCACTCAGCTCTACTTGTGGACGCTACAGGCTCGCATAGCCTCTCAAACGCTTGCGCTGCATATGCGTATCTTTTTGGAAACCATTCGACGCCATGACAGCCGACAGAGGGCAGCACGCGGTCAAGAGGCGGCGCGCGGAGCGTTTTCTTATGCATTTTTTTTTTAAAACTTCCCACCTAGCCGGAGGGCATAATTGCACCCTTCCTTACTGTTCCGCCACGCGCGGCTCCGAGAATAGCAGGAAAATTCGCAGATGCTGGCGGTCTTGGAGCACGTCTCTCGCGTTACGCGCACGGGTGCTTAAATAGGGCAGTTTCATGCACCTATTACGCTGCCCTTTTCGTGTGTACTTTTCTTTTTTTTCTCTCTCTGAAATAAAAAAAAATGTACGCGGTCGCAGAAACAAGAACAGGAGGAAACTAAATGCAAGGCTAAAGACAAGGGCTACAGAATGTTATAACCAAGAAATACAAGAATTCGAAAGCAACGATCTTCCAACGCGCCATTCCGCAAACCCGGTGGCGCGCATTAGCGGACGAAACTTGGCGCGAAAACGCGCGGAGTGCGGGATTTCAACGCGCCCATTTTAAAAGACCCACGAACGACGGTCATAACGACTCATCTCGTTTGCGCCAAAGCCTCGCGGCATCGACCTCGGCCCGACGACCGAGGCGGCCATGAAACGCCGATGGCAGTGGGCCTTTCGTGCCGCGCGGGTACTGGCGCAGTTTCCCGGTTGTGTCAGCGATGAGACGGAGGCGATCCTTCGTCAATGCCACGTCCGCCTCAGCCGAGGCCGTCGGTGTCTCTTACACTTGACCAACAAGAATAGAGTCCGAGTCGGGCTCGAGAGAAGTGCGCAAAACTTTGCTTTCCAGGAAGCCAGCAGTACGACCGCACGCGTATATAGTGTGTACAATAATGCGCACGAAGAGAGGACCGCCTTTCGCGACTGCGAGACTGACCGGAGAGACGAGCGGGAAACGTCGATCGTACTTACATGCAGTGACACTTTGGCGGTGAACCCTATTCGCCACACCTATACGAGAAGGGCAGGCGCGATTAGCATTCTCACCACGCGAAACAAGGCGTTTAAAACCCTCAAAGGTTGTTCTCAAGTTGCGTGGGGGACACTAAGTGTATCGCGCAACGCGAAAACGAACCAAGGCGGAAACATCCACGACGGCGCCAGCAACGAGAGAAAGGGGGCGTGGCGTTATCGTCCGATCCGCGCTCGATGTCTTCTGGCAAGCGTCGCTCCGACGCTCGTCGACGATAAAACTGAGCAGCCGCCTCCCGGGGGCTTTTCCGAAAGCACCGCTTCTTTCCGCGAGGAAGGGGACCACGCCGGAAGCTGTCACCGTGAGTATGCAAGCGAGTGGGGTGTAGTACCACCGACAACACTCCCCTTTGCGCCCATCTAGCTTTCGCGTTTTTATTTTGCTCCTCTGCCAACTTCGACCTTCGACGCAGCGACCGATAGGGGGATAAGACGGAGCAAGTGAAGTGCTATGCGTGTGAGAGCGCTCTGCATAAGCTCGAAGTGACCGCCGTGAATGCCAAGAAGACAACCGCAGAAGGGGATGGGGAAGGGGGGGGGGGGGGGGGGGGACATTGTCATCCGGACAGGACTCAAACCGGCGCCAAAATACGCGCGCTCAATGCTGCCGCCAAAAGAAATAAAAACAAAAGTAGATAGAACCGACTGAAAAAAAAAGGGATGGAAATGGAAGGAAAAGTAAGAGCAGGAAGACAAAACAAAAACGACAAGGAAAGCCAAAAAACGGTAAATAGGGGAAAACCAGACCAAATACGTATGGAAACGAAAAGAAAGTTAACACAGCGACAGAAACGACATGCAAACCGCTCACTTCGCACCGTATTTTACCACAGAAAATGAAATACACATAAAAAGGTGAGAGAGAGAGAGAGAGAGAGAGAGAGAGAGAGAGAGAGAGAGAGAGAGAGAGAGAGAGAGAGAGAGAGAGAGAGAGAGAGAGAGAGAGAGAGGTTAACCAGGAAAGTTTCCGGTTTGCTACCCTGCACTGGGGAAGGGGAGTGAGGAGTTTAAAGGAGAAAGATAGAAGAGAATGATAGGAAAGGTAAGGCGGCGAGGAGCACAGTCACAGTTTCTCAAAGGAAACTCTAGTCATAATACGCATCATTCACGGTTACGGCTACAGCGCCGTTGTGAGGAGCGAATACCATCCACGAGTCCCTATCGCATGAATGGAGGATGAACGCAGAGACAGGGAGTTATCGCGCACGAACTCCCTCGACCCTTCACTCCCCACGTATACGTCTACGCACACGTCATAACCATCGTCCTTTTGGCGCGCAAGGCAACAATTCCCTTCGCCTATACCTGCTCTCTGCATTCAATTTGCACATTCGAGGTTCAAGCCACCTTAACCACAGGCAGGCGACCAAGATTGAGTCACCTTCGTTGAGGGTGCAACCAACAACCAGTTCCGCAGCCACCACTGCATCTGACGAGAGCGTGCCTTGTGAGTCATCTCCCTCGCTGCGGAGACAACCTCCGGGCATCCGAATACCTCGCGCGACCCCGTCCTCCGTTGCCGGGGCTGTTCACCTTGTCGACTTGGCCAGCCGGCTCCTACGAAGCCCGCACGCAGTAGCAGCGGGAGAACGGCGACACCGCGAAAGGGAAAAGAGAGATGAGATGAGCAAAGAGAGGGAGGAACGTGTGCGGGTGAGTGTACGCCTCTCCGACGAAGCGCTCGCGCGGCACGTCGTCGACCGACACTGACCTCTTCTTCATAGCGCGATTACGACACGACCGCTGACGTCAAAGCATCGATCCTGACGACCGCCGCAGCAGCATGCTCTACGCCCAAGCACCTCGGCTCATGAGCGCTACTTCTAACGGGGCCTCCATGGCGTGAATATATTCTACTAAAGGTGCTAGCGAGGGTCAAGGAAGGGGTCGCTAATAATACAAAGGACGAGGCAAAAGTGCGCACAAAAGCTTTACACCACGGCATCACGCGTGCTATTCCGAATGACTTCAAGCCGGCTTATGCATACTACAACAAAATAAGCCCAACATACAATGCGACTAAGACACCGTGCAAATCGATTCCATTATGTGACTACAGTCATTTTCGCGTCTAAGGCAGAGCTCAGCCACATACACCCTCTCCTCTGAACGCAGATTCAACGTCAGTTTACCCGCAACTTTATAGCTTCTTATTCAGCGCCGTTAACCAAGTAAAACACCAGGGCTATAGGGTTGCCATATCCGTTCCAGCTTTTAAGGGACCATCTAGAATTTAACGTCATAAGTCCTCTAAATGTCCTGGTCGGGACAGGCACTTGGCCCTGACTTCGGTCTACGTAAGCCCCACGGAAAGGGGGTGCTCATCAGGGATAAGAAAATCGAAGTACCGATTGATATTGAGTGATCTATCATCCTCGCGCAATAATTTTTGATCTAGCTTCTATAGAAACAGAGCAAGCTGCGATTGGAAATTACTCCTGAATTTTCCCCTCTCAAATCATACGTTGGCGCGCGCAGAAACGAACGTGAAAAAAAAAAAAAAAAAAAAAAGATTACCGGCAGGGACACGCATGCTCCGCACACAAACGCGTCATCAAGCACCTGGGTTTTATTTTTTTACTTCCGGTTAAGGCGCTCGCCAGTACACTTATAGTTTGCCTACTGCTGATTCTCTCCGACATGCATCTCGACCTACATAAAGCAGTGGACTCTCAAGACACGGCGAATGGCTTCGAAGCCACGGACAGGAAGATGCGCCAGCGGTAAATCGGAACCGTGCGCGCGAAGGCATTGACAGCTCGCTCGCGAACGCGGTTTCACGCAACACAGGAGCAGACTATTTTCTGAGCTACCGGAAGCGACTCCGTGAAGTCGTGGCCGTAGTTGCTGCAGCGAATGGCAGCCACCATACCTGTGACGTCAGAGTTTGGGGAATACTTCGATAGTTCACTACGCGCCACTCTATCTACGCGAGAATTTTATAAAAAAAAAAAAAAAGCTGTTTTTTTTTTTAATTAATGATAAATCGCTGGCTTTGTTCAAAGGAGTTGTACTTCAGGCGAATTCTCAAAAGCACTGGTTCTACACATTTAACATGTTAATCAGTAGACTTTGCAGGTGATTCATTAGGCACACAGGAGGTTTACAAAGAGTGTATTTGACACAAATTACCCCCAGACTTCACGTAATCTCAAAACAAGAAGTTCGGTTCCCTTACAGGCCGCGACAGTGGGAAGCATGCGCTGTAAGCGCATATTACTAATTTTAAACATTCATCAAGACCACGCACGCAGAGCACTGGCTGCAGTGACTTGAACAACGCGCCCGTGTCGCTGATTCCGGTGACTCTCCACAGTCGAGGTTTCTTTTTTTTTTTTTTTTTCCCCGCTCCTTCCCGTTTTCACGCAGTGCTGTATTCATGTCCACCTTGGATCTAATGCACATGTTTTCAACCATCCCTGGAATAAAAATAAAGACGTATTTTGCTTTGACGCGTCTCCTACGATGCCTATATAGTGAATCACGTCGCGAAAAAAAAAAAGGGCGAATGAATGAATGAATGAATGAATGAATGAAAGTTTATTTTAGGCAGACGAGATACAAGAGTACAGGTCTGCCTGAGAGGCTGACAAAAAGGCAGGGATGCCTGACGAGTGTCAGCCTCTCAATACACACAACACCTCAGCATACACACCACCTAAGATGTAGGGCATCGAGACATCCTACCACAAGGTCGCTCAGAGTGCCTCTAGAGAGACATGCGTCTACATAAGAGACACTGAAGTGAGTGAATGGATGAGCAAGTATATACCACGGAGATAAAAACTTCTTGCTCCAGGGTATAAACCGAGCTACCCCGCGAAGTGTGGCAAGGGCGTTGTTGACAGTATGAGTCTGACAAAGGAGTACTGCCCACTCTAAGTAAGTACCGCGGGAAGCCTTGTTGACAAGCAGGAAAAGGTGGCGGAAAGAGAGATACGAAGAGGAAGGAAGGGACTCGAGAGGCCAGGCGGCCGACGCTCGCAAGCACGGTGCACTGCTCGGTGGCCGGCTCGTCAAGTTCCGAGGACGTCGGCACGCGAGCTATCCGGGGGTACAGTAGCGGGGGTCAGGAGAGGATAACTGCAAGACGACGACGACGAGAGAAGGCCTTCGGGAAACGCGCAACTTCCTTGCTGCTGGCTGCGGTGCGGGACCGTTTTACCACCGGGCCAAGGCTCTTTGCATGAGCGCGTTTTATTTTAGCGCTCGCCGGCGCCAACACGCGCTGTTGTTCAGCATGTCTCTCTGCCAGGAGACGCGATCGAACCATCCTTTCGAAAGCCCAGGTTTGCTGTCAGCGGCCAAAAGTTCGAAGAACCAACACAAAAACAACAAGAAGCAAAACACACGCAGAAGACATGCTGTCAATACGAAGCCCGGTTTTGGAACAAGGTACGCTATCACTACGCCTTGCCCCCTACGCCCCATTCCCGGCTGCAACACACACTCTCCTCTGAAGTTACAGCCTCAGTATACAAGTTGCCTTCCCATGGACTCCTGCGTTCATGGACAATTTAGTGCCATGGAGCTATGTGTGTGACTCCTCTGTACGCGTCCTTGTGCCCGCCCCTCTTCGAATGACTGGACTTCTTCACCGCCGCGCTCCCGGCCGCCGCTCACTCCTAGTCCGCCTGTCCAATTATAAGGGGGGCCGACCTTTGTGGACCTCGTCTCCGTGCTTCCTCCTGCGCACCCGGCTCACTCGGTCCTCTCACCCTTTACATCCCTACCTTGATACCCTTCCAGCGGTGATTCCTCGTCCCTGAGGAGACAGTTGAACGCGCCAAGTCCCATTTTCACCATCCCCAACAAGAGCCACTTCTCTCTCTCTCATGGATTAAAGACAATAAAGAGGCAGCGCGAAAGGGTGCTTCCGGAGTGTGTGTCGTCACTCGATCGCAACTTAGCGAGCGCGCTCCATGCAGCCCAGAGCACAGCCGCTCAACAAAACCTGCTGCCACGTGACCTAAGCTTTTTTTTTTTTTTTTTTTCTCGGGCAGGCTCAAAACCATTCAGTATCGCGCAATATGACAAACAGGAAAGATACCTCATGGGCTGCCGTTAAAACGAAATCGCGCCTCTCATCTGCAATTCCTGATACGCGTGCAGAAGTCGTGCACAACTGCACGTATCCGTGACCACCGCACCGAGCTTGCGTTTAGAAACGGATACGTAGGCGCTCTTTCTTCACGTGCAGACTAACGCATGGCCCATGGCTAACCCGCGGACAAAAATAAAAAAGGCGGGAAAAAATAAATAACGGCGCTTCAAGCCGGAATACAGCTGGGCACGCGCGAAGAAAGAAGTCTCTGATTAGCGCGCCTTCGCTTAGCAGAATGCCATTTAGAGTGTCTTAGATCGACCTTTAATGGAGCCTTTTTCTCTATCTTTCCGCTCTACACCTAGAGGCTTCCGCCCACAACACACGCTCAGCGGCATCCTTCCTCTGGAAGCATGTGAAGTCCGCGTGCGACATGCGCAACAACTCTCTCGGTTTCTCTGTTCGGCTTTCCGGTCGCCAACACTGGGCGTCACGACCTTTCAGCGGATGAACATGCGTCACCTCATTCGATCCGTTCCACAAACCTTGCTGGGTGCCGCGCGTGACATGGCCTCCGAAATAACCTACCGGTGTCAGTATCTTTCGAGGAACGGCATAGAGCAGGTGATGATGATGATGATAATGGATTTTAATGACGCAACGGCGTCTCGGGCCAAGGCATAGAGCAGGTCCCGCCACCGTATAGCACATGCTGCGTATGGAGCCATCTGTATAAGAAACGCACCTCCGAACGTCTCCGTCGAAGTGCACTTATAACGACGTGCAACAATAGAACGCAACGCCCTCCGCGATTGACGCCTGCCCCTGAAGACGCACGCGGTATACCACCTTCATCTCAGTGGGCGTTGTGCAAAACACAGCTGGAAATTCAACCCGCCAATTCATTCGTTCCGGCTGGTCTTTCTGACCTGGTTACCCGTTCGCCCGCTGCTCCCATAGACTTCGTAGAAAATCCCCCCTCGCGCTAAAGCCCTCGGCGCGCCGGAAATAGCCGCAGAGCACACGCACGAGCGTGAGGCACTCTGGCCAGGGCCCACGCTCGCCGCCGCGTGATCCGGGAAGGCAGAAAATGGAAACACGCGTCGAGGCTTGCATCAGACGGGCACTGAAGAAAGAAGAAAACGCGGAAGACGCACAGCCCGGGCAGAGGGGCCATTCAAAAGGGAAGAGCCGCCCCAACGTTGCAGCACAGGCTGGCCCAGACCGCACTGCTACCACACTGCGTCAAATTTGAAGATTCATTCATTATTTCATTCATTTTCATTGAATGATCGCAGCAGCCAATGTATCGGGACTCGTTATTCGTGCACAGAGGGAATGATGTCAAACAAGGTCACTAAACAAAAACAAACAAAAAAGGCATCAGCTACAAAACGGCGCGTTCGCACAAGCAAAATGTGAACATATTTTAGGTGAAATGCACACGGGGACCAACAATAAGGCGGCAGGGACAGCGGAAGTACTGCAGCCTCAACGAGCAGTAACCGTATACAAGCAGCACAAGGAACAGTTTAAGGGAGCGCATTTAAAATTGAACCGTCGCTAAAAATGGTACCGTGTCGGCCACGAAGTGGCGCACCTCGCGTCCTCTTTCACGCAGCACGGGAGCGAAGTCGAAAAGTAGAGAGAGAGAGAGAGAAGAAAAAACTAGGGCGATAATGCGGCGGCACCACATTACGAAAACAAACGGGGGGCTAGCAGTTGGAAGGTCGCGAGCTATAAGAAAAAAAAAAAAAAAAACGATAAACTAAAGAACGAACAGAACACACACATCTGAATAGCTGAACAACAAAAAAGGGAGGCACGCATGGCCCGCATACACTGTCGAGATACACGCTGGGGATACAACGCGCGCATGCGCAAAATCCCGCGGCTCCGAAGGTTAGCGCACCAAGCAAGGGGCAAGATGAGGACAAGGAAACACAAGCGAAAAACAAAAGGCGGCCCGACACGCTCGATGAGGAGGCACGGTCCATAAAAAGCGCAGTGTCGTGACGACGGTGTATTAGCGATGGCTACAAGCATGGAGGAAGGAAAGCTTAGGAGAGGCCCTGACGTCATTTTTTTGAAGCCGGCGCGGCCGCGCCGCGACCGGACGCTGCAACGTCTCTCCTCCTTCTTTACCCTTTCTCCGCGACGCTCACGTACCTAGGGCCCTTAGCAACGCTGTTGCTAGTGGCCCGAGTTTTCATAGCAACAGCGTCGCCGTTGCTAATGGCCCGACTTGGCTAACCCTAAATTTTGACGTCACTTCCGCCACACTTTCTCCAATGCATTGAGAATGGCAAGGGCCTCTATAGTTGCTTCCTTCCTCCATGGCTACAAGTCAGCTCAAAGTTCCTATCGCAAGTGCTAATCCAAAGGTACAGTTTTCGATACCACCTTGCTGATAACGGCATTCGTCCAAGGAGGAAGGTGATCCGCAGCGAAGCCATTCTATTCGCAGAGTCTGCCGCACCACTCAACACACGCATAAAGCTTAAAAAGTCGTTGACCTTGTTTTTCCAGAGTACGCAGGCAAGAAAAGGGATCAGGAGAGCCACGAACTTCGGCCTAAACTGAGTCTTCGGGCTTCCATTCTCCAACTGTGAACAGCAAAGGAAGGTCGTTCGCTGTAGGCGAAATTACTTTGTATCGAAACAGCAAAATGGAGCAAACAAACAGCGACAAGTGAAGCAAGCCGGCACCTGAATTATAATATAGTACTGCGCTATGGATGCAGCACGGGTAAGCCCGCTAATTGAGCACGTGGTATGCATGCATGCTTTGCGCGCTGTGTAGCGCTGTAACACAATTAACAATGTAACAGCAAACAAAATCGCTACCACACCTTAGACATGCAAGGCTAGCTATAGCATGCATGGCGACAGAAATGCTAGAAAAATGCAAGCTTGCAGCACACCAGAGAAGGTGGTTAGCACAGCTCCGCCACCAATCCTCCCTCCCAAATGAATATATAATTTCCCGTAAACTGCGTCTAGTTACGGTGAGTTGCAATCGTGAGTGTACGTTTTTTTTTAATTATTTATTTACTTCTACCCTACCGCAACTCGGCACCAGAACCGAGAGGAAGCCTGAGGACGGCTCACGGGCAATTTCTGCTCAGCTTTTGTTGCGGATGCTGCGCCAGAATGTGTGCCACAGTTCACGCACGTGTGTATTCGTCCAGACAAGAAAGGAACGGAGACAAAAATAGAAAGAAAAAAAAGGCGCCCACACAGCCCAGACACAAAGGCACGTGCGAGACAATGCCACCTTATGAAGCAGCTTGAAAAGCGGCCAGCCATCATGCTGCAACAATGTACACAGATGGCCTGAAATGAGAGAGGAAAAAAAAATACAATTAAAGGCAACGCATTGTACCCATAAAGCTCTTCCTACAGGTGCAAAAAATCTTCCACGTTTTCTAAATGTGGAGACGCGACGAGCTGTATAGGAGCAGAAGATAAGCGCAACGCGAACGGATGTAAATTTAGCATATACTGAAATACGTACCGCGCGCAGTAGACTACGCTTGAGTCCGGCCGTGGATAAAGAGAGAAAAGGAAGAAGAAAAATGAAGACAGGAGATGTGTTGAACCGCTCCGACAGCCTCTGTCAGGAACAACTATACACCTGGCGACACGCTAGCCGTCAAAGTGGACTGATGGCGATAAATGGTGAAATAATAATTTCGTACAGTTAGAAGTTTGGCCTTCTCCGGAAAAAGCCCTCAGCCCAGGGTTCCAGCGGCGGCCGCCTGAGCTGGACTGTGCGGCTTCCTGTTGGGCGTGATGTGGGACTGCTAATGGTGATGGAGATACTGCCGGGTTCAGTTGATAAACCTAGGTTTTGTGGTGTACGGAGACGTTATCGTGAGGGCAGAAGCGACTTCGTGGGTCTGTTCAACCCCTGCTGGGGACGCCCTTTCCTACAGCGTTTCATTCTAATTCCTGTCCTATTCAATTTTTTTCTTTTTTCTCACATACCGTACTCACTGGTACATGGTATTGGTATGCGGGGTTTGGAGCGTCAAAAATTTGAACGTATAATTTATGAGAACAACAAACGTCCCCATGGAGGACTATGGATTGAGTTAAACCCCTGCCAGACGGGAAAACCGATAGTCTATCGACTCAAAGGCCGTTCAGCGCTGCTACACAGCCAATTTCAACGGACTTTGTAAAAAGTCTATATAGAGTTAATGGAGCAAATCAGAACGCAATCGAGATCTCGAAGGCCTTCAAGCGGTGGCAGCGTGCACTAGCTGTCATTGCGTTAAACCAAAGGAAATACAGCGCTAAGTTTTAGACGAACCACACAAAAAGACGGACGGGACAGGCGCTAACTCCAACTAAGTTTATTGAAAGATTCATGTGCACATATATCTTTCAATAAACTTAGTTGGAGTTAGCGCCTGTCCCGTCCGTCTTTCTGTGTGGTTCGTCTAAAACTTAGCGCTGTATTTCCTTTGGTTTAACGCAATGTCACACCAACTCGCCCAGCAAGAGATACTGCTGACTAGCTGTCATGAGACAGAGACATTACCTAATAAATGTTTTTCCTCCCCACCACCGCAGGTAGCAATGCGCTGGGAAATGAAATCAGAGCACCATGCATACCCGTTGCAACAAGCGCAATCTTGTTAAAAAGGATCCCGGATGTCATGCAGCTTCTCCAAACCAACGAAATCATTTTCGAGATTGAATATTTCTAGCGCAGCGACTAGTAATTTTGTTTCTGTAATAATATCTCGAGGTTAAAATGACAGGCTGTTTTGCTCCACGGCGGCAAAATTACTGGAGACGACAATATCTGTGTGAGGTCGAGCTTGCCGTGTAGCAGTGACCCAACTCCTTCGAGTTTTATCACGACTGATAGTCTCAAAGGCTCTCGATTCAATAGCCACTTGAAAGTGACAGTGTGACGGGGGAATCACAAACAATCCGCGGTCCTTTACCGTGCACTGACAAGCACATAGATCCCACGCGGCACATGGGCGCCTTTTTCACTTCTCCACCGATACCCTATCCCACGTCCAAAAGCTAGTGACAGAGCAGCATCTCTTCAGCTGGTTGCGAGAAATTAGTGGGTCTCTTAGATGTCTCTTAAGAGGAGAATGGCGAAAGCCCTACAATTCCTATTCTATAATTTGCCTCCCATCGTTAGCCTCTTGTCGGCATTCGTTGCAGTGCTACATATAATTATAATTAATTTACAGGAAATGAAAGGCGCAGTATCTATCACACTAAATTTCTCCGGCAAGTGTGAGTTCGGACGGTACACTGAGGGGTAGTGAAGGGTGACAGTTCCTGGCCCTACGGAGCTGGGACGGTAGGTCAACGCCGCTTGCGGCGGGGGTTAGCCAGCCACTGATTTTTATCTGTTGTAGGCCGTCATTGCACCCGCCACCGCTTAGGTGGTGGCGGACGACGGCTGTTGTTGGGGCGCGCGTCTTTCTCTCCCTCTTCTTTTCTTGTCTATGTTCTCTTCTGTCCGCACGAAGCAGCGGAGGTGGCTCAGCTACAGAGCCAGTAGCAGGCCCGTACATTTTCTTTTCTTTCTTCCTACAGCCACAACAACAACAACAACGGTACACTATCGCTCATATCGCATGGCGTTCCTTGGCGCGCGTTGAAGTGTGGCTTTGCAGATGGCAGAGACGCGCCGCAAAAACGGGACACACTTTGTCCACGACAGCATGCTTTCGCCTTAATAAGCAGAAAAGTACGCAGGGAAAGTTGAATGCGGCTGTGCTTTTCAGGTTCATGGCAGTGAAGGCGAAACAGTCACCTAGTCCCCACGGTAGCCACAGGCATTCGGTGGGCGGATATGACTATAGGACCTCTGTTCGCGTTGCGCAAGAGGCCAGCGATCTTGTATGTGTTGACGTTTTCGAAGAGCAGCGGACAAGATACGGCGAAGAGGTAGGTGCGGCCGTCGCTCGTACGTGTACAAACATCCTCTACAAATATAGCGCGCTCTCGCCCCAACCGCAGCATTTACTGAGAGCTCGGCACAGAGTGCGTAAAGCTTGCGCGCTGTTTACAGGGGAACACCGGCTAAACGCCCAACGTACCGCTTGTGAGTACGCGTACGACGCTCGGAAGGGGAAGGGAGACGTGTTATGCATGTGATGAATAAGGCAGCCTTTTAACAATTAGTGCGGAAAACAGATGACGCATGGGCGTCGTTTCACCGGTCGCTTTCCATCGCCCCTGCAAACAAAGCTTCGGATATCCGGTCACGTGAAAGAGCGGATGATGAAGGCGTGTCTCGCCACCGCAGCCCTAACCCCTGTTAGAAAGCTCAGCCTATACCTACTCCATGTTGAGGCTCTATACGCACAATAAAACATGACGGAACGCGTGCACAGGTTGCGAGTTGCCTGTGAGCCTTGCTACAACGATCCCACACCTATCACAACACTGGCCACTTATGAGTTCGCTCGACTGCGCTCAGCACTCGGCCCGATTTACCGTTACCTTTTCCGATGCGCTATCCTAGAGCAACGGAAAGGCGCACCGGTTTATTACTGCTGTTTTCCGAGCCACAGATAACGCACGTGCTTCGAGAGAGGCCCCGTTTGAGGAGAGCCTCGATAATTCAGTTTGAGCATACGCACAAACGACGCACAGAGCCGCACGGTAGCTGCGCGCCCTTTCCGATCTTCCCCGTTCCCACAGCTTCAGCAGAGCGCAGCACCCGGTAACTCATCACACCGAAGGTGAAGCCAAGCACGACACGCGGAGAGTGCAAGCCCACACGTGCGCGCACAATCACGGCGCAGGGAAAGACAAACAGCCGGGGTAACAACGGTATACCGTTGCCCACACCCAGCCCCAGGATGGGGAAGCCGGCCTGCGCACAACCGCACCAGGAAGTGATTGGAGCGGACGCAGTGGCAGCGACGTTGGCCGTTA
Source organism: Amblyomma maculatum (assembly GCF_055883805.1). Taxonomy (NCBI): domain Eukaryota; kingdom Metazoa; phylum Arthropoda; class Arachnida; order Ixodida; family Ixodidae; genus Amblyomma; species Amblyomma maculatum. The sequence goes on from NC_139353.1 coordinate 73,626,271, forward strand.
TCGGCAGCCATCGCAGCGTCCGGACACGCCCACGCGATGCCGTCACGCCTCCCCGCTCACGACACGCGAACACGGGTGGAGGCAGCTGCCACCGAGAGCTACGACAACGGTCGCCTTGTGCACTGCACTCAACTGCACCTGGCACGTTGCCTTACCTGCTGTGAGCTAGGGGGCTGTGTTAGTGGGGCAAAATGATTATCGCACAGCGTTTCTTCCCTTTACCAGAGCATTCTCTCTGGGGAAATTTTTAACGCGAAGCGTATACAGCCCGTTCGGTCGAAAAGCCGTCGTACCCTAATAGTTCCGGCCGGCTCGGGTGTTGTCGCAAGTTGTCGGAAGTGTTCGGAACGGGGCAGCGAATATGGAATCCTGTAGATGATCGACAAGTGCTAGTTATAATGGAGGGGAATTGTGGTGGGTGGTTGCAGGTTAATACTAAAGCCATAAAAGACTGACTAAATATCGATAATTTATTATACTTAAGAAATTTATAATAAAAACAATAATAACAATAACAAATAAAATAAAAAGAGCTGGAATTCGGGTGGCGCCCATGTTCCTACCATCCTGACATGTTTCCAGTATCTTTCCTTTACGGAAACAGAAAATGTGGAAATTGTGCGCAATTGGGCACACATCGTTTCCCCAGGGTCGCATGTCGACACGTCAGGTGAGTCTCGGGTCTGCCATTCCGAGGACGGGGAGAAGAGACGGTTTGGAAAGTATACAACTGAGGATATATTCTACACGTTTACTTGCACGAGTTCGTCAGCCCATAGCTGTAGTGCAACTCACCTGCAGAGATAGAGCAGTTTTTAAAAATAATTTGTGAACGCTCAAAAATATCAAACCGTGTACTTTGCCGCGCATTCCTCTGCTTAACTTTACAGACCAAATATGCTTCGCACGTCGAAGAGCCGTTTTGAGTCATATCCATTTTCGCCCAGTCATTCATTATCAATTTTAACAAACTCGTTCTTTTAGGGCCTTTCCTGCCGGCGACCTTAATTCCAGCCTCTTCCCCTCTCCTCTAAAAGTGGAGAGGGGTCCACTCCTGTTTTCCATCAGTGGCAGGTGGTGCAGAAGACAATGCGCCACCTGACGCCTGCTTCTTTTCCCGATTTCCATGCTGTTTAACGTCTAGTCTATGACGGACGATGCAGTGAATTGTTGTGGATAATTTCGTCGACCTGGAGGTTCTGTAACGTGCGCCCTGATTTTCGCCTCCGTCGAAAAGCGGACGCGCAGTGGCTGGTATCGTACTCACATCCTTCTGTTCATGACGGAGATCCAGATGCCAACAGCGCACCACACAAAAAATGATACGCCACACTTAATTCGGTGCGGCCATCGATGACGTCTTTACTTCGCACAAACTGGTTTCCGTCGCCATTAATTAACCACCATTTCGGCTCCATAAGAAAATCCAACGCTGGCATGAGGTTTGAACCGCAAAAAAAAACTCACCTCCTTCACCCACAAAACGTAACAAGAACGGACCAGGTGCTTACGTAAAAAAAACCACCAGAACAACAGTCTGTTAGACTAAAGTCTGAGAGCCCTAACCTAAGCAAACGACAAAGGACGAAGCTATGGCGATAAGTCAATGGAGCCACCCGCAAATGACAAACCACTCACCACGCCGATGCGGAGGAACGCATACACGCAAGACAGAACATGCTATATAAAAGCAAAGCAGGTAAGTAATCAGCAATATTACAGGCGGGAAGCTGATCAACATGCGTGGCGTGTGCACCGAATGACGGTCTCCCTCAGTGTTAACACCGCTCAGCCATCCAACTTCATAAGCAGCGCTCCATGCATCGTGCATCACTTGGGGAGGATGCACCACATCGCGCTGCCCCCCCCCCCCCCCCCCCCCCCCCCCGTCGCGAAGAACCAGTCGCGGCCGCACCATGCGTCGTTAAAGCCGTCCACGCGAGCCCGACGGCTTCATTAAACGCAGCCCGCCTGCTAATTGAGCCTCCTCCCGCCACACCACGCAGACCGAGCCCTCGCCTCTCGAAGTGGATGCTCTCCGAGCACAACGGCGCTCGCTTTGCATATGGTTCCTATCCGAAGAATGCCAACCGCGAAGCCATCGACCCAGGCCAGTTAACACGCCGTTACCGTGAACGGTATAAGGACCCTTATCCTAAAGCGTGGACTGGGGGGCAGGTGAGATCAGGCTACCTGCCGAGCTAAGGTGGTTCAGGCGGTTCAGAGGTGACGGTTCGGAGGGGGAACCGGAAAGGCACGTCCTTACAAGACCTGGACTGATACCAATGTAGATTACCCTGATTACAATGAATGCGCCAATGAACCGACGGCCCTCCACACTGGAGCAGCTGACCAACCTGACAGCCAGATATGTGAGACAGCGAAGGGTACATGAGACACACGGTCCCTAAGGAAAACGGAGCGGATTCCAACACAGAGCAAAAGTAAAAAAAAAAAATAATAAGGAGCAAAGGGAGCGAATGACCATGCTTATTCGCCTCCTGCGGCTCATATACATACGCGTAGGTTTTCTCACGCCGTATTAGCGCGCTTCGGGATAAGCTAATTTGGCCCCAGAGCAAAGGTTATTAGTATTGAGCGCCGGTTCGATCGTGCGTCGAGCGTGGCTGCACATAGCGCCCCGCCTGAGGCCGCGCGCCTCGGGTCGGTCGTGACGTCGTCAATGCACGCCTCCTTTCTACGCAAAGCATAAGCTGAATGAGGCGGCTAGGAGGAGAGAAGGAGAAACAGAAGGCGAAGGGAGGGAGACCAAGGTGGAGAAGGGGAAGGGGAGAGCAAATTCCGGCGCAGTTCACCGGTCAACCGCGCAGTATCGATCGGCACATCTGCGCCGCGCCAGCGTGCCCTCGCGTATGCAACGCCCCGCGCGAGGCCTCTCTCTCCGGCGCACGCAAGAAAACGGGGTCGCATTCGCGGACCAACACAGGAACCGCTTCACGCGCGAGCCGCCAACAAGTACGCAGCGCTCGAACGCAAAACAGCCACGAAAGACAAAAACGAAACAACGCCGTGTGCCAATTTCCACCAGCGGTCTGTCGTTGGAGATTCGACGTTGTCATTTTCGGTCGCTGACTCCCGAACGGCACAACCGAATCACATTTACCCGCAATCGATCACAACAAGGCACGCAGTACTCTCCCCCCCCTTCCCCCCTTCTCCAAGTGCAAGGGAGCATACCCGTACGAATGGCGATATAATTACATCCCCTGTTTTCCGAGCCAACAAGGCGGCCTCCACGCGTTATGACGTCATAAACGTGAGTGTATACACTGCAGGAAGCAGGCCGCGACGAAGGGCTGTTCGGTTCAATCTACGGTATGTTATGTTTAAACGCCTCAATTTATTAAGGCGCCCTCAATTACTCCCCATTTATTTTCCCTGCTTGCGATTTCGTGAAATGGGTTATCAAGCCGTATCTACCACCGTTTCCGCCCGGGGCTGTCCGCATATTCGCCGGCCTATTAGTCACTTCTCTCTCTCTACAGAACTGACGTATTGGTGGGGCTGAGTGGCGAATAAAACGCCGGGAGACTGCACCAAGGCGCAGCGCGGAATGCTGCGTTGAAAAGGCGGGGGGTGCAGCAATTACTCTGAGCATAAGGCATTGCAGCCTCCTAATAGCCTCCTCTATTCTAAAACTCCCAATAGATCCCACAGCCCTACTCCCCATTCGCGAGGCGGCTAAGGGTGTAAGGCAACGCCCACTGGAGAAATTAAGGCCCCTACACCCTCACCCCGGGATTGGGGAGTGGGGTGTCGAGGATGCACCGAAGAAGGCGATGTGGACGGGAGAGATATTAGAGGTGGGGGAAGCGGTATATCGTACTCTCCTATCCAGAGTTGTTAAACACTCGGACAATATTTCACACCACCCCATAATGCAGCTGACTATAAATGCTAACCATAGGAGTAAAAGTAATCATTTCTTTATCCCCCCTCACCCAAGGCAAGGGAGCGATGGTGAGGCAAACGCCACAGTTAAGGTTCCCGATTAACTTGGGCCACATCATTGATCGGTTTTTGAGGTTTAATGTCCCAAAGCGACTCAGGCTATGGAGAGACGCCGCAGTGGAGGACTCCGGAAATTTCGACCACCCGGGGTTATTTAACGTGCACTGACATATCGCACAGCACACGGGCGCCTTGCTTTTCGCCTCCATTGAAAAGCGGCCGCCGAGGCCGGGATTCGATCCCGCGTCCTTGGAAGTTGGGAACAATAGTCGAGCGCCGTAACCACTGCGCCACGCCGGCGGGTGGCCACATCACTGACCTATAGACCACGAAACATATCACTCCTTGCATGCGCTTCATACGGCTGTTTCGTTCGCGCTTAATTCCAAGCAACGATATCGGAGGCACTGTATTTGGCACAATAGAGCCATACTGCGTCATATTCTCTTCACGTGTCGAGTCGTCGCAGCTTCTCTGAAGATCAAAAGGTGTTCAACGTTGAGGTGAACGGCTCTCCTTAACTTATTACGGTCTATACATGCTTCAAGGGCAACTTCCACGAAACACGGTCGCACTCAGCAAAGACGGTATCATGCACGAATTTTGCGGTTTTCCTCCGCCGACATCATCCGAGGGGGAGGAATGCAAGTCTGTGCGCGCACACTATAGCTCGCGGGAAACGACACGCCTCCGCAAGAAGTCCGTAAAAAGCAAAATGGATGATGACGGCGCAATTTCCGCCGTCGTCTCATCGCTTTGAGGATGAGCTTGAGCTTTCACAATTTCTTTCACACACAAAAGAGAAGATTCCTCCGAATCGCTAGGCCAAGCTCATCCCGACTGCTTGAAGGTTTCGTAATCGTCAATACAACATTTTCTCTTTAAACGAAACTTTCGCAGTTAGGTTCTTTTTCTTCTTGCTTTTTAAATCATACACGGAGGACGAGGGCTGTTTGAAGGAAGTCACAAGGCTGCGTGGACGGAGCACAATGCAGGCTCGTCACAAAGAGCGACTCAATATTGCCATCATCATCTACCTATACAATAGGAACTGAGTCCCTTCAAGACAGATTAAAGTTGGTTCCGAGTGGACATCGTCATGTTTCCCATTCAATTTCTTTCATTGGGTCATATAGCTCTCGTGTCTTTCTTCACGTCGGACAAAAGCGAGCAACAAGCGCGAATGAGGACCACGACGCACGTGCTTACGCAAGACAGCGCTGCAAAAAATGCGCGCGAAACGGATTTCCCGGCAATTCCGGAGCGATTACGCGGTGGGAGAAGCCCACAGGCAGAGGCCCACAATCGCCAATCGGTTCATTTCGCCAGCCCCTGGACAGCGTTTCCCGTCCCGCGTAGAGCGAAAAAAAAGAAAATTACCGTCCCGCCCACCTCCTTTGGACCCCCACCCCCCTTCCACATCGGTGATAAGCGCCACGCTCCAGCGCTCTCAATGCAAAAGCGTACAACAAACGCAAACGTGCGGATATTGCAAAGACGCACGGACGCCAATGGGAGAGAAGCACGCACGATGACCGTAAGCGGATATTTCGTCTTGTATTGGACCTGCACGCATGCGTTTGGCATGTGCGCAATAATATTTAGGACACTGCTGTGCCGGCTTCTTGTTTGTTTGTTTGTTTGTTGTTTACAGCTGTCCTTTCTCGCAGCGGGGCTCCGTTTTAGTGCTCGCATCTATTGCGCCAAGCAGACTGCACGATCACTGCGAGGCAGGGCCAGATTAATAGTGATGAGGGGCCGGTTCAAAACAACCAAGAAGGCCCCACAAGCTCCCCTCCCCCACTAGGACCCTAACCCGCCGCTTGTTGCCACGTTCGAGACTTGGCGCGTTAGAGCACACGCCATATTTTCTCGAAGAATCTGCGGACTGTTTATGAACACCGCCGAAGAATACACTCTATCGCAGAGCACACGGAGAGACTGGCATCTAGACTGAACTATTCTCGGGAATGACAGGACGCATTTCCCTCAGAAATCGGGACGCGCATATGAGAAAAATAAATTTCTCGAGTGGTTATTTCCTTGGTTAATTCGATAGCGAAGGGCAATCGGCTGCGTGTGAGCACGAACCAAGCATTATAGAGCTGGGCCTTGTTCATAATCTGTTCGCAAATGTTTACCGTAAATACGCTGCCAATCATCTAATAGTTTTGCGACTTCATCAAGAAAACACGAATCGAAGCTCGCCAAAGACGCTGTTCTACACAAACAGCAATATAATAATCTATATGCCGACTCAAAGTACAGCAGAGAATGTTAATTCCTCCAAACGCTGTCACAATGTGGGGAGCTATAATCTTTTCAAGATGGCTGCACTTGCGGAAAATGATCGTTACTGGCCTGCCACAAAATTAAGTTTTAACGCGCACAAATGCTCAGTAATTTGTATTTACATTTATACAAATAGTCTACATTTTCAAAGAGAGTATATATTTACAGTTTTCATACAATTGCCATCTAATAATTTCCATCAAAAGGAAGGATTTTTGCTCGTGTCACACTTTTCTGCTTTCAATTCACGGAATAAATTTACATTTTACGAAATATAGCTCGCTCCACCGAGAAGCCGACGGCATCGTGGACGGCGGCCGAGAAAAACAGAGTGGCCGCTGAAAATAGGACAGACACCTAAAACAAGCTATCGCGTCTACCAAGCGAAGCTTAATTAGCGTCCACCTAATTTTTTCAGAAACATTGTGTGCTTGCCCAATGAAGAAAATATAATTTTAAATATTTCACAGGAATTCAATATTTAAATGGGCCGTGTATGCGCATAGCATGTCTGCTTTCGTTCCGCTTCGAGGCCTTCGACGTTGACCTGCCTGAGAATCTCGAGTCCCCACTCACAACAACGGCAAATTACTGAGGTGGTTGTCAACCAGGCGTGATCATAATCCCTAATAATTTGCTTTTGTTGCAGTTTTCCCTGCTTACGCTCACATTTATAATACAAACAACTGTCCTCAACAGCAGTAGTGACAGAGGTCAGTTGGTTTACCAGGTGGCACTAGCTGGCTACCAACTGAAAGCCAGCTAGAAGCCGTTCATATTACTTGACCCCAACTGAAACCCGGTGGAACCATATACAATCACTTGGATTCTTTTTTTTTTTTTTTTTTTCAGCTGTTTGGGCGAGTACAAATTGTTGTACTCACCCAAATAATAAGTAAGCTCTAATTCAATCATGGCAAATCAGGAAGAAGATGACCTGACTATTTTCCGAACCAAGCTTAGAAATCCGCCATTTTTTCACAACTCTCGGCAGGCCCCTGAGAAGACAGGGCCCGGTTCATTTGAACCCGATAATCCGGCCCTGCCGCGAGGGGATTTAGTTTTGTATGCCCTGCACGTGACATTTGACTTTCGCGCAAGAACACTCCGCTATTGCAGCTCCTTGTTTGTTTGTTTGTTTGTTTGTTTGTTTGTTTGTTTACAGGTGGGTCCACAGCAGCCCTTCCTCTAAGCAGGGCTCCGTTTTAGAGTTTCTCGTATTTGTCACCAAATCACGAGCCGGCCAGAAAAACGCTGGTGTTTCGCTGCGTTCACCAAATGTAAAGCACGTGCCTTAAATAAAGACGCTGCAAGTTAATGAAAAACGCCACGTCTCCTACGCCATGCCAAGTCGGGACTGACTGGCGCCAAGCACGCGGCAGCGCATGTGCTCGGGTACGACGTCGATCGAAACAGTGTACTGACAAGAAGGGAAAAATAACGACCCAGACTCCTATCGAAAGGAACTGGAGCAGCGGCAATTGTGTATGACAGCAATCCCGACCACCGTGTGCGGGCTCCCGAGTGACTGCTGTTACGACCAAGCATCCGCATTTGCGCGCTCTATTGTTCGCCTGTGGGCATGGAAAAGTTTTGTGAATATGTGGTGATGGTCCATTGGCTCTAAGTGAGCCTGTTTCCAGGAATCCTGTTTTGTAAGCATGTTTTGCTTTGTGGACAACCTGCAAATGCCAAATTGGCCCTGTCAAGAGAACCTCTGGAAAAACACAAAGAAACGTCCCCCTGCGGGAAATAGCAGGAAGTGCTTTCTTTTGTTCACCCTTCCAGTCGAGAAGTGCTATCCTCCAGTGATGAATGCCTCCTATCCAAAGGAGACGACAGAGTGACATGTCCGCTGACGTGCAGGACAAGAGAAGAGCATGACTCATACGGCCATTAAGTGATTTCCCGGGAATGCAGGAAAGATTTGCAATTGTCGAAAAGGGACCATGTTGGGAGCCCTATGCGGCGCCACGTGCACTCGGGTTTCTGAGAAGTAAAACCCCCAGAACCAGCCTGTGGTTTCTTTGCTGAAGAATAGAAATGTACCTCCTCTCCTCGCCGTTCCCAAGCTTTTCCCGCCAACAAGTGATCACGCCCAACGAATGAATGCCGGACCAGTCAGTGCTTCAGACCATCAGTGCAGTGATGTGTTCGATTGGATGCCGATACCTGAGGGGCGTGCCCTGGATTTGGTTGGTCAGCATCTTCAGAGAGGGGCTGGACATAGGGGGTTTTTAGGACGCTGCAGAGCACGAAATGTCGCTCTGGGCCCTGGGTAAACGGCTCATCCAGTCGCTTCTCGCTATGAACTCTTAACGCTTGCCATTTTGCTGATGTACCCTTCTTTTTCGTGTAAATATTGTAAATAAGTTTTCTCAAAGTGCCATTAAACCTGCTTGTACATATTTCACCAACTTCGAAGATTCAATCCTACTTCAACCCCGAGTCTCTGCACGCTACCAAGTGAAGGCCGGGTCGACATAGCCCCAGCGTCACGACAACTGGTGATCAGCGGTGGGATCTGAATCTACAAGCACAACAACTGGTGCCCAGCGTTGGGATCTGAATCTACAAGCCACAACATCTGGTGATTGGAGGTGGATCTGAAGCTACAAGCCACAACACCTTGTGATCGGAGGTGGCATCTCAAGCAACAAGCAGGAGCAACAATCGGCCAAGAGGGCAGCTCGGAACATCGATCGCATGTGTGGGTGAGTGCTTGGCTTTTCTTCTGATGTGGACCAGGTTCTAGAACAGGGTTAGATTTTAGAACTGGTAAAGAGAGTGTGGAAACGCCTTTAGGTTGGTAGTTTGCACAGTTGTTTTGGAAGTAGCCGACACTCGGAGCGATCATGGACCTACAAAAGCTGCAGAAACCGGACCTGTTGCTATTGTGTGAGGAATTGGGAATTGATACAAGTGGTTTGGCACGAAAACCCTTGATTTTAAAGGCAATCACTGATTTGGGAGCCGATGATGAGGAGCTCAGTGAAGCATGGAACCTCATCGCCCAAAACAAGGAGGAACAACTCAGACAGGAAAAGAGGCGTGAGCGCGAACGTCAGAGGGAAAAAGAGGAAAGGGAGCGCGAACGTCAGAGGGAAAAAGAGGAAAGGGAGCGTGAACTTGAGAGGGAAAAAGAGGAAAGGGAGCACGAACGTGAGAAGCTTGAGAGAGAAGCAAAAAAGCGGGAGCTAGAAATTGAGCTCCGGAAATTAGAAGTAGAGTTGAGCAAGAGGTCGGGCAATTGTCCCCAGCTAGCGGTACCTCTTCTCAACAAGGAGGCAGATTTCAAGATGTCAAAGTACATGCAGCCATATGTGATATCAGGGGATATCGGTCTGTATCTGGGTAACTTTGAGCGAACTTGCGAAGAACTGTCCTTCCAGCGAGACACGTGGTCTCAGAGATTATTGACGGTTCTGCCCTGCGAGGCAGCGGAGGTTGTCGCGCGGCTAAACAAGGAGGACGCGGACAACTACGAGAAGGTCAAAGCTTGCCTTCTGATTTTCGGAGACAGAGATGTGCAGACCTTAACACGTTCAAGGGCGCGAGAACTAGCTACACTGCTCATACCAGAAAATTCCACAGCGGAAGAAACGGCAGTTAAAACAGTGGTCGATGTGGAAGATAGCAGGTCAGAAAACTTTGAGAGCGAGGCATCTCAGATATGTCAACTTGAAAGTGAGCTTGATGAGACGCGGAATGAGGACGTTCTTGAGAGTAACCTCTTGCCGCCAGTGTCTAGTAATCTCACGAGACTTTTAAGTGGAACCCGAGAGGACTTAGCTATAGAGCAAGCCAATGATCCCAAGATACAGGAGATAAGGGAGCGCCACCGCGCCACTAAGACAGCAAACAATATTTCTTTCGAGATGAGAAAGGGAGTGCTGTATCGCTTATTCCAGGATAAGCGCGGAGTAGAGCGGGACCAATTAGTTGTTCCCCAAAAGTACCGCGGAGACTTACTGCGACTTTCCCATGGCAGCTCGTGGTCATGTCACCTTGGAATAAAGAAAACAAAGCAGAGGCTGTTGCAAGAATACTATTGGCCTGGATGTTTTAAGGACACGGAAAATTTTGTACGGTCATGCGACACGTGCCAGCGGGTTGGAAAGGCGCAAGATAAGTGGAAAGCGCCGATGGTGTTAGTACCAATCATTACCGAGCCGTTTCACCGGTTAGTAATAGATGTAGTTGGGCCACTTCCTGTGACAGAGTCAGGGTACCGTTATATCCTCACTATGTTATGCCCAGCCACAAAGTTTCCAGAGGCTGTTCCGCTGCGCGAGGTGACGTCCGAGAGTGTAGTGGATTCGCTGCTGTCAGTGTTTGCACGAGTTGGATTCCCTTCCGAGGTCCAAAGTGATCAGGGTAGCGTTTTCACGAGTGTCCTCACCACCTCATTTCTCGAGCGATGCGGCATTAAGGTAGTGCATAGCTCGATCCATCATCCGCAGAGCAACAGCGTAGAAAGATGGCACTCTGTTCTCAAACGAGTCCTGAGGGGACTGTGCTATGAAAACAAGCGCGAATGGGATACCTGCCTGCCTGCAGCGCTTTTCGCTTTGCGGTCAGTGCCGCACGAATCCACTGGATTTAGCCCAGCCGAGTTGGTGTACGGAAGGTCACTGCGCTCACCTTTGCGAATGGTGCGCGAAGCCTGGGAGGGGCGCGGAGAAGACCCAACAGTAGTAGAATTCATTCTGAACCTCTTGAATCGCTTACATAACACTAAGGAACTCGTTGAGGCCAGCATGAAGTCAGCCCAGGCTCGTTCCAAGGTGTACTATGATAAGTCAGCCCGTCAAAGGACGTTTTGTATCGGGGACCAGGTGATGTTGCTGAGAAGTTCAAGGCAGAATAAGCTCGAAGTACAGTGGGAAGGACCGGCTGAAGTCGTTGCAAAGCTTTCTAACACTAACTACGCAGTGAAAATTCCCGGTAGGCGTAAAGAAGTGCGCATTTATCATTGCAATCTTATGAAGCCTAATGTGCAGAGGGAAGCCGTGGTAAATCTAACGTTAAACCTTCCCGAGGAGATGGGGGACAACTTGATTTGCCTCAGCGGAAAAGGAAGCAACGCTCAGGAGCTTCTCAAAAAGACGGAGCAGAGAGGAGAACTAAAGAAATCCCAGCTGTCCGATCTGGGCGAGATAATAACAGAGTTTGAGGCCTGCTTCGTGGACAGGCCAGGCAGAACTGATTTGACTGAGCACGATATTGAGCTGACTTCAGACGTGCCAGTGCGATCAAGGTGCTACCGATTTTCTCCAAGGCAAAGAGAAATTCTAGATAGGGAAGTAACTCGCATGCTGGAATTGGGAGTAATAAAACCCTCGGAAAGCGATTATGCTTCGCCTATGATCTTAGTAGAAGCTCCAGGTAAAGACCCTAGGCCTGTGGTAGACTACCGAAAGCTAAATTCTCTCACCAGGGATCAAGTGTATCCTATTCCGAATATTGAGGAGAGAGTAGAACAGGTCAGTAGAGCGGCATATGTGACTACGCTGGACCTTACTCGAGGATACTGGCAAGTACCGCTCACTGAACGCGCCAGCAGATACGCGGCTTTCGTCACTCCGACGGGCAGCTACCAGCCAACAATGATGAGTTTCGGGCTCAAAAATGCTCCATTTTGTTTTTCCCGACTCATGGATAGGGTTTTAAAGGGGTGTGAAACATTCGCGGTGCCTTATTTAGACGACATTGCGGTTTTTTCCGACTCATGGGCGGACCATATGGTACATCTAAGAGCTGTACTGAGCCTTTTGCGTCAAGCTGGACTAACCGTAAAGGCCGAGAAATGTTGCCTGGCAAGGGCGACCGTGGACTACTTGGGTCACAATGTAGGTCAAGGTTTCAGGAAACCCAGCGAGATTAAGATTTCTGCGGTAGCAGACTACCCGCGGCCGAGCACGAAGACGGAAATTCGAGCATTCCTAGGTCTGACGGGATACTACAATCACTACATCCCTAACTATTCATCTTTGGCTAGCCCTCTGACCGACGCTCTCCGCAAGACAGAACCGACAAATGTAGTCTGGGACGAACAAAAGGAAGCCTCCTTCGTAAACCTGAAGGCTGTGCTGATTAGCCGTCCGGTATTGCGAGCTCCAGACTATGGCCGAGAATTCACGGTCCAGTGTGATGCCAGTGATCGAGGGTTAGGTGCTGTTCTCTGCCAGAGAGATGACGACGGTAATGAGCACCCCGTGCTCTACTTGAGCAGAAAACTGAGTTCTAGAGAGAGGGCTTATTGCGCGTCAGAGAAGGAATGCGCTTGCATTGTATGGGCCATTCAAAAATTGCAGTGCTATCTTGGAGGGGCCAAATTCACCGTAGAGACGGACCATTGTCCCCTGGCTTGGCTGCAAACTGCGACATCGAAGAACAGTCGCCTTCTTAGGTGGAGCTTGATTTTACAGCAGTACAATTTTGAAATAAGATACAAAAAGGGGAAGTTAAATGGGAATGCGGACGCGCTTAGCCGCTCTTTCTAAGCGGTCCGAGATGTTCCTCACCATGTATCCAAATTGATAATCAGGTTTTTTTTTTTTTTTTTTTCGTGCGCTTGAATATAGATGACTATGTAAAGCAGCACGTTTGGTTTTCGAGGCATACGTGGGTCCTGAACGTCTTGAGAGTGGGCTTTTCTCGAACAACAATGGCAGTTTTCTTTTGACCTGGTCTCTTCAGACGGGAGCCGAGTGCTTGCTTCGACATGTGGTTGAGTTTCAGATAGCTCAAGCAATTTGGCCTACAACAATCAAGACAACGCGACAAGCAACAGCGAGCTTCAAGCGTTCACGTGCAGGCCATTAAGTCGTCTCTTCATGCAGCAGCTGCGGCTGCTGCCCTCCGAGTCTCTTCTGGCGGGGGAGGAGGCTGTTACGACCAAGCATCCGCATTTGCGCGCTCTATTGTTCGCCTGTGGGCATGGAAAAGTTTTGTGAATATGTGGTGATGGTCCATTGGCTCTAAGTGAGCCTGTTTCCAGGAATCCTGTTTTGTAAGCATGTTTTGCTTTGTGGACAACCTGCAAATGCCAAATTGGCCCTGTCAAGAGAACGTCTGGAAAAACACAAAGAAACGTCCCCCTGCGGGAAATAGCAGGAAGTGCTTTCTTTTGTTCACCCTTCCAGTCGAGAAGTGCTATCCTCCAGTGATGAATGCCTCCTATCCAAAGGAGACGACAGAGTGACATGTCCGCTGACGTGCAGGACAAGAGAAGAGCATGACTCATACGGCCATTAAGTGATTTCCCGGGAATGCAGGAAAGATTTGCAATTGTCGAAAAGGGACCATGTTGGGAGCCCTATGCGGCGCCACGTGCACTCGGGTTTCTGAGAAGTAAAACCCCCAGAACCAGCCTGTGGTTTCTTTGCTGAAGAATAGAAATGTACCTCCTCTCCTCGCCGTTCCCAAGCTTTTCCCGCCAACAAGTGATCACGCCCAACGAATGAATGCCGGACCAGTCAGTGCTTCAGACCATCAGTGCAGTGATGTGTTCGATTGGATGCCGATACCTGAGGGGCGTGCCCTGGATTTGGTTGGTCAGCATCTTCAGAGAGGGGCTGGACATAGGGGGTTTTTAAGGACGCTGCAGAGCACGAAATGTCGCTCTGGGCCCTGGGTAAACGGCTCATCCAGTCGCTTCTCGCTATGAACTCTTAACGCTTGCCATTTTGCTGATGTACCCTTCTTTTTCGTGTAAATATTGTAAATAAGTTTTCTCAAAGTGCCATTAAACCTGCTTGTACATATTTCACCAACTTCGAAGATTCAATCCTACTTCAACCCCGAGTCTCTGCACGCTACCAAGTGAAGGCCGGGTCGACATAGCCCCAGCGTCACGACACTGCGCAGCCCCATTATGATGATGTCGCCAGACAAGGAAGCGGGGCAATTCGTAATATATTTCCCCTCTTTCCTTCAGTTTATTTGCGCTCTAACCACCGGTGTTACCACCGCGCGCGCCGTTCGCGGCCTTATCCCGCTCCTCCAATCGTGCCATTTGTTTTACCGAGCTCACGTACGATCGAACTTCCGGTAGAACGAGTCATATTTTATAACTCGCCGCTATAGTTACCTTATTTTATCGCTTCTGTAGGGCTCTATATAGCTAGATAAGTGTGCCACGGGAGTAACCATCTGGTAACACATGTCCAGCTTATCAAACGCGTGTCGTACAGATCCTCTGCGAATTTGCGAAATGGGTGCCTTCTGCGCGCCGCACACAAAAGGCAGTGCATGCGTCAAGGTTTACAAACGCCGCTCGCTATTTTTCTGCTGACAACAATCCCCCCCCCCCCCCCCCCTCTCCTCTTAATCCTAAATTTCATACCCAAATGCCAAAAGAGGTCAATGTCACATGTTTTTGTCCGACCCAAAATGCGAATGGTTTCCGTCCTGCGGGACGGTACAAATGACTGCGCAAAAAGTTGCACAAGTTCAAACTAGAATAACGCCAATATATTTTCCCCTTTTCACCACGGGTATTCGAGGTTTTTGACCACACCGCTTCAAAAGGACGACCGTTCACTTTTTAAGCTTAATTTTCTCAGCCGCGAGTGCGCGTTTCGTTGCCGAATAAAGATGATGAACGTAGACGAACAAATGGCCAGTAAATTTTTAAAAACAAAAAAGAAAAGGGTGCGGATGTTCTCCATGTGGCTTATATGACGCTCAAAAATCATTATACTATGCACACTCACGCTATATTCTTTCCTTTCAATTATCGCAAACGATATAACTTCGTCCCCGTATTCTGACGTCATGTGGACGGTTTTTTTAATACTCTCGCGCGACATTTAAGACAGCCTGATGCGGCCAGACATGAAACGTGCATAATATGCGCGCAACTCTAGCGCCACCAAAGTTGGAGAACCTTTCTGGCAAATGCCAGAGCTCGCCGGTCAGGGTGTAAATCTCAGCGCCTATGCATTCCTCCGTGTCTTGTTCGGACTTTCGTCAAATTTGGCTGCTGTAACCTGGGAGATGGATTGTAAGTACGCTTATCAGGGGGGAACGTGTCTGCCGGCTTGACTATTGAAGGTGGTTTACCGAACACTCTCGAGGAGCGTTAAAGATACAGTTAGTTTGAAATAAAATAAACAACAGCCTTTCAGGAACCAAGAACCGCGGCGGATGTCCACTGTTACGAAGATGTTCCTAACTGTCTAACTGAATAAAATTACGCAACTTTTTAACAAGGCCTGCTTGGCGAAGGGCGACGGCGAGTTGGCAGCCACACAATGCATGAATGGTGCCAACGCCCCGCAGTGCAGGATGCCCAATGCTTTTTTTTAAGCGCAATTTGAGCGCGCGATCCACATAAAGAGTAAGTACAAAAACGACGCCCTCTGAGGCCAAGTAAGCTTCGCATACTACGAATCACGTGACTCCGCACCACCGCAAAGTTTAAACTTAAGGGTAGTACTAAAAGGGCACCGAAGAATATGACAAAAAAGAAGATAACAGCGCCTGAACCAACGGTGAGCTTTTCGCGCCCAGACCACCCACTGACACGCTTTCGCGTGGCCCGACGCTCTGCGCTGCCTGCACCCTTCCAGCGGCAAGAGTAACGTCGGTGCGGCTATAACAGAGGGCGGATAATTAGGCCCGCCCCGTCGACAGGTCCGTCCGCGGCGCGACCAATTTAATTAGAGCACGCACTGACCGCCCCGCATGCCCCGCAGCGCCCGCGGGTCCGCAACGGGACGACGCATGCGGAGGTCGACGCAAGGCTGCGCAAGGCCGTCCCCCTCGCGACAGAGGTGCGCGGACACACCGCGATGCCGGTGATGCCGGTGCACAAGCACGCGCCGGGCGGCGATGTGGACGAGAAAAGCAGCAGCCAAGAGGGCAAGGACGTCCAGCTGTGACCGCGCGAGGCCGCCACAAGACACGCGAAGCGGTGGTAGTCGCCCGCATACACATAATGCACGCGCGCTACCGGCTCTGCGGACACTACAAAACACGACGCCGACGCTCATTTACGCCAGACATAAATTTAGAAGAAAAAAAAGAAAGGCTCAAGTGCGAGCCATACTGGCCGCACCGTGCGTGTTCTGTCCCTCCTATTCTCACTTTTCTCTCGTTCTCTCTCGGCACCCCTGGCCCAGGCGGCCCCAGTCGCTTAGCGCGTTCCTTTTCCTGTCACCACCGTCCCGAGCGGCCGTGGCACAGTTTCTGCACCCCCTCACCCTTTCCTTTGCAGAGACCGAAAGAGAGCGGCCCGATGTTCTGCATGCCCTGCTGCAAAACAACAAACTGGGGTGCCTCGATTAATTCGCTAACAACAAAGACCGTGTTTGCACTCTACCACTACGAGGCGCACTTTTCCATCGCACCACGAAAGGCTGAGTCCGCCAACTGCACAGTGTTCGGGTCTTTGCAAGCGGATACAAAGATATAGCGTCGACCGTCGTCGAGTTGCGCAAGTATTGAGATCTAAACAAAAACAATCCAAATAGCGTCCGCCGCAGCAAACCGTACATACCACGGGAGCCTCGACGTGGCCGAAGTTATCTTGCATAAACAACACAGAAACGACCGTCTGTCCTACCGGCCATGGGCGCGGTGAAATCGAACGATGCATAGTGAAAACAACAATATCAACTCGCCCAAATCGCAGCCTTAATTAATCGAACGATGTCCTAGGGTTCCTGGCAGCTGTGGCGCCAGTAGCAATGACAGAACAAAAAGAAATGGTTTACGGGGTTTAACGTTCCAATGTCGCGACTCAGGCTATGAGAGACGCCGTAGTGGAGGGCTCCGGAAATTTACACCACCTGGGGTTCTTTAAGATCCGAGACTACAGATGCATCAACGCGAGAAAGACATATAGAATGAACTATGGGAACTGCGAGTCGTAGCTATAGAAGAAGACGTCGACATTCTACCCTGTTGTAGGGAAGGGTAGGTGGGATATAAAGGAGCAATAGAGAAAAAATGAGGAAGTCGGGACACTGCAAGAAAAAACCATGGCGCTTGTCACGAAAACAAAGTGCGCAGGGTCGACCTTTCGAGCCAACGATCGTTGCGGCCACCATCCGACACTATACAACTTCGTCCGGGAGACTCTATCCAATGCAGGACGTTGATTTTCCCATGGCCACCCAACGCAGATCCACACTCATACAGAACGCGTCCCATTCCGTGTCCCAAAAGCAAGGCGCTCGATCCACACAGCGCAGCTCGGCCACGCAAGAGCTGGACGCGCACCGACAACCCATAAACGCTAATTTGCTCACACACGAGACTCGCGAAAGAAGCCAGCAACTCCTCCAGTCCCCTCCCTGATGGCCCGAGGGGGCGACCTCGACCTTTCGCATTCTAAGATGGCGGTTGCCTGCCGTTGATCCGTCTCCTCCACTTCAATCCAGCGTCTTGTCATCTCGCGAGGGGCAAGCGGCGGCCATTTGCTCGGCGCAGCAACGCTCGAACGACAACCCCCTCCTCGTCACGCCACCCCTTACGTCGTGTACGAGGCTAAACTCGATGGCTGCCTAATGGGCGCGCGCACACACGCACCAGCCTCAGTCGTCGTGGGCGTCACTCAGGGCGAGGCGGACGGCATCACAGCTCAATGCTGGCACGCGCCCCGTGTCGCGTTTGCCTAGCTCTCTCGCCAAGGCCGACGCTGGCACACACAGGCCGTCGTCGTAAATGGTCGTGGCATGGACGCAACGGGCGCGCGACGCTCGTCTTGTCGCCGTACAGTCGCAGCGGCCGACCAGGAGCACGTATACGAGTCTCCCCGCGCTGCCGTAAGAATCGCACATATAGGAAGCTGGTACATTGATTTACAGGCACATATTTTCAGGGGAATGTGAAAGGCGTGCTTTTCAAACGAGTCCCTAATGAACGAATCAAAGAAATGGCAAAGAATACCCTAACTTTGGTCCGCGCCCTCTGATACCAGAGGCAGTGCGATCCGCATCATCGTTTAAGGGCATGCAGCTCCGGTCAAAAGACCATAAAGGACACTATTACACTCCAGATGGGTCTATAATATACGCCCACCCCAGGGCTGCCCGCATATGCATCACAGAAAACTGAGTGCCCCTGTAGATCTATCTCCAGCATGACTGCGCCACCTTCCCCAAAACTTGAAACGCGTGTTTCTAATAGGAGGAGTCAGCGTGGCAACGTATACACTAAACAGTGGCGGAGCCATGGCTTGGGAGCCGCAATGGCCGGGAAAATACAGAATACTTCTATAGGGAGAGTTGGCTCAGCAACGCCAGCTATGGCAGGACGACAGAGGAGCACCGGACAGCGCTGTGGGAAATAATTTTTCACTTTCTCAGACAACACCCACAGGCTCTCTAGCACCTCAGTGGCTACCAATCTAAACGAGAGAGAAGCATTGCGTACACGGCATATAGTATACACAGGCGGCGACACTGGTCGATTGCTCCAGTGTGTGGACATACATAAGCCGCCGCAAGAAAAAAAAATAATTGATAATAATAATTGGTTCACAGGAAGGGAAAGGCGCAGTATCTGTCACACTTACTCTGTGGACACCTGAACCGCGCCGTAAGGTAAGGGATGATGGTGGGAGTGAAAGTAGAAAGAGAGAAAGGGGAGCCGCAGTGGAGGGCTACGGAGTAATTTCGACCACCTGGGGATCTTTAACGTGCGCTGACATCGCACAGCACACGGACGCCACTTCGTTTCACCTCCATCGAAACGCAGCCGCCGCGGTCGGGTTCGAACCCGGGAACTCCGGACAGTAGTCGGGCGTGCTGAACAATGGAGGACAGACCGACAGACGTAGATGGAGAGCGTTGGTACAAATAAATCGTGAAATGTATCGCACAAGAAGCGCAGATGACGGGCTTGTGGAAGATGAGCGAGAAATTGACGAGTAAACGCAGACACAGAGCGCCAAATCTGCGGCTGTAATTTTTAGAAAATGCTATTTTATATTCTTTTACACGAAGCAAACAAGACTCCAAACACATACGCCGCTAAATGAGAAGGACGAGAGAGAACGTTAGTCCATAGAGGTGCCGTAATAGCCGCAACAGTGCAAAAAAAGCAAAGTCTCTGAAAGAGAGGAGGGCCGCAACGCGAGAGAAACATATACGGCAACGCAGCCACGCGGTTGCGACGCTGCACGCGCGTGCGCTCGCGCAATACACCGGGGGACCATTACCCGCAAACAATGCGAAAAACACTGGAAACCGAGACGAAATGAAAAGGACAAAAACAAAACACAACAAAAAAAAAAGAACGTCGAGAGAACAGACGGCGCTATGAAGGACCGCCTTCATCTCCATTTCGCGAAGAAAGCGATTCAGTTTTGCTTTACTGTGGTTTCCGAACTTTTCTTCAATTCTTAATGTCGGAGAGAAAAGGAGGGGGGGGGGGGGGGGGGGTTAAGAGCTTTATTCCGACGAGCTTACTTCTAACTCACAAGAGTAGGCGTAGGCCCCGTTAGAATGCCATCACCGCGCTCTTATTCGCTTCCCTCCAGCCGCTAAGAGACACTGGCCGATAAGAAGGGAAGACAGAATGGCAAGAGAGCCATGCGAGAGTCGTTTGAAATTCCGCGCCTGCGGAGAAGCGAGATCGCCGACGCACGCATTCCCGCATAAATCTGCATGCGGCGTGGATTCAGAGACAGGCGCGCGCGCAGTGACAAAGGAGGCCGCTC
Source organism: Amblyomma maculatum (assembly GCF_055883805.1). Classification (NCBI taxonomy): domain Eukaryota; kingdom Metazoa; phylum Arthropoda; class Arachnida; order Ixodida; family Ixodidae; genus Amblyomma; species Amblyomma maculatum. The sequence continues at coordinate 73,646,210 of NC_139353.1, forward strand.
CAAAGCGCGCGCGCGCCGAGGGAAGGTAATGCGGCACTCACATAAAACGAGAGACGTCGTCTAAGGGGATTTCGCAGGAACTATGCGGGACTGGCTAGACAGCTAGGCCCACCACTCACTTGAAGTACACGCCCATATTGGTGCCAGCGCCTTCGCGGGTGGCTATCGCTCATCTCGGCTTTGCGCCGTGGTGGACCGCAATAAAATGCTACCCCGCTGTTTCTTTCCGCAATTACGCGGCTAATGTTTTCGTTTATTCTGTCTTTTACAAGTAAGCGGTTTTGCTTAGAATAAAAAAGAAAATCACATCTCAGTAGCTAGAGTGCTCAATTCTCTCCGAGCAGCACCGCATCTATCATAAGCACGAGTGTGCATTAAGATATATCGCCCTCATCGGTCGAGCTCGTTTACAGCGTTAGCCATAATTTTGCCAGCGCCACCATTGTGCCATCGCAGTCGCGCCACAACAATTCTTGAGGCGGCAACCGCGAGGGCCCCATAATTTATGCATGCTCGTTACGGAAATCCATTCTTTTAAATACTTCCCCCCCCCCCCCCCCCTCTCCGGTAAACAGCTTGTCAATACCGTATACTGAACCTGGCAAATGACATGCTTAGCCCTTTCAAAGTTGTCGCTTAAACGTCATTATCATCATCAGCCTGACTATACCCACTGCAGGGCGAAGGCCTCTCCCATATTTCTCTACTTAACCCGGTTCTGTGCTAGCTGCATCCACTTGACCCCTGCGAACTTCTTAACCTCATCCGCCCACCTAACTTTCTGCCGCCCCCTGCTACGCTTTCCTTCCCTTGGAATCCAGCTTGTTACCCTAAGCGACCATCGGTTATCCTCTCTTCGCACTACATGTCCTGCCCATGCCCATTTCTTCTTCCTAATTTCCACTAGAATGTCGATAACCTGAGTTATTTCTCTGACCCACTCTGCACGCTTCCTATCTCTTAATGTTACCCTTACCATTTTTCGTTCCATAGCCCTCTGGGTTGTCCTCAACTTAAGTAGAACTCTCTTGGTTAGCCTCCACGTTTCAGCGCCATAGGTGAGTACAGGTAAGATGCAACTACTTTTCTCTTTAGCGATACCGGTAAGCTTAAACGTCACAGGTTGTTTACTATTAATGGTATAGATGATGAACCGTAAAGAAGAGCGCTGCAACAGGGTGGCCGCTCATCAGCAGTCATCGATGAGGCGTGCAGATAGAAGTAGCTGAGTTTACCTTAAGTACAGCTGCAGCTAGCCCGTATATTAGAGGCGGCATCTCAGAGCTACGACCCCACAATGTGAGAACTGTAGAGGCGGGAAGAATCGAGAAAGCGACAGCAATCAGTTCGCGGAGAGACCAAATTCTGCCGACACACGTTCTGCGCTCGACGCGTTTGACGGCGCCACTCCTCGACAGGAAAGCTATTTAGACAAGACAAGTGTGCGATTCCTGGTAGTGATGCGAATGGAGTGATCACTGCTTGAATGCTAGCAAAACCGGATACATCGATCTTGAAGGGGATTGTGAAATAGTTCGATACATCCATAATTCGATAAAAGAGGGCAAGGGGTGGCGTATTTGTAACGTAGGATCACAATTATGAATTGAAGACCAATAAGCGTGCATCTTCCAGCGACGCGCCGCCCGCCGGCGTGCTGGTCGTGCACCACTCAATGCCAACCAGCCTCGCATCGAAGCCGCGGCTTTGGAAACTCGCCAGCGTCCATAATTATAGGGTGGCTAAACCTAACCAGAAATGTATAAATAATAATCTCGCATTAAAATTGAGGTGCATATCGTTCCTGTAATGCCTTCGACACCGAAGTGAGCGAAGAATGTGCCGTGTGCCGCCGGCCGAGGCCCACAGCCACGCTGAGGTTAGCCCCCCCCCCCCCCCCCCCCTTTCCCCGCATCACACACGCACAGTGCTAGCAAAAAGCCGTTATGTCTGCCTGTCTTTCATAGTCCCTGCCTTTTTTTTTTTTTTTTGAAGAAAAGATTGAAGAGTTCTTGGAAAGGAGCACCAGCTTCAGGAGCAGGATTTTCAGTGGAATAACCTATGTGTTCAATATAGCCGAAAATTCGAAATATCCGGTTTCCACATATAAGGACGCAACTGCATTCCCTCTCCTAGTGCATCTACCAGTATACATACTGCGTACCTGCGTCTGCGCGAGCGCGCTTCTATTTCCTAACTCCTTCAGCTGCCAAACGTTTCAGGGGAGAGACAGCAGCAAATAAGCATAATGAAACTACCCAGACGGCGACAACAGCGTCAGCTGCTTCCGTATCACGTGAGCATTCTCTTCAAGCTTCAGCACTCGAGTGCTGATCCCAGGCGTCGTGGCCACGCGTGACTCGCGGCAAAGAAGAGGGGGGGAAGCGCATGACGAAGGCGGCGGTGTGTTTGTACGTGGTGGGGGTGCAGTCACGCGACGCCGCCTTTGTCAAAGAAGGAGCCGCAGCAGCCACCGGGCGTAACGCAGGCGCAAACAGGCTTCCCCGGTGCGCAGCGCTCGTTACCGCCCGGCGCCCCCGGAAGGTTGGCAGACTTCCGTGGTCCAACGCCTCCCCAGGGGGAATGCCCCAAAGGTTAGCAGCGACAGTGAAGGGAACCATGCTTATACGATAGGAACCGTATTAAGCCGTGTGAACGCTTAACCATATTCCCCCAAATAATTTCAGGGTGGTATGCTATTTCCGCAGGTAAGTCAGTAGGATCAAGGTGTCAAATTTTGAACAATGTGCTCTGCCTTTAATGACGCGCAGCAGGTTAGAAACATGCACAGCCAAGTTGTCTGTGCGAAAGTGTTGCCCATTTATAATTTATTTTTCCTGTCTGATGCTGTTTCTGTTTAAAGCGCGAATCGAAGATTGTCATGTGACAGACGAATTCAGGTCGCGTGACTGACAAAAAAAAAAAAAAAAAAAAGCTGTGATATGGTCGATGCTTTGTTAATTCTAATGCACACCAACTCTTATACGCAAACATGCCCCAGAGTGTAATCATACAAGAAAATGAACATGTAACGACTACATCGCAATTTTTGATGGCTTACGTGACCCAGACTCGCCTATGACGTCACACTTGACATTCAGCGGTTGAAGCCGAAACGGCATGAGAAAAAAAAAAACTGTGTGCATTAGGCACACAGTTCAAATTTATGCATTTATTTTTTAAGTTTATCAATTCGTAGATTTTAAAATTATTTATAATAGCAGTTTTTGCCAACGTTTTCCTTGATTTCGATTGTTGCTTCCCGTTCAAAGCTGGTCATGTTTAATGCCAATATCGAATTTTCCGTCACGTCACGTGTCCTCTTCCTTTTACAGCCAGCGTATGTGTGCGTGCGTGAGGTATATTGTAACGAAGTGTTCGCACGTTGAACTTTCTTGACGGCACGACGGCTCCGCCGCATTGAAGAAAGGGACCAGGCGATTTCGTTTGATAACACAAGTTAACTGAATTTAATAAAGATGAACTCAAACAATAATTAAAGCGAATCCAGTAGTACCAAATAAACAACTAATTCAAATTAACAACACATCAGTCCGCCAACGCGACATCTTCCGAGCAGGGGTCCCGAGCAGCAGCTCGGATGGTCGCCGTCCTCCCTTGCTTGCCGCCAAAACCCCTCTGTCCAACGTTGTTCAGGATTCTCCAGGCAGTGTTTGTTACCAGGCGGAAATGCGCTTATCGGAGCCAATGAGACGACTTTCTTTACAGCTGAGAAACCAATAGGACGCCGGTGCCCGCGAGATTGTTTCCTGGCGAGCACCGCGTGAATTTCTAGAAGACGCGGCGCATCTCCGCCTGGCACCCAAACACACAAAAGGTAAACCAAAAACACATGGGCCGCAAGGACGCAGACGGCACAAAACACAAAGCTCCGTCCGTGCTCTCAGCCGTTGCCCCCAAGCCCTCAGGCGTTAACCGGTTGGGACGCGAGCTTTCAACAGCTCGCCTCCTTCACAGCCGTTAACCATTTTCCGAACGGCGTACATCGTGAATACCCCCCCAAGAAGAAGGGGTAAGCACAGCGACGCCGTGCAAAAGAAAAAAAAGGACCGCTCCCCGGCTGTGCACGGGTCCGGAAAACGGCGCGCGACATAGGCATAGCTCGCTATGCGACACCTCCCCCCTATGAAAAAGAGTGTCCCACTCGGTCACAATCATGCCCGTACAAATGAACCGCAAGGAAATGCTATGAATAACTATGTACAAGGTTCAAAAATGAAATTACGTCTACTGGATAGGGCCACACAACAATACCAAAATTGAATAAAATATACGCAATGCCGAAAAAACGAGAAAATATAAATGTCAGGTGAAACAGATTACAACCAGGAAGGTAGAGAAGAACACTTACACGCAATAAAACATTGGCATATCAGTAAAAATGTTACAGGGCACACTCAAAATGTCCACTTGCACGTATTCACACAAAACACAAAACATTCGGGAGTATATACAAAGTCACGGCGGATTAATTAACACTTCCGTCCGCGCTGTAATACATCTCGGTATCACTGTCATAATCGGTCCTTACTCCTTTGGGGTTGGTGCGAGTTCCCGTGGGTCTACACTGAAATGTTGATTCGGAGTATGAATATGTTTCAGTCGCACTTCCAGCAGAGGTACCGCGATCACTGTTTTTCACGGTCGAGGCCGCTACACGTTTTGGCCTTGCGGAGACACGAACACAGCGCTCAAACGCATGCACACCATCACCACGATCACCGTTTGCTGACTCGTCGTCGGCGTCCTCATCAGAAGCAAGCCGTGGGTGGTAGTGTTTCAGACGTTCAGCGTTGACGACATCCCGCTTTCGGCCGGTGCGATCGATGACCTCCCAGCTATTTTCTGATACCTTCCGGAGCAGACGGAACGGCCCGTGGTATCTGTGGAGCAGTTTGGTGGTCTTTCCTTTCGATCGAGAAGGCGTCCACAGGTACACAAGGTCTCCCGGATAGAAAACAGCATCCCGTCGTTTGGAGTCGTATGCCCTTTTGTTCTTTTCTTGCCGGTCCTTCTCACGCTGAGCTACGACTTGGCGCGCCTGGCGAAGCCGGTGCACCACCTTGTGAGCATCCACTTCGTCACAGTCGTCCTGCGCGACACCGAGGGCCACCTCAACAGGAAGTGTTGGCTCGTGTCCGTGAAGAAGAAAAAACGGTGAAAAACCTGTCGTTTCGTGTTGCGACGAATTATAGGCGAAAAGAACATAAGGCAGGAATTCGTCCCAGTCCCGATGATGCGAGGAGACATACATGCTGAGCATGTCGGCAAGCGTGCGGTTGAAACGTTCGCACAAGCCATTGGTTTGCGGGTGGTACGCTGTTGTTTTCACGTGGTCTGTACCCATGGCTTTAAATATTTCCTCAATCAAGGAAGCAACAAAATGTTGTCCGCGGTCCGTAATGATGCGGCCTGGTGCCCCGTGGCGTAGGACGATCTCTCGCACAAAGCCCTGCGCGGCCTCAGCAGCTGTAGCCGCCGGGCATGCTACTGCTTCGACCCACTTCGTGTGGTAATCAGTCATCACGAGGATGTAGCGGTTTCCGGATTGACTCTTCGTAAATGGTCCCAAAAAGTCCATTCCAACCTGTTTAAAAGGCATTTCCACCGGTGGAAGAGGCTGGAGAAACCCGATTGGTTTGCCCGGTGGGGCTTTGCGCGTCTGGCAGTCAGGGCAAGACAGCACGTAGTTTGACACCTGCGCGAACATCTTAGGCCAGAAGTAACGCCTACGTATCTTCTCCCATGTGCGCTTGACCCCGAGGTGTCCCGCCGTGAGATCATCGTGGCAGCCCCTTAGCACCTCTGACCGCAAACATTTTGGTACAACCAGTGCGTCGTAGTCTGACTCGAAACCTTTCGCTCGCCTGTGCAACACACCGTTGATCATTCGAAAACACCGTGCCGTTTTTTTCAGTGTTCTGGCAACGGGTGAATCCGGGTTCTCCAGGTGTCCTATCACTTCCCTCATCCAAGGGTCTTCCCTCTGCTTCATGCCTACATCCACGCGACCTAGCACAAGCAGCGGTGCAAAGTTATCTTCACTAACCGGTGCCGGCTCGCGTGGCAGGCGAGAAAGGGTGTCTGCGTCTGCGTTCTTCAAACCTGGGCGGTGTTTGAGAGTCAGGTCAAACTCTTGCAACAGCAGGGACCATCTCATGAGGCGTCCATTCGGATTCTTGACATTCATCAGCCATGCGAGGCTGGCTTGATCTGTGATCACGGTGAAGTTACTGCCGAATATATAAGGTCGAAACTGCCTACAGGCGTAAACGACAGCCAGACATTCCTTTTCTGTGGTGCTGTAATTAGCTTCCGCTTTGTTGAGATGACGGCTGGCGTAGGCGATGACATGTTCCCGACCCTCGTCTTTTTGAACCAGCACAGCACCAAGACCGTAGTCACAGGCATCCGTATGGATTTCGATGGGCTTGCCTGGCTCGAATTGACGCAGAACTGGCGCCGTAGTCAGCTTCTCTTTGAGCGCTTGCATGGCCGCCTCGCATGCCGTGTCCCACTCAAACGAAACATTCTTTCTTGTCAAATTAGTCAAAGGTCGGGAGATTAGGGAGAAATCCTTGATGAAACGCCGATAATAATTGCAGATTCCCAGGAAACTCTGAACTCCTTTCTTGTTTTTTGGCGCTGGGAGCTTTTCGATCGCGGCTATTTTGTCCGGATCTGGTCTGATGTTCTCTCCAGTCAGCACGTGCCCGAGATACCTGATTTCTTGTTGCGCGAAGCTGCATTTTTCCGGCTTCAGACGCAAGTTGGCTTCATCAAGAGCGCTTAACACCTTTTCCAAGTCCTCTAGGTGAGTTTTCATGGTCTTCGAGAAAATGACGATATCATCCAAATAGGCCAAACACACTCTCCAGAGAAGACCACTCAAAACTTTGTTGATCATCCTCTGGAATGTCGCGGGGGCATTGCACAGACCGAAAGGAACGACATTGAACTCGTACAGACCGGAGCCGCATGCGAATGCTGTCTTCGACTTGTCCTCTTCGCGGATTCCTACCTGCCAATAGCCTGAAGTGAGGTCAAGCGTCGTGAAATATCGAGAACCCTGCAGCAGATCCAAAATGTCATCGATTCGCGGTAATGGGTGCACGTCTTTCTCGGTAACCGCGTTCACCCTTCGGAAATCAACGCAGAAACGCCAACCTCCCTGCGGCTTTTTCACGAGAACGACAGGCGATGACCAGGGGCTGTGCGACTCTCTGATCACTCCGTCACGAAGCATTTCTTCCACCTGCGCTTTAATGACTTCCCTCTCGAAGGGTGAGTGGCGGTACGGATGTTGACAAATGGCTGCTGAGCTGCCCGTGTTTATAGTATGCTCCGTTACGTGAGTGCGCTGAATCGGATTGTGCTCGCCGGTAAACAGGTGACCAAACTTATGAATAACGGACAAGAGCTCATCCCTCTCAGATGACGTCAGGTGTGGCCCAGTTTGGACGTCGAAGTCCTCTGTCGCAGTGGGGTCGTGTGGCACGGCGAGTCCGAGTTGCGCCTCATGAAGTGATGTGGCCCAGCCGATTTTCGCGTCGCGATGTACCACGATCGGCAGCAAGGTAGGGTTTGCAACACGGACGATTCCGATCCCACCAACTACGTTCACGACGGTCCGCGCCACCTGCAGTCCACTTCTAAGGGTTGACTTTGGCTCGACAAGCTGAATTCCGTCTCTCGGTATGTGTACCCTTAAAATGGCTTCCGTACGAGGCTCGATGGAAACTTGGTCTTTACTTCGTGCAGTGACCATATTTGACTGCGATTGCACGCTAGCATCGAGGTGTAGCTGGTACACTTCACTCCCTATTTTTAGTTGTTTACGGAGGAAGTCAATCAGCAGGTTTGCCTGCCGGCAAAATGGGAGCCCCCCTATCAACTCATAAGGGCAGTCCTTGAGGACAATGAATCTTACGCTGAATCTGGTCGATCCGAATTGAAGCACTACTTCTGTTTCTCCTACAGGTGCTAATAAGTCTCCGCTGATTCCTTTGATGAAAGCAGTGCCCTCAGTTAGTTCGACTTTTGAAGCAATTTTAGCCGCGAAGCTGGAAGAAATGATGTTTACGGAGGCGCCAGTGTCGATGAGAAGGGTGGTCTTCAAATTATTTGCCTCGACTTGGACCGTGAGGAGTTGGTCTTCGGTCATCACGCTCACAGATCGGCCAGGCTGACCACCTAAGCCCGGCCGTTCCCGTTTCCCGGATTGGGAGCCTGCTCGTCGCGCGCATTTCTCTGTTCGCGGTCCTCGTCTCTCCATCGCTGGCGACAATTTCGAGCTATGTGACCGCTTCGGTTACAGTAGTGGCATCGCGGCCGTCCGTCGTCGTCACGCGAGGTTCTCTGGGGCCATGGCGCGCGCCTACGAAAAATTTCTTCTTCCATTGCCTTTAAACGTCCGGATAATGATTCTAGAGAGGTGGCGATCGCCTTGAAATCTTGCTCACCTGCGAGCCTTTGTTGTAGACCATGGGAGGTAGCAGTGTAGGTGGGAAGTAGATGGTGCTGCCCAGATCCCGGCGCAGTCAACGGACGAGGCTCGTTGTTAGCGCTGCCAGCTGTTGGCAAGATGTCCGAACTACAAACACAGGGTCCCGTTGCCAGGTAGGTGGTGTTTGCTGCGGTGGCCGGCAGCATCCTGGAAGTGAAACCCATCAGCGCGGCCCGACTGAGGCGTTGCAGTGTCTGCAGGAAGTCGGCGCAGCTGGACGGATCGGATATTATCATCTTCTCCATTGTCGCCGTTTGCAGGCCCCGCAGCAGATGACGCAATTTGTCTTCTTCCGGCATTTTGCGGTCGACCCTGGCGCACAGCTGCAGCACATCATAAAAATATTGCTCCGGAGATTCCGACGGCAGGTGTATTCGATTCTGCAGCCGAAGGTGAGCGATTTCCGTCGCGTGGCGGCTGCTGAAGCAGGTCTTGAGCTTCGCCGCCCAGTCACTCCACGAAATCGGCGCACCGGTAAGCAGCTGTGTGGTGTGCCACTTCTTCGCATCGCCCTCAAGGGCAAGGTACAAAAATTTCACCTTTGTGTCGTCGTCCCAAGCGTTCAACGATGATACGTGCTCGTAGCAGGTCAGCCATTCCGCCACGGACTCCTCAGGGGTTCCCTTAAAAACAGGAGGGGGGATGGACATCCTCTGTTGAGAGCTCGTCATCGTAGCGAAGTCAGCTGTCGCCTGCATGTCCGGATCACTCCTGAGATGGGGGCGCATCTCCGGTAGAGCGGGGTCGTCGTTACCACGCACCTTCCACCACTTGTAACGAAGTGTTCGCACGTTGAACTTTCTTGACGGCACGACGGCTCCGCCGCATTGAAGAAAGGGACCAGGCGATTTCGTTTGATAACACAAGTTAACTGAATTTAATAAAGATGAACTCAAACAATAATTAAAGCGAATCCAGTAGTACCAAATAAACAACTAATTCAAATTAACAACACATCAGTCCGCCAACGCGACAATATGAAGGGAAGTTCAGCCAACACAGACCTCTCCAGCATGTGCGTAGTGACCCTCCGTAACCTGCGCTTACTTCTCAACCCCCGGCTGCTATTATCATATCTTCCTTTTTAGTCAATTATTCATCCATCCCACTGACTTCGAAACAGCCTAAATAAAAACCCTACCGTTACTTACTTTCCATACTTCCAATTTCGCGGCCAAGCACGCCTAGCTGTGATTTCAGCGTGGAAAAAAAAAAATAAACGTGCACTACCAATCCGTGTTACCAAGCTCGACTTGCAGTAGGATTTATCCAGGGCCGGAGGCAGCAGAACTTCTCGAACCTGTGAGAACCGTCAGTTGTTATGCCTATACGTTTAACCGTAATCATCCGCCGAGCTGTTAATCACTTCATACAAAAGACCCGCGTTTAAGATGAAAACGTTAACATTGCCACGAAGGTGAAAAGTTCTATCCGCCTCGTCTCTGAAGGCTCTGCCACCTACCCCAGGTGGCACGACTGACAACAGGTGGCAAAATGGAGAATCCGACACAAGCCGCCCCAGGTGAACTGATCGAGTCGCAGCTCAAGGAGGCCCTCTCGAGTGCAAACCGCTCGACAATAGACAACGCGTAAGGTTGGAACGGTGCACGTGTAAATTTTTTACGGGACAGACGCGGTGATGCAGGCATCACAGTAGGCCTAAAGGCGTGCCGTGATCCCTTCCACCGCGAGTGCCACGTGTGCACGCAAAGTCAATTTCCACGTTTCATTGTGCGCACAATTAATGAATGTTGGGCGGCGATCATTCCACGCAGTCGTAAAATAACACGTCGGACATGCATGCCACTGACCGCGCAAAACAGCGGTAAACGACCGTCCCAATGGCTGTCCCACACGCACGGCCGTACGAACGGAAACAATCGAGGGGGCGTCCTTCGAACCCTTCTGCCCCACATTTCGAACGATGTGGAAGAGAGGCCAGCGCTGCGGTCCCCGTGTATCGATACCACCGTCCTCGGGCCTCGCACGCACATGTAGTACGGCTGCGCGCGCTGTATATGTACTGCCGACCGCAGAGGAAGAGAACAACGGCTCGGCAGCAGCGACGACACTATAGGGGCCAACGGGTCACCCGTCTCATTCAAGGACCGCCGCGAGAGACGGCAGCCCGAGCAAAAACAGACGCTACCGAATGCAAGCGAGAGACGCGGCTGATGGTCGTCGCCCGCACACGGGTGGGGTCAATAAAGTTCCCAACAGCAGCAATGAGGGAGGAAAGAAAAGAGAGGGAGGAGGGCAGCGCCTCTTCTGCACGGTCGATCGATGATGGACGACGACGTCTACGTCTCCTCGGCGCATCGAGGCAACGCCCCCGATTCACTGCGTGCGGAGAAGACAATCGCTTTTGCGGCCGAAACAACGGAGGCCCGAAGAGCGAGAGACGAGCGACGACACGACACGCACACGTCGGCGCAGTTGATAAGCGGCCAGAGGAACACGGAGTGGAAAGGAGGCGGCCATTGAACACACGCTTCAATAAGGAGGAGGGGGAGAGGGTAGCCTACACAGCCGTCGTGAACAATGGATAACGCGTGGAGGCCGTCATCGACAGCGGCCGATATATGCCAATATGGAGACACGCAACGACACGTCTCGGTACGTGCCCGAGCCTAAGCTGTATAAGCTCAGTGCCACGGCGGGGACTGGCCCCGCCCCCCTAGAAGGACGACGATCACCCACTCGTGAAGAATACTGTACAGGCCTGCTCAGGCGGTGCACAGCGCTAGTTATCATCATCATCATCATCAGCCTGACTATACCCACTGCAGGGCGAAGGCCTCTCCCATATTTCTCCACTTAACCCGGTTCTGTGCTAGCTGCATCCACTTGACAGCACATCGCTAGTAGCATCCCGATATCTACCCACATTACGCCACAGACTGGCAGCTGAAAGCGTTTGTCAAAAGCTTACAGCTCAGGGCTGTTAACAGTGTTTTGCTGCTAAACAGTGCACTGGCGCTCCTGCAACATTCCTGGAAGTCCGTCGCACTAGTGAGGTTATATAAAGATATTTTTACCTTCCAGAGATCTGGGACAGTGGGGATGCGAATTAGGAGTTTAGGAGTCACGCGGTGTGGTCCAAAAGCGAACCCCGTGGGCTCAACTTTTGACAATGAGACGGCGGGTAGAAAACGAAACGCACGAGCACGCACGAGCTGTCCTATCGATTTTCGGGGCGATTTTCTGCGTATCACGTCATTGTACAAAGCGAGCCCAACACTCCAGCCCTCGGCATGACCGCTAAGTTATAACCACAGGAGGCACTGCCGTGACACCGGCACCCACTTTAACTTTAGTTTGCGCGCCCGCAGCAACTTCGCGGATGCGACAGGCGTGCTAGAGCGCATGCGCACAGCACACGATCCAGCACAGCGCAAGATCCAGGACCGCGTATGTGAAGGCTGCGATATACGCGAATGGTGTTCTTTAACGTGCGCTGACATCGCACAGCACACGGGCGCCTTGCTATTCGCCTGCCAGTTATTCGGACACTGTTCGAACACCCGAAACCTCATTCGATCCGATTACTTTTCAATGTGCACTGTTTGAGCAGCGAATCGAATAGCAGGGCGTTCGGTTCGATATTGAAAGATTTCGAATATTCGCACACTCCTACTGTGACCAAATCATTTGAGCACCTCCTCCTGTTACCCAACCGCGATGTTTCCTCCGCGACTGGAACCCCGTCCTCCCACCACGGGCGAACGACCCACAGATCCCTGCAAGTGTCCACGTACCCCAAATTCGTGAGCACATCACTGCTACCGACACGCCTGGACCGCTTTATAAGCTGCGAATGGGCACACAGGCCCGGCTCAACCTCCCCTCGTTGGGCCCCCTCATGTACGAGGCGGTGAACGGCCGTAACCATTTTCGAAACACAGGCATGAGCTCTGTATGTAAAGCGACATGGACAAGGTGCTGTGCTGAGGCCGGACGAAGACGGAACACGGAGGGTAACGGTGCCAAACAACGAGTCATCTTAACACGGCTGACTCAGAGAATGTACCGAAGCAAGAAAGGAACAAAGGGGGTGCTCAATAAATACCACTTTGCACGAGGGAAGCGAATCTAATCCAGGCGGGTAGTTGCACAGTTATGGGTTGAGCGAAGCGACCAATGCGATAGTGGAAACAGGGAGGCATTGTGCAGATAAGAATGGCATTATTGCATCGCAAATCAAACGGCTGCCCTTCGCGTAAAAGATCGAATCCGGCAAAGAGCATCCCAAATGTAGAAGAAAGGAAGTACACAGTCACCACCATGACGAAGGTGACCGCTTTCCTCTCGAAGAAGAACGTACAGTCTTGGTCAAAAGTATACAGCCCAAGGACTTTTGTTCCAGGCCCAGTAACGAGGCTCGTAAAGCAACTCTAGCGTTCGAAATCTCATAGATGACAAATCTCGCCGTCATTCTCCTCTAAGTTACATTTATATTACAGTATTACAGCCACGTTACAGTGCTTATAAGCCAACCTCTTGGGCTGTATACTTTTGACAAAGACTATACGTGGCTGGATATACGATTAGGAGTCTTCTTTATTTACGTGGCCGCGTAGAATTCGGCATTGTGAAGGGGAAATTACGGGCATGTCCCTGACAGGCAGTAGTATAGCTGGCCAGTGACACGGCTGGACAATGATTGGTGGGTGGGTCGTATGACGCCACGAGATCCCACTACACTGCCGAGTTAGTACAGCCCTACCAATTGCGGTAGCCCCTATGAGAACGGAAATCGATCCTATAGAACCCTTGGATCCCAAGCCATGACACGCTACGTCTACGTCACGCAGGCACAATCGTGTACGGCTGGGTTAAAGCAGCGTTATATATACGTCGAGCTGTGTTTCCCGTAATTGGACAGAGCGCGCGACCTCATGCTAGCGAATGTGTGCGAGACAAAAAAGACATACATTAAAGTAGCAGCTAGCGAGTTGAAAAGTTAATGTACGCGAGCTAGGATCCTCGAAGGCAGACGGAGCTTAGATACGTGTCCGCCATATGTGTTGTGGTGATCGAACTGACGATGATCAAACTCGCAATACCCCGACAAATGCACGTCCGGCCTGTGGAGAGATTTCCGACGTCCTACACGTTGTTTGAACCTGCCCCGAGCAACTTAAAGAGCACCGTTGGTAGGAATTCAGCCATGATCATGAAGCGGGAATCACATGTGAGCGAAAAAGTGAGCGACGCGACAAGGCGGCGCGACGAAAGCGATCATGGTTCGCTCCGTCGCCTACTGTGGAAGACGCATGCACGCGACAGCGCGAAACGGCGACGACGCTCTGTGTAGGTTGTGTGGCTGGCATAGTGGCTTAGTACACCGCAAAACTACTGCCAAATGCAACAACAGTCATAACAATTGCAAGTTATTTTGCGACAAAATGGCAAAGTAAAATGTATTTACAACAAACCGTATCGAATGTGTGTTAACTTGCACTGTAGTCTGTACGAGTAGTCACGTGACCCCTTGTTTCTTTTTTTTTTTTTTTCGGTTGCGATTAGACGTTCATTGAATCCTTCGCTATTCACCATTGTTGGCACAAAGCGAAATATTTACGCGGTAATGCACAATAACAATGCAACACAGCAAAATAAAGAAAGCATGCGAAATGAGCGGCAGTGACGTACGGTTACTTCCGGGCGAACGAGAGAAATTTTCTATTTCGGCAGATCCGAGCGACGAGCCAAGCGACACATGCATTTCTGTTCGCGCGACGCGCGCCGCCATCACGTTTGCGTTCGCGTGAGTTCTCGCGTGCATGCGATACAGCCTTGAAGTGGGAAGCGAAGCTGGCTCACACGGAGTTCCTCTTTCAGCGCCATTTTATGGGTGAGGCCTGGAGGGCCGTATTCACCAATGGCTTCTCGAACCTCGGTGAATCGATTTATGTTAATAAAGTTCGTTCTCTCTCGAGCTTGCACGGCAAGAGTCGCGAACTAAACGTGGACGGACCTTAGACGAGAAACTTCAAATTCAGGCGAAGAAAGCAACAACTTTCCGACACGCTCGCCACAACAGCATGGAACCATGCATCCGGTGTTAACAGTCGCGAAAGTCCTGTAGCCTCGCACGTTCATACTTCCCTCCGAAAAGGTTTGGTTTAGGTTTGTGGGGTAAGCGACTTAAGCTATGAGACACCGTTTAGTGGGGAACTCCGGAAATTTCGACTGCCTTGGATTCTTTAGCCTGTACTGACATCGCACACGGGCGCCTTGTTTTTGGCCTCCATCGAAATGCGGCAGCCGCGGCCGGGATCCGACCCCGCATCCTTGGGCGCAGCCTGTTTGTTTATTTGTGGGGTTTAACGTCCCAAAGCAACTCAGGCTATGAGAGACGCCGTAGTGGAGGACTCCGGAAATTTCGACCACCTGAGGTTCTTTAACGTGCACTGACATCGCACAGCACACGGGCGCCTTGCTTTTCGGCTCCATGGAAAAGCTGCCGCCGAGGCCGGGATTCGATCCCGCGTCCTTGGGAACAGTAGTCAAGCGCCGTAACCACTGCGCCACCCCGGCGGGGAATCTTTAGGCACAGTCGTCGAGTACCCTAATTAAATACTGCATCACAGCTGGGGGACAATGAAAAGCGGGCGCTAGAAGCTGGAAGGCTGGCTCTGCTGCATGGTAACATTTTGGGATCTCGCCGCGACGTACCCCCCAGCTACAGTGACCCAGCTGCGGAACACACGGAGGAAGGCGGGAGGCAACAAGAAAAAAAATCTCCTTCGCGTCTGCCTTCGCGACAGCCGCCGCTTAGCTGCTCAACCGAGCCGACACATCTGACGCACTGCAGCCACGGGGGACGGAAGAGGGAGCCGGCGACAGCCGTCTTTTGTTTCGAGGCGCGCGATTGCACAGCGGCGGCTTCATGTTGCAATGTAGCTGTCGAGAGCGCCACTCGCTCTCTCTCTCTCTCTCTTTGGCCGTTTTTCGCCGCATCCTTTCTAGTGTAACCGCGGCCCACTGAGGGACAGTGATCCCCGGCAAGCAGCATATATCACAGCGTCCGAGGTAGTCTTTGAAAACATTTTGCGAGGCACACTGTTCGCCGCTGAGCCGTGGAATTGGATGCTTACGCCATTACGGGCGTCTGGGACCCTGCTGAGGCGCGGAGTAATACGGGTGCTGCAAATAATTAAGTCCCCTCTGGGGCAGGAGAGCGAAATATGTACGCCGCCGGACGCTTATTGTGATGGAGATGCACAGGTAAACACGCTCCTGTCTGGTTCCATCTGCGCGTACTACACAGTATATTCCATGAAGCGCAGGGAGGATGAGAAATGGTTGGTTGGTTTGTGGGGTTTAACGTCCCAAAGCGACTCGAATATGAGATACGCTGTAGTGGAGGACTCCGGAAAGAAACGAAGTACACAGTCACCACCACAAAGCATATAAGAACAATACTTAAAATGCAATTATTAAAATAACTATTGAAACAATAAATGCAGTGAGCGCAGGTGTCCATGCATAATAAGTGAAGCACCCAATTATTGCCAGAAATCCGCGCACACCAGTGTGGGCGCGCGATTATAATACCGTGATCAAGCAAACTGAGCAAGCTATAGCATATCATTTTTTGACGCAACTTTTCACAAAAAAGGGAAGCCCGTGTTTGTAAAAATTGGCTGTCGTTTAGCTTCAATTAAACCGATAGTATGAAGCGCTAGCTCCGGCCGAGGCGCGCGGCGCGTCTCTATACTCGAGATTGACGTCAGCAATATCATGCGTCTCGCCACGCAGCAGCTCACGCGTTAAGCTACCCTCCACGTCAGTTGATCTTTGACCTTGACCTTTGGTGGCAACATAGCTGCCCAAAGTGGTTGTGGCTTAAGTTCCAACTTGACCTTGAAGCTGTTTCAAGGTCATCGGAAGCACAAGGTGACCTTGGCTTTACCTCATACAGAGTGCTCCAAACTCGCGCGCGAAATTACCACCGGAAGCACACACTGATTCCTTAAGTGGTGCCATCGTTTGATTTTTTTTTTTTGTATTATTATCGTCATACAGTGAAGAAGAGCGCACATGCTCAGCTTCATATTATGATTCCGCCAGGCGGCAGCGCCCTCGGCCAGACTGGCCGAAAGCAGCGTTTTCTACATTCGCGCATTCCGTGATTATGCAGAGCGCTGCGCCCTTCTGCTGAACTCTCAAGAGGGTTTCCCACTGCCCCGTTATCAAGGTGATCAGTTGCGCGTTCTGCCGACACATGTACAGCGGCGCTTCTGAGAAGGTAAGCCAGCCAACGCACTCGGCCGACCCTGTTAACAGCGTTGAATCACCATTTGCGTCGCGTCGTATTAACTCCCTCTTTCGATCCGCGGCCCGCACACTGGCAGAAATGACGGGAGTCCCGACCAGGCAAAGCATCAGCAAGAACAGGCGACGTCTCTCGAAGACGTCTCTGTGGAGAACCAGCGCTGGTTAAGTATTACGGCGCCAAACAGAAACCTGAAAAAAAAAAGGGGGGGGGAGGCGACCGCGGCCAGCCAGTTCCGAGAAGGAATGCGATGTTTTCGCTCATATGGCCGCGACAGCTGGGCGCCGCCAAGCCTAATGAGTGAATCATGCGGGGCGGCGTCCACCGTCTCTGCCCCGTTTTCCTCCTTCCCTTCGCTCGTTGACGCGTCCGGATCAAGGCAGGAGTGCTGCGCCAACTGCAAAGCAGGATTGTCTTGCGCTACCGCGGCGATTTCAGGCGTCATTTTTTTAAACGAATTTTGTTCTCCTAACTAGTATGTCCATGCCTTAACAAAGATAATTTGTTAGTTTTCTACAAGGTATAAATCACTGGCTATATTTTTACAGACATATGGAAGGTTTCGGGCAGCAGGTAAAGACTAAAAAAAAAAAAAGAATACAATACAATATCAAAACACTGGATTTTTTAAATAAATTGCCGTAGAATTGTATAATTATCTCCGCCCTAAACTTAAAATCGCGCAGTGGTATTTTATCCTGCTAAAAAAAATCTGCATAACAAAGGCGGACGACGTGCCACCCCCTGACGTTTCTTCTAAGTATAATTTATGTGATCGTGCTATGGCATAAAAACCATTTTATTTGTGACACGAAGGATGCTAAATTCACCAGAACAAATAAATCCTTTCCTCGGTGCCACGCGTCCTTAGATAAACCGACAAGTTTGATTTATACGCATTTGTGTACAAAGCTCCTCTCTCCGCAGTTCCTTTCTGCGCGATGTTTGCAACGTGAAAGTCGATGACAGATCAGGCGAGGGATGCAAAAAAAAAAAAAAAGAATTGCTGCATAACCGGTTTGACAAATCACAAGGCAAAATCCGGCCTTCCCCAAGAAAAGGGATCAGAACGACTTTGAAGAAGCAGCGATTTCTATTGCAGTTCTTTTACCCCTCATGTGACCTATAGAGTTAACAGAACGACACAGAAACGAATCCGATACAGGTGGGAAATTTTCAATTATATATTGTCTAGCGGTCGCAGGCGAATACAACGGTGTGATCCGTGTACGGTAATGCCTTACGTGTCATTAACAAGAAGAATTCATGCAATGCAAACTTTGATGTGAGGGGACGAAACGAAGTAGCATATATATAGAATATGAAGGCCGCAATTTTAGCCAATACTATATTTTCATCGAGTAATTCGCCCTCCGAACATTCGGAAGCAAGATTGGTGTATGCCAGGTGAGGTTCGACAAAACTGCAAAGTGTATACCACCACGTGACGACAGCACTTTGTGTCGACATAGCAGAAGAGTCGCTCTGATCTGCGTCCATGTCACTTTCTTAACTACAACCCGTCGCCCTCCTGCACATTAGCTAGGCTTACATGAACTAGATAACAATCGCGTCTCATTTTGGCGGAACAGCGTAAAAAGAAAAAAAAAAAAAAAAACTCGACGGAAGATAACAAAGGCGAAGCCAAGATTAAATTACCTTATCGAAGCTGGCTTTTTGGTCTCGAATAATCAACTCGACGCGAATTCTGTCGTGTGCATGGGGCAATGAGAAACGCCGCTCTGATGCAGCTTCCGACAGTAGCTGCGACTCGCGTGACTCTTGACAGAAGCCCGAACAAGCTATTATCAATTGAAAATTAAGGCGTGCCTACACTGTAAACAATTTTAGTTTAAACATACAGAAATTTTCTGGCAGCTGTCCTGCCAGAAATTTTCTGTTCAGCTATGTTTAATGTTCTTTTTTTTAATTTTTATGTGATTTTGCAGTTCTTTCTGTTTACAACTGATAGAAATTTTTTGTAAATTGACAGAAATTTTCTGTTATACGGCGTTTTTTGTTTTTTATTCGTTTTTTTTTCTTAGTATGGGCTTGAAAATAATGATGCAAATATATCTTTTTTTTTTTGCTCGTCTTTCATTTCACGTTTTCTACCTGTAACAAAAATAAATTTCTTCAATGAACACAATTTTAAGGCGAACGCCTGGCCAACTACATCTCACGAATATCTCTCGGCGCTGGCAGTACTCGATGGCACCCATAAGTCTGGCCTCGCAACAGCCGTCGTCTAGTAACCCAAAAGAGGCCAAGTGGAAAAATGCGTAAAATACCGCTGTAGCAGGGAGCCAACCAACAACTGACCTCAATGTGGCGCCACTAGTTATCTTTTTTCGAATCGAAATTGTTACGCAGCAGATCATCGGACAATTTCATCGCTGCTGTCATAGCATTTCGCTTTCTACTAAGATTTTACCTACTATTCAAGTAAAAATCAGTTTTGCGGTAGAAGATAGAAGAGACGGCAAAAATATATCGAACTGATTGCCTTCGATTCAAGGTTTCGGCTGGAAAACAGAAAATTACTGTCTTTTTCGTGAACGTATTTTGGTCAATGAAGTAGAACAGATTTTCTCTGTACTGGTACAGAAACTTTCCTTAAAAATACCTGTAATTTCACGCACATTTTTACCGTGTATATGTTTTTCGCGTCAGAGTCCCATACGACAGCGTCTGGGCGGCAACGACAAACTGACGCAAGAGCACGCACGCCCGCTGTGCGCGAAAGCAGTGTCCGCGACGACACGAGCGCGGTGACTCACGCGCTGTGACAAAGAGGCGCGGCCGAGATCCCTCCACGGTGTTTCCTTCTGCGGCGTATGTTTCTTACCTGCGTTTCTCGGCAAATACCTGGCTTCGTGGAGGAAGTTCCCAAGCAGGATGCAATGCCCTTGACACACAGCCAATATAGGGAAACAGACGCGTTGCGCAACGCCCATATCAAATCTAATGTGGGACGTACAGAGAACCAAGTCGAATATTCAAGTAAGTAATCGTTGAGACAATGCGGTTCCCTCCATCCCAATCTCCTTGGCCGAGGTAATGGACTGCATTGCATGATGTCGTATGCTGCGCGTGCAACGCCTACAACGCGTTCTTGATACTCAGCCTGCATACTATAGACGCGCTTTAGATCTCTTTCGACATCACCTTTCAACCGGCGCATCACAGTGCGTGGGCCAAATAAAGCGCAACCTCAAACTGGACGATATTAAGCGCGCTATAACTTAATAGTATCGTTCTCCCACTGCCAATTTCAACGAGAGAAATTCATAACAACGAGTTCATAAACGGTACCATGACTGCACCTTCCTAAAAGACAAGCGTAGAAGGAATGACCCTCTCGCCCCCCCCCCCTTTTTTGTTTTCCTCTTTTTTTTTTTCTTTTTTTTTCACTGCATTTACCGTCACTGATGTGCGAGTAGCGTTCAACAAAAGCGTATGAAGGCCAGTCGCCTTTCTAGTACCAGCAATGCATGTTCCCCGCAAAGGTTCCAGCATATGATGTAGTATTCGGAATGAGCGAGGTGGATATATCTTGCGCCGAAGGAGACCTCTCCCCAAAACGCAGTCCTTTATTCCTCCTGCCTACGTGCCTGTAACCAATTATTCCTTGTACCTCAAAAAATTTCCACTCGATCCGACAGAATAATGAAAAAGGGCTCAACTCTGCATGCAGCACGAACGCCGCCTTATCGGTTTTCTGCGCAGCGCGAGGCCTAGACAAGGCCATGGAGCACGGGGAATTTACATCAATGATCGTGACGTGTTCCACTTTACATCGACCCTGCGTTGAGACCATGGCATATCAGCGTGTTTTAGTCCCTATACTTCCCGAGATGATAACGCCGATGGCATGACCGCCAGCATAATTATCAGCGGACATGGCCTCCCTTTCTCTCTATCCACCTTCACTCCCACCTTCATCCCTTCCCTTACGGCGCGGTTCAGGTGTCCACAGAGCAAGTGTGACAGATACTGCGCCTTTCCCTTCCTATGAACCAACCAACCAACCAACCTCCAACCGCATCGTTGGCGTACCAAACGGTGACAAGGGGGATAAAAAAAAAAAAAAAAAAAAACAGGCAGATTATTCAAGGTCAATTAAAGACCTTATAAAGCCGTATCTGATCGGCTTGCTGCCATCTCGTACGGACTGCATCGCTGAAGCTACCTGGCGAGAACTAAGACGGAGCCCTTGACGACAACCACCAGCGAGAACACCGCGGAAAGGGTATATCCCCTGAAGCCGTCGCTGTATACACACACTGGGAAAGGCCGTAACAGGAAACTTTATAAACGATGCACCGCGCTCTCCCTGTATTTTCGCCTCCCTGCCGACGGCAGAGGCTCGTCCGGGACGTTTCCGATTCGCCGCGGTTGTTTACCTTGGCGAGCGAGCCGGCCCGAAACTTTCAAAGGCAACGCCGGCTCCCAGATGAACAGGCTGGCCACGTAAAGCCGCGGTCGGTTATACAGTCCCAGTTTCCAGGGCCGAAGCGGTGTATTATATTCGAGCCTCAGAGGGGCTCGGTTCGCTTTCCGGTTTACACAGACGGGGACGGCGCGCGCACAGAGCGTGAAGCTCGGGAGGCTGAGCTCTATTTCGGCGCGGCCACGCTTATACTCCCCAGAAAAAAAAAAAAAAAAAAAAAAAGAATTATAATAAATAAATAAATACCTTCCGCCACGGTAAGGCTCAAAACGTAAGCACAAAGCCACTGCGCTCACGTCCAACAATAGTTAAAATGTACAAGAAGTTAGAGTAGCTAACGTAGACGGACAGAAAGCGCTACGGTGCTACTGCACCATAGCCCTGAAGGAAAGCAATATTATGCCCATGGTCGTCCTTGTCACCGATTTTATGTATCCACAGAGGAGCAGACGCCTCTCCTACGAAGCTCAAATTAGGAAAGATGATCCCCCCCCCCCTTAAGCCAACCTCGCCGCCGCTACCTCTAATAGATTTATCTCTAATCACCTTTGCTTCGTGTTAGCACATTTCCTGACCTGTCGGCCCTGCACACTGCAGTTACTTTGACTCACCTATTCACCACTCCTCCCCCCCCCCCTCTCTCTTTCTCAAAAAAAGAAGAAGAAAATGGAACCTCTGGTTGGTTTGGTTTATGGGGTTTAACGTCCCAAAGCGACTCAGGCTATGAGAGACGCCGTAGTGGAGGACTCCGGAAATTTCGACCACCTGAGGTTCTTTAACGTGCACTGACATCGCACAGCACACGGGCGCCTTGCTTCTCACCTCCATCGAAAAGCGGCCGCCGAGGCCGGGATTTCGATCCCGCATCCTTGGGAACAGTAGTCGAGCACCCTAACCAACTGCGCCACCCCGGCGGGACAAATGAAACCTCTAACGGGACGTTGTCAACTCGAGTATGGTCTATCTAGACCTTGGTTTTCTACTCACTGCTTTCTCTGTTTCTCTGTTACTTCTTGCCCCAGATAAAAATTTGAGGTATTTCTCATTTTATCAAAGTTTCTGCATTTGCAGGCGCAGACTATAGGATCAGGTACGAACACTGCCAAGGCAGTAGAAGGTAGTCAATGTACCATACGGGTACAAGGCAGCCAGTGGCAGCAGCAGGGTTAGCTTATCGAGGCGGAAGCTCTGTGTGACTCGCAAGGGCTCACGAGACGCAAAATATGACACGGTGCAGTTGTACGCAAAATGTGACCCTCAGAAGTGGTCCGAGTCAGGCGACCGCAACAGCCGAGAGATTAACTGGTGGCAACGAGCATCAAGTTAACGAGTTAATGAAAAAAATATAGTTAAAACTCAAAAACAATAATATATAATTACAAATGCGAAAAAAGACTGCACAGATAAATAAAAATTAGAAATATAATAAAATGAGGCGTTAAGCGTTAAACGTTGAAATAAACGTAAAAACGTGAAAGTTGCAGACATCGAAGAAACAAAACGCAGAACGAATGCAGAAATGCTTTCGCATTTCCGCACGTAAGGAGATAGAGTACACCCCTCAAAGTTTTATCGCCGCAGCTGCTCATGAGGCAATTGCAACCGGTAAAGTGCAACGAAGCCAGCCCATCGACTCGAAACTGTACATTAACCATGAGGCAATAAATTTATTAATTTATTAACCCAGTCAGGCTCAGAGATGGCTCCCTTACTCTTCTCCCGCCCCTATTTTTTTTTTTTTTTGTCACTAATAACATCATCTCTTAAAAAACGGGGGCTATTTATGACTGCCTCTTTAACCGTGCATGCAACCGTCGCAGCCGCTGCGATGTGTGTGTGTATATATATATATATATATATATATATATATATATATATATATATATATATATATATATATATATATATACACATTATTACGTGACATTAAATGGTCCCAAACTTCACTTCTAAAGGACGCCAAGAATCATTTGCGCCAACAAAAGAAGGAAAAAAAGAAAGAGACGGAAATTAAGATCTCTCTCTCTCTCTCTCTCGCTCTCCTATCTCTCTCTCAAACACACACACACACACACACACACACACACACACATCTCTTGCGGCGCACTCAATGGACGGATACTGTGCGGATACTAAATAAACGCAAACTCGCTGGGCGGCCGTTCAATCAGAGGCTGGGGGTGCATGCTTGAAATAAGCACGAGTTTCCATGTAACTGCGCGATCTCCCAAAATCAATTTTTTGTTTCTAACTACAGTAACCTATCTTATACCTGTAACTAAATAAAAATGGCGCTTCACTATCGCTACCATGAGATTTCGTTGTAGCGCGCTCGATATTGTAAATGTGATACGGTCCTAGAAAGGATCCCAGTGCTCTGCGACCGTTATGCCCGCGCCACGGACCCATCGCCTGCCGCCTTCGCCTCCGTAGTGCTGTCTGCGCGTTGTTCATTTCACGTAATCCACACTGGCTTTATAGTGCAAATCAGCATTACAAATCAAGGTATACGTAAATTTCTATAAACTCGCTTAGGCATTGGAGCTCGCGCGTCAGGACGCGTTCTGGAGGGCAGCAGAAAGGCGCTAGAAAGACGCCACGTATGCAGCAGTAACTGGAAAACTCTAAGAAAGTATAAAAGTTCGCTTTCGTTACGCTGCCAAGAGCCGACTACAACCGCGGATCTCCCCAACCTGTAGCGGCAAAGAAAAAAAGGAAGAAAGAAACGGGTGGCCGTAGTACACCGGAAACCGCTCCAAATGACTACGGCGGTCATTCACCTCCACCCTAAGCATGATTTTCGCCTTATCCACTTCCATTCCGCAATTAACGGACGCGTGACAACAGCGAAGCCGAGGTGAGCGCAATGGGTTCATTAGAACGCGCCAGAATGCATTACAGCCTCACTGTTAGCTCGATACACTCCGGAAGGCAGTGAGTGCACGTAGAACAGTTCCGGAAGCAGGGAGGAAAACCGGCGCCGCTTCCCCCTTCCCTCCTCTCCCAGCTTGTTTGTGCTAACGATTCGGTCCCATCGGTCTTTCCCCAGAAACGGTATGCGCCTATCGCGGAGGGTAACGAGGGCTACTCGGCAGGTTGCATCAGTTCCCCGTAAACGCGTGGAACCTAGGAGAGCACGTTGGGTCGCAAGGTGCAACCGATCTCACAGCAACGAGCGCGATAGGAGCAGCCGCGTGGAGATAACTCGGTGTCGATTTTCGCTCAGCTGAAGGATCGTACGCCTGACATGCAACGGGGCCTCCCGGCGAAAAAGTGAGCCTTAGCAAGACACTGTGTTAGGTTCGTCAACTCGCGGCGGCGCAGAATGCTGGACATGGCGTTCTGGATGTAAAGGAGAGAGGGGGGGAAGGAGTTCTATCAAAAGCACAAAGCACCCCCCCCCCCCCCCCCCCCCCATCATTTTCAATTCAGTTCAGTCGTTCAGTCGTGTCCGACTCTTCGTGACCCTATGGACCATGTCACGCTACGCTTTCCGGTCTCTCACTATCTTCCTAACATCACATAACTTCATCTGCAGTGCCTCGAGGATGCCATCTAACCATCGCGTTCGCTGCCTACCCCTTCTCCGGCGACCCTCAACCTTTCCCAACATCAAAGCTTTCTCCAGCGACTCCACTCTTCTCATGAGATGACCAAAGTAGCTGAGTTTTAACTTTAGAATTAGACCCTCCAATGAGCAGTCAGGGTTTATGGTCGACAATATCGACTGATTTGATCTTCTGGCAGTCCAAGCAACTCTCAAGAGTCTTCGCCAGCACCACAATTCAAACGCGTCAATTCTTCGGCGGTCAGCCTTTTTCACAGTCCAACTCTCGCATCCATACATCACAACCGGAAAGACCAAAGCACGAGTTATACGGATCTTGGTTGGCAGACTAATGTCTCTGCTCTTTACTAGGCGGTCAAGGCTAACCATTGCTCTCTTTCCCAAAAGCAGGCGTCTCCTAATTTCCCCTCATTTTAGGAGCCAAATAAGTAACCTACGGCTTTAGTGCCATCAGAACATACACAGTGGATTTAAAGAAAACAGGAAAGGGGAGAGGGGCATTCTTTCCTTACCTTGAAGAGCATATTCTCGGCAAAAGAACAAATTAAATTCACACCACTCTTTCTTTTCTTCCTTCTTTTTTTTTCACGAAGAAAGTCCGAGAGCACAGTACAAATGCGAAGTAAAATGCCTATCATCGCCAGCGCTAGCCTCACGATATTGAGCCCAACGTTGCTAAGCCAGACAAACGTCCCTTTGCCATTGACCTCCATTTTAGCCGCGTCCTGCGCCAAGTCGTGTCAGTCCTATTGGGGCAAATCTAATCTCGCTTCTGCAACCGATTCCGCGCTGCGTCGTGCCGTGCTACGCTCCATTTCTTTCGAAACGCACGCTCGTATACTAGGCGGCCATCGATCACGCAGTCTCGCGACCCGCGTCCATTATTTCTCGCCTCCAAACTTCCAACGGGATATATGTCGCTCTGTCTCGACTTTGTTCCGCAATCGGCGCCGTTACAGCTTCCTGTCCGTGACCGCCACCTCTACAACTTTTCTCTATATCGTTCGTCGCCTGTCACCACATTAGAAGGGACGCTGTCCAGGGTGAAAAGTAGGCCTGCATTACGTTCCTAACCACGAAGGAGCGGCCCTTTTATGAAACGAAAACACATACAAACAACTTCGAGAATACTTAAGCTCAGCCGCTAAGGGAACGAGGAGACAGCGTTGAACCGGAGCAGCATAAATCATCGGACCAAAATTGGACTGCGTCGACAATGCAGTGGTTCTACGTAGGACCGGAGATCGCCAATACACTCCCAATATTTTGCCGATGTTTCGTGCTGCCCGCGGGAATTAAGGTTCCCATCTGTGGCTCCCCCTTGCGGATTCTCGCTCGCCTAGATGTGCTTTGGCACTCGCCTAATCACAAATCTCTTAATTTGTGCCTCTGTTATCTCGTACGTAACGTTATCTCTTACCTGTTACCTCGCACAAAGGCGTCAGCTAGCACGTTGTGTGAGAGACCACGCAACTTGAGTTGAAGTCATGAGTTATAAGTCATGAGTTAACCAAGCCGTAGGAACGTGCCGTACGGTGCCAAGGAGCCAAGCGTGCATGACTCGGGATACTGAAAACCCATTACATCATTCCAACAAAAAGAAGAAACCCGAGTTGGCGATTCCTGCCATCTGGGTCATGTGACGTCACGTGGTATTGGCGTGCTCCTGATTTTTCGCGCGAAATGATGACGCCGGATTCTCCGTTCACAGGGACCCTCATGGAGGTAGGAAACAACTTAGGAGAGGCCCTTGCCATTCCCAATGCATTGGAGAAAGTGTGGCGGAAGTGACGTCCAAATTTAGGGTTAGCCAAGTCGGGTCATTAGCAACGGCGACGCTGTTGCTATGAAAACTCGGACCACTAGCAACAGCGTTGTTAAGGGCCCTAGGTACGTGAGCGTCGCGAAGAAAGAGTAAAGGAGGAGGAGAGACGTTGCAGCGTCCGGTCGCGACGCGGCCGCGCCGGCTTCAAAAAAATGACGTCAGGGCCTCTCCTTAGCTTTCCTTCCTCCATGGGGACCCTTAACGCTCTTGCGTTAAAACGATTTGAAGCGCAAGTATCCCACTATACCTGACGTGTTTTTGCGCAAGCAACCTGCAGTGATGCGTTAAGAAAGTCTCCGCGAAGCCCTGAGGACGCCGCTCAAATTTTTTTTTTTTTTTATTTTCCGGCCTTGACTTCACAAGTGCATAGAGGCGAAAAAAAAACGCATCTTTTTTTTTTTCCTTATAAATGTCATAGGATTAATTCTGCTTCTTAGTGCCGAATGAAGAAAACGCTGCCGCGAGGTGGCACCAGTATCATCGGCTTTGTATACTGAGAGCACAAACGGGTGAAGATAATGATGTCCTCGGCGTCGCATTAGGCGAGCAGCCCGAGCGACAAATGCGCACCGCGCGGTTAAAACTGAACAGGCGGAGCGGGCCGTGCCATCGCTTTATCGTCCCGATCACACTCTTCAGCGGCGGCCTTTTCAATCCGCGCAGTCCTAAATAGGAATCCCAATTCCGCCACGCGCAAGACTATACTATACGGTGACCAGAATCCGACGTCAGCGCCGTGCGCTCACAGGCGCCCTTTCCGGCGGAAATGTTAGGGGTCAGATCCGCAAGGCGGAACGCCGAAGGGCTTCCACGCGGCCCGCTTGATTCGACGGCCCCGCGCCTCTCTGGGAACGCAATATACCCACATTACGACACTATACCCTTACGACAGCCCGGAGTCACGGAAAAGACCTTGAAGTACTGCACCGCGTTTTTTTTTTTTTTCTTTTTTTTCTTCTGGCGGCTCCGGACATGGAAGGTATAAGGCTGCAGCGGCGCAAAACAGAGAGAAACAACAACGCTTGCGGGGAATCCGCTAAGAGCCAGGGAGCCCTTCCTACGCACTTGACCTGTCTTTATAATAAAGACCGCGGGTGCACAGTGTGCTTAAGTTGACGAGCTGAGAGAAACAAATATATATTTTTTCGACGTTTCCTCGGAGCGGCGGTTCACGATATCGTCGAAATTTGTTGCACCAGCTAAACAGCGTCTTATTTCAGCGCGCCACTCGTAATAACGATGTCGCGAAGGCAGATATACAGGGCTACAGACTTGACATTCGGGATAGTTGGTCAGGCACACGGCTAAGTGAGAAGGACGAAAGGCGAAAGGAAGAGGAACACTGAAGCGGCCGTCAGCGTTCGTCTTTGTCTTTTCGCGCTGATACTGCACTACACAGAATGCCGCCACAGGATGATCAAGCGATGGCAGTACCGTAAGGCAGCATCAGCCGTGTTCCTTTCACTTTGATGACGATGGGGGAAAGTAGGGGGGGGGGGGGGGTAGTCTGGGAAAGTTTTTAGTGACTCTTCTAGTGACGTCAAGTGGCCACTAATGAAAGGAACACAGACGCCGCCAGGTGAACGGCCGCTGTCGAAAGCGGACCACTCAAGTGAACCACGTCCAGAGAGCTCCTGGAAAAGTCCTCAAGGGGGCACTGCACAAGAGGCTCGCCGGGCGGACGGTCACCCAACGGAGGATGGAGCCCGGGAAATTGCCCGGAAAGCAAGAATGAAAGTATTCGCTTGAGGGCCGAAGTGTGGGACAGAGGCACGAAGTGAGGCTCGGAATGGTTTTGCAACCTGCAAGCCTATACTGAGCGAAAGAACACGACAAAGTTGGGGCAGCTAGGGAACCCAGGGTGCGGTAAGGGCACGCGTGGTGCTAAGCGAAGTGTTGCGTTGCGCCCGCTATATACGTATATGCCCGCAGTTGGCGTAGTAAAAGAATCATGTACAGGGAGGCAAAACGTGTGTCTAGAACATCCAAACTACACGCTCTTGGAGTTTTGCGACATCAGCACGCGGTATCGACCATAGCAGCTGCTTGAAAAAGGGTCTGGGTGTAAGCATCTTAAAATAAACTCGTAAAATTGCACCGTGACTTCTTGCCTCGCTGTTCGACTTCTTTGTAGCCACTTTCGAATTCAGGAACCAGCCAACGCATTCGTGCGCAATGAGGAACCAAGCCTCTTCTGAGGCTAGTGAGCTGAAGCTGAATAAATTAGCAGGGTTTTAACGATGATTAAACCTAGTTAGACGTGCGAAAGCACGGTTTAATTCGGTGTAGCAGTTGGTTGCGCTCAAGGATATACACACACTATAAGGCAACGTGTTCACGTCTTCGATGCCTTCTTTCCGGTTCCCGCCGGAGACGGCGCGCTTCCTCGGCAGAGAGAGTAAAAGGACCCGGCTCGTTCGCCATCCTGGCGTGGTCTGACGTTCACCTTTTAAGTGTTTATCCTTTTTATTTCTCTATTTTTAAATTTATTTTTATTATTTTCTTCTTATATTTAGCTTTTACTTTTGTCCTTTATCCCACTCATTATCACGGATTATTTCATTAATATTTGTTCTTAATTGCCATCGTCACCATTTAACATTTTACATATACCCTACAATTGCTTTCATTATCAATTGGTTTTACGGGAAAGGAAAGGAGCGCACATCCTAGAGGCCAGGTTAGACCTCGTGAATCAACTCATTCGCACTAAAAAGAGCCACACGGAGAAAGTGCGTACCGCCAAAAAATGCCACCATTCGCGGGGGAAAGTAAAGCTGCGCCAAAATCGTATATCACCGATCAGTGTTATACGGCCCTTGCTCAAATATGAAGTCCGTACAAGAGGTGCTTGGCGACATGCTGATGATGCAAAAGACTGCAGTAATTGGCGTACAGCATGCCACATACGGTTCTACGGAATGGCGCAAGAAACAAAATGCCACTCATTACGGCGGTGGGGAAGACGCTCCAGCAATTCAATAAGCTATCTATGGCGTTAACAAACGATGACTCAACAAATATATTCATCGTGAGTCGGTGTCGGCGAGAATTGTATGAGCATGTAAAGAAATGAAGGCGGAATCGAGAAAATGATCGCCAATCTGCATTTTGGTTATACGCCGCAGTCCGGAAATTGCTCGAGTAAGACACGCTCGCAACTCAAAAGACGTAATGCGATCAATCACGTCCGAGTGCGACTCAGCTGGTCCTTCGCAGAACAACAGGTCGTCGAAATGTAAATGTAACCATCTGTGACAGTGACGTGTACGCCACATGATCCGATAATCGTCACACCAGCTTCGAAGAGAGAGAGAGAACGCTGCTTCTAGTGTGCGACGGGGAAGCCATGTCCGTTCAGCACATATGGTGGCTGCTCGCCTCGCTACTAGTTCTGTGCTCGACACGCGTGCGCTCCTCCGTCCAAGAAGAGACTCGGCCCGACTACGGCGTATACCACAACCTCTCGGCCGTCTACGCCGAAGTCGCCTCTCTAGCCCGAACCCACCCGAACTACATCCGAGTCGAAGCCGGATTCGAGACCGCCTCCAACCTCTCCCGACTAGTGGTTCGGGTCGGGAACTTCTCGAACGCCACGGATCCCCCCGAGCTGCAGATACGCCGGGGCAGCCCCAAGGTCCGCGTCCTGCTCCTGTTTGGAGTGCGCGGTGGCGAGCTGGTGACCGTCGAAAGCGCGCTGCACCTCTTGAAGAAGCTGCTCGCGACGCGCAACTACAGCGTGCCAGGACGATTCGGAGCAGCGGTACTGTCCAAGGTAGACCTGCACATCGTAGTCTTGGCCAATCCCGACGCCAGGAAGCGCGTCGAGAGGACGGGCGACTTCTGCTCGGACGCCACAAAAGGCCCCAACTTGGACGCACCCCTGTTCGGCCCGGACCATGCGGAAGAAACCGAGACCCTGCGAGTCCTCGCGAACCTGAGCCGCGTGCACGCGTTCGACGCGGTCGTCGCCTTCCGGTCGGGCGCCAGGGAGATCCGGCTCCCGTTCGCACCTCCTCCGCAATCTCGATTACGGCCCAGTCGCCAGCCGCTCAACGTGAAAGCGGCGACGGCGCTCGCCGAAGCCATTGCACGGGCCACGACGCCACGGTTCATCTACACGCGCGCAAGCCGACCGCCGCTGTTGAGGTTAATCGACGGGAAGCCGTTAGACGCCGTGCGCAAGGCCCCATTCTCCCTGACCATCGGTCTGTGGGACGGCGGACACGGCGACGGATCTCACTGCTTCAGGCAGCTTAATCCCCGCAGTGCGTCACTCGAGAAGACCCTGGAACAGCTGGATCCCCTCTACGAGGCACTGTTCCTCCACCTGATAAGGTGGAAGGAAGGGCAGTCGGCGAACAAGTGGAAGAAGCTAAGCACGCTCTGGTTCAAGCTGGCAGGACTGAAGGTCGGCATCATCATCTTGGTCGCGGCTGTCTTTAGCTGCCGTCGTGGTCGAGCCTCCGAGTACACGCAGCCCTGACCGAGACGTCGGGCGGTCGACATCGAGGCGTCGCTGCACTCGTCGCGCACGCTTGCCGAAGAGCGAGGAACGGTCACCTCCACGTTCCCTGGGTTACCTGCTCCAACGTGCGCGAACCTAACCTTCGACAAACTTCCTGCGGTGTCGATAGAAACGGCCCTATTCACCACGTTCACGCTGCTCTCATCTGGAATGGCCATATGCTTGGAAGACGAAACAAACGGTACTTTTCCTGTCATCGCAGCACTGTGTGTGTGTTTTGGCAATCATTTACGCCTCGACACTACTATTCCTATTCGGTGGGATGAACAGAGTGTTAAGCTCATCCTTTCAAATACCCATCCAAGCTTCACACTCTGGGCTTTCTATTGTAGGGCGCGACTTCTCGGACCGGGTTTTCGGGGGCAACATTACATTACCAATATCAACTGCTATAACATCGCATACCTGCCTTCTGTCAAATAGCACTTTGGTCGTTTCTTCTGTATACGTCATAATATCACGACAATCTGGAAGCAGGAGTTTTTGAAATCTCAGAGCATGAATGCTATACGATTGTGTGCATGTGAACCCATGTCCTACAGCCATTACTTGACAGGCCTGCCCATGAAAATGGTAATGCAGCCACTCCTGTTACTTCTTGGGGAAGTTCCTTCATGTGCCAAAAAGGGGCTACCACATTTCAACTGCAAATTTGGCATACTGTATGGGGACAAGGCAAGGCATTTCTCCACTCTATCACTTCAATAGCATCCCAATGTCACATGCAGCACAGAAGCTGAGCGCGATCGGAATCCTCTCCATCACTATGCGACATGGACTGTGTCTGCATCCGTATTCCCTGTTGTTTTGAAAGACTGATGCAGAGGTAATGTGTATTGTAACTGCCCTATTGTTTTTATGAATCCTGTGTGACTATTTGGGAACAATTTTCACAATGTCACAAAGTGAGTAAGATTTTGGCAGTCGAATGGTGCTGGCTTGGAGAAAGTCTACTACATCTACGAGCTTCACAATGCATCCTGGTGACATCCCTTTCATAGCCATTCTGTGTTTGTGTCTTGTTCTTTTTTTGACATAATCAGTACATCTGCTAAACCACCAGCCTACAAGTGACCATCAAGGCATCTTTGCCTTCATTTGCTTGACGTTATTCGTAAAATATTTAGCGCAGTATTACACCAACACGAGGAATCCCCAGGTCTTGCCCGCCTTCCTGTGCTACACCTGGCCATCGAATTGTGCCACTGGATGCATCGAGCTGGTAGCAAACACTTAGGACTCCTTTTCTCGTGGCATTTCTGGAACAAATTCTTCTGTAATTATGAGAATGATCTTACCTTGTGGTTTCTGTACATTGTGCATTTTAGGGTTTCCTGTTTATGCACTGCACCTAAACTTTGATAGGGTGGATCATTCATTTCTTTTTGTGGCAGTCATACCATGTCACTGCTATTAAAAAGCCCTTAAGTCTTATGCACTGCTATGCTCCAACCTTTAAATTTTCATTTTATTGATGTAAAATGGGCCTGACTATTTTTAGCCCCAAGAAACATAAAAAAGCTGAAAGCATCTGAACTCCATTTCCACTAAACAAGGTGTGCGTGGCCACAGGCATCTGAAATTAATGCCAGAATACACAGGCTTTCCAAATATCACAATATACCACTCACACACTGCAATTGGATGCAGTTTTTCTGAACAGCTGCCCCAACAGCCTTGCCTATATTAAGTTAAATGGAGATAGTCCATGCTATCAGAAGTAATTAACTCTGTAAAAGCAATTCTTGTTTTCAGTTCCTATGCAACCAATGCTCTCCTATGGACTTCCAGGGGATCACAAACTACTGTCGATTTAGAATGTGAAACATTAATCCGGGGCAAAGCTGAAAGGAACATTGTCCTGGTATACGAAAAATAGACAGAGATGCAACAGTAAAAGATGGAAAGAGAAAAAGAGAGAGAGGGGCCAATGCAAAGTGTGTATTGATGAACTATTATCAGTTGATAGCATGACAACTGAAGTGAAAAGGAGGATATTAGTTGATGCAGGATACATAAAAATCCTGAAAACTAGTCTTCTGGAGCAGTTGAGTTATACCCAGGAGAAGAAAACCTGGCTCACAAATGAAGAGGCCCATGTGGTGTAGTGTGATGAAAAATTATGAGGCGGGGAATCCATTTCCTGTCAAAGACTTCGTGTCGCCTGCAGATCTCAAATATGCATTTTTCAGAAGAACTCTATTTCTGCACAAAGCCACTACTGCCCCCTAAATGAGTTTAAAAAAAGGGAAAGAACATAAAATAACCTCTAGCAACATAGCTTAGAGGACTAGGTGGTACTGCATCTCGAAAAATAGGAACGACGCAAATGAAACAGACTAGAGATCTTGTCTTCTCGTTACCTATCCCTCCGTTTTATTCATTTTTTTAGTTCCTACAAACAAAAATAAATAAGAAGACACCAATAAAGATCGCTGCACCTTTGAAGCTTTAAACAACGAAATAATGCGTCTTTGAACGAATACCCTGAGGCCAATCCTCATGGACTAACAGAGATATCAGGGATAGCCTGGGGATATTACCGAATACAGAGGTTTAAAACCACTTGCAGCCATTATCGCATCAGATTTCACTGCCTGCACAAGTTTCGGTTGAAAGTCGCAACAAAGATGCACGGTTTCTGGTAGGCACACAACTAAAAATCAGCCCAAGGTGTGCAATCTCTCACGTATTGTAAACAGCCTTAGTATTTATAAATACGTTTACTGGTTAAAAAAAAAAAAAAAAAAAAAACACGAACACAGACTTGCTAATGATGCAGGGTTGGTTGTAAGTGGTAGAAAACTGCTCCAGAGACGGGACAAGGAAGTAGACACAACACGAAGTTGTGAGTGGTTAAAAGCCACGTAGTTCGTGTAAAATACAGGGAACTGCGCACACCACAAAACGTACTTGATGTGTCAGCTAAAACCAGCTGCTTCACGTGTGGTGTGAATGAAAGAGTGCGGTCAGGAAAGGTCATTAAGTACCACTGGCAGTATTCATGCTACGGATTCATACATTCTCCAAACCAATGCATCGTCGTTCAAGTTTTACCATCAGCCATGATTCAAACAGTGGGCTTTCCCCACGGCTTCCTACGAATAATGATGGGAATTCAATTTCGAAGAATCGAGAATCAACCAGCTGAACCTCTTTTTGGACTCTGCGAACGTAAACTAAACGCGCACGCCATCAAACCCCGCGGCGCAAAACACCTCTCCTCCTTGAACCACTCCTCTCCACCAGGCAAAAGAAGAAAAAGAAAAACGAGTACCCCCCCCCCCCCCCCCCACACACACACACACCCCGCTAAAAAAAAAAAAAAAAAAAAAAAAAGCCACCATCGCAACAGCGGGTGTCCGCTGTACAATCTTATCTCACAAAGAGGCCTCTACCATGATCGATAGCGAGCTGAGAGGCATTGCAATGATTCGGCGTATCGCCCGTCGCTATCGGGCCAATTTCACCGGCAAGGGCCTGGCAGCAGGAGAAAAAGATAAACAGAAACCGATCTCGTTTTTCCTGCTGTGTAATTCAATCACCGACCCCGCAAGTCATATGATTTGCGAGCATCCAGCACTGCGACGCAATTTCGGTTCCTTCCGAAACAAGAGCAGAACGAAAATCCTAGGAGTTTCCATAAATCAACCGGCCGAACTCGCTCAACGGATGTCAACATGGATCGCAGGTTCGCGCCAAACGAACAGCAAAGGCAAAATGAGTCGCTTCGGACAACGGCATAGTTAGAGAAGTCGCTGTCGACTTCAGCGATCGCTAATAACCACGGTGCAACCAAGAAAAGGCCAGTCTGTGCGTACAAAAAGAAGCGCAACAACAGTCCGTGGCGAGAGGGTTGTAGGCCTAGCAAAGCTAGCGCCTTGCCTAGCAGCCGCCGTGATACAGACGGGAGATCCCACGGCTCGGGTGCGAAAGAGAAGTGGCGGAGGGCAGCTGACCGACTGGTTACGCGGGCCGCCTCGACGACTCCTGTTACCGATGGTGACGAAGACGGCGACGCAAGGGACGCCAGAAGGAACTTGCAATTATTGGTCCGCGTTGAACCAGAGGCTCGGGAGGGGTCATTACGAAATCGCGTGAAACAAAATAGAACTGGGAAAAGAAAACGAGTTGCTAAGCCGTATTCAGGTGACTAGGTGAGGAGTCCAACTTTTGCAGTCAGGGGGAGGAAAGTCGCTTCGTTGGCACGAGGGGTTAGACGCGAGTTATGTGGGTCTGATTCGTGACATCGAAAAGAAACTACGCCTGCACCGGGTAGACGAGTTGTCTTCGTGCATCTGAAGAGACGCTGCTGAGGTAAAAAAAAAATATATATATAAAAAGGGTGCGGGTCGGCACACCCGAGGCTACACACCTTGTAGACATCGCCGTAGGTCCCACTGCCGACTCGCTGCACGAGCTCGTACTCATCCTGAGGGTTTCGCCGTGAAATATCCGATGGTGACAGGGATGCCATCATAGGCCGGCCAGCTCCTTCAGCATGGTGCTCTCACAAATCCATTCCTCCGAGGAGCGACAGGACACTTGTCAAGATCACGATCACTCGCACCACGCGCAACGGAAAACAAGCACAGGACGTTTGGGTCACTCAGAGGCCACTCATCACTGCCGCGTTTGCACCAACACAGGTTCACACAAGCCAAAAAACACACTGCCCTGACATCCACCGACGTCCACGACTGCTCCAAGCTGACCACTGGATTGACTGACTGAACGGATTCTCTCCTTCTTGCTACCAGGCTTGACTGCGGGCTTGGCTGGGCTTCCGGTCATATGCGTCGTGATAGCCGTTTTCTACTTCTAGCCTTCCAGTGACAGCCTGTTGCCCGCCAGCTCTCGTGGAATGGAAATTGCTGCTTCCCGTCCGGCAGCAACAACCGCGACGGGAGTTTCTTTTGAAGTGCCGGCGAGACCAGATCCTGCTTGGCGGCCTGCACTGCCGGCGACCCACCAAACGTGCTCCTCGAGTCGTTTTCCTGCTTGTGCCTCCTCCCCTTTCGAAACAAAAACAAAACGGTTTCGTTTGAGAAGTGCGATTGTGTCGCCATCTCTCCATTAGGATGCGAGTGAGAGCAATTTGTTATGAAACAAAATTCAGTTCACAAAAGGGTAAAAAAAAGAAAACCTGCTAAAATAGTTTATTTTTTTTTAAATGGTTTAATGTGTTTTCGTAAATTTATTGCGCCAATAGCAAGTTTTAATTTAAAATCACGTGACTATCTAGCATCGTCTGCAGCTGCCCCAGCGAAAGTAGGCGTGCAAAATGGCTCCGAACATCAAGAAGATAGCTTTGTTCGGATCGACTGGTTTTACAGGGCAGGCAGTTCTGGCCTACGCGTTGAAACATGGTAAGTGGGCGCTGTAAAGTTGGCTGACTGCGTGTATGAAAACGCGACCACTCAGCGCTGGTCAGAGCGACTTGGATCAGTGGAAGCTAAACACGATAAACGTTTAGATTTCTGAACAAGACGTGTTCTTAAAAACATAGTATGTAGGAGCACGTGTATTTTTTTAATGTTATGCATAACAAGCTGTAGCGGTTTTAGAATACCTTGACGATGTCGCGATCATTTGTACTTTGCGTACGTGTTCATTTCTCCCAGTTTTTATGAGCGTTAATTGAACATAGCCAGTGTGTTAGAGCGTCTATACTGCACGTGCCAATTTTTATCTTCAGTATAATCTTCTAGCATCTACACCTTGAGTGCAGGACACGTCGCATGTTCTTAACCGCGATTCCAGTTGAAATCCAGTCGGCCGCGGGACCCGCCCTGCTCAGACGATTCGTTTTATTTTTATGATTTAACCGTCAGCCACCTGCGCTTAGGTCGAGAGTTGTAAGTATAGCGGCCAACAGGTGCATATACCTACTCCGTACGGAGAAAACAAGAAAGGCAAATGAAACTAGAAAGCGAAAACATAGTTCATTGGCGCCGATGCGACGCACCTAAACTGCAGCGAGTTGTACAGTGCCGCAGTATAAGCAGTATAAGGCATCATAAGCAGTATAAGCAACATCTATACTGCTGCGCATTGTACGAGCTCTGCTAAGGAATCTTTTTGCCAGAACGTCGGCAACTGACAGGCTACAGTTTTTATTTTCATATCGGTCTCTCACAGTGGCGTAGTATGGATAGTGCGGTAACCAGGGTAACTTTGTGGCAGCCGCGGCGCGTGGAGGCCTACAGTGGCGGCGCTGCGGCGCCCTGCATCAAGGCACCCTACTCAGGGCATAGAGTTCCTTACACTAACTAGAGGGAAAGCTGAGGGCGCTGCCCTTCAGCCACCATGGGCGCGCTAAGAATCATGGGCCGGTGTGCTACTTGTTGCGGGACAGTCGGTTTTTCTCGGGTACGTGGAGTGGCGTTACTGCAATGTTTCTTTTTCGTCATCATCATCATTTGAAGGTGCATACATAGACCGCGAAAGCCATAGTAGCGAAGGCGCAAAAGCAGACGTCGCCAATAAATGGTTTTTGTTTCCCCAAATGCCACCAAAAACTTCCTTAAGTGATCGCACAACCATAAATATTTTTATAACGTTTTTCTGTTTCAAATTTTGCCTATTAAGTGCGAAATATTGGTATTTGTGCTGCTCAAAACTAAGCCAATAGGAGAAAGAGCCCTCGCTTATATTGGATAAATATCACACTGACATGCTGTTTCTCTCTCTTTTTGCAATTTATAGTCACAATATTCAATCTTAGGACATTATTTAAGGTAGAACAACGCTTATCTTTGCATTAGTTTTGGCCAAAAGTTGTAGTTCTGCACTCGGTAGCTCTCCGGCCCATGATGCTTTGAGCGCCCATGGTGGCTGAACTGGCCGTCTGGAAACTCCATGTAAAATCCCATAGACGGCAGCACAGCTTTCCCTCTAGGTAAGAGTAAGAAACTCTATGACTCAGGGAGGTTGTAGTATAGTTGTAGTGGTTGTTGTAGCGTTGTAACGATAAGAGCGGGAGCCTGCTCCGGTTCCTTACAGAAAATAATTTACATGAGTTTCTATCTTATGGCAAGCTTGCGTAAAAATAAATAAATAAATAAATAAATAAAACTTTGTGCTGCAGCCGAGTCGGTCGAGCATCCTCTTTCTTTCGTTGTAGCTTACGGTACTTCGGATTCAATTTAAACGTTGATATTCATCGGTCAGGCACAGAAGCTTTGTTTTTTTGTCAGAAGCGGTATCAGTATGCACGAGATGCGCAATAATCACGTCTCAATATTTGTTTATTTTATTGACTGCAGCGGCTCTTAAATCAATGCCAAAGCCGAGAAGTTCGATCTGTAATTACCTGCACTGCCTGCAACCTAAAAAAAAAAGAAAAAGAAAAAAAACTAAAGGGGCTACTTAAAGGATGAAGGTTGTTAGCCGCGCTG
This sequence comes from Amblyomma maculatum, assembly GCF_055883805.1. Classification (NCBI taxonomy): domain Eukaryota; kingdom Metazoa; phylum Arthropoda; class Arachnida; order Ixodida; family Ixodidae; genus Amblyomma; species Amblyomma maculatum. The sequence goes on from NC_139353.1 coordinate 73,684,795, forward strand.
ATGCCCTGGTGGAGAGAGCCAGCGAGAGTAGTATACCTAAAGTGCGCCCCCTTAAGTTTTGTTAGCCTTCAGTGCCACTTTTTTCCGGTAGCGGCGGCAGCAGCAGTGGCGTGGACACTCCGATTATCTGCCGTCGCGAGACTCGAGAGCAAAGTTCGCGGTTTCGCGCGTGGTCGCCGCGTGCCTACATTCTCGTAAAGACAGACACCCAACCGCATCACGCGCTGCACCTCAAGAACCATGGTGTCGATGTCGGCGCTCTTCGTCCGCACGTTGCTCCGCGCTCCGTCTCTCCGTTCCAGCTGCTACAGTGGGCGTCGGTACCTCTCGAAACAAGAACCGGCCGCCTCCTCGGCGACCTTCCCCACAAGTGCGGACGAGATCGTTGTCGAGAAGTTGAGCGGCGAGCACGCCGGCATCGCAGTGCTCGGTTTCAACCGGCCTCGCGCCAAGAACGCTATCGGACGCGTATTTCTCAAACAGCTCGAAGCTACTCTCGACTGCCTCAAGTACGATGACTCCCTGCGGGTCCTCATCGTGCGCAGCCTGGTGCCCGGCGTCTTTTGCGCGGGCGCCGACCTCAAGGAGCGCGCAGCCATGCCCGTACGCGAAGTGGGGCCCTTCGTGGCCCGCCTCCGAGGTGCTACCGTCGCCCTGGACGACATTCCGGTGCCAACCATCGCTGCGATGGACGGAGCGGCGCTGGGAGGAGGACTCGAGTTCGCGCTCTCCTGTGACTTGCGAGTGGCCTCCAATTCGGCCAAGATGGGTCTGGTCGAGACGACCCTAGCCATCATTCCGGGCGCAGGAGGAACCCAAAGGCTGCCGCGCGTCGTCGGCAGGGCCAAGGCCAAGGAGCTCATCTTCACCGGGAGGGTCCTGGACGGCGAACAAGCCGAAGAGATTGGCCTAGTCAACTACGTGGTCGAACAGAATAAGGAGGGAGACGCAGCTTTCCAGAGGGCGCTCAAGTTGGCCGAGGAGATCAGGCCACAGGGACCGATAGCGCTCAGGATGGCCAAATTGGCCATCAACAAGGGCATGGATGTCCCCATCAGCAATGGCTTGGACTATGAGAGAGCATACTATGTGCAGGTAACGCAGTCAAAGGACAGGGTGGAGGGTCTCACTGCTTTCAAGGAAAAGAGGAAGCCAAACTATATTGGAGAGTGAAGTGCGCCTTAGTGGATTCAGACCTTCGGACAAACAACGATTGTGTGGTGAATAAAAGGTGTACATGTTGTGTTTGTTACAGCCATGTGCATGTCGTGTTTTTGTTTCTTGGTTCAGTGCTGGCACATGCTTGTACCAATGTTCTTCATTTCTTAGTCGAGGCTAACTAGCTGGAACTATATCAACACTTCGACGCCATTTGGTCACAACAAACTGCCACCCTTTATAGCCTGCACCATCACTTTTTAAGCAAGCAAACCATCAATGACAGAAAGAAGCCCAAGAGTTGGTTTATCTAAATTTGCGTGTTTAATGCACATCAGCAAAGTGAAAATCTACCGTAAAAACAGTCAGTACAGAAATGGCATTCAGAAATGCTGTAGTAAATATAGAAACACTGCCTCTGCTATAATCGAGAGTAGATGCAAGCATTAAGTTGGTTTATCGCCGGTGTGTCATATTGGACAGCACCTCTCTGTGCATTTTCTTGTCATGACAATGAGTGATGGCATTCCATGCCAGTGGGTAGCACCGTGAGACATGTAGTGTATACAGCCTGGACGCACATTCTGTAGTGACGGCAGCTCACTCTGTGCTGTTGCCTCGCTTGTCGTTTGCTGCCAAGAATGCACGTGCACTGATAAGGCTCGGAGCATAGACTGTTACACGCCTTTGGCCACCATAAGACTAGGAAGACATGCATGCATTGTTCCAGTGACAGTGCAGCGTTAGGCACCATGAAACTTCAAGGCTTACTTAGGTTTGCCTTCAGATTCTCTCTGCTCTGGTGCGAAGGTCACTGGCAGCATGCCACTGTTATGAGCTAAAAGCATTTCACGCTTTAGTCAGCATGCAGGCTTCTACAAAGCGGAGTTAGTCAACGCTGAATCCAACCCGCAATGAAGGCTTTCCCTAGAACTGTGACGCATTCACACTATACAAAGACCACTGGGAGAATTGCGAACAGCATGCATGTCTGACTTGTACCACGGCAATGCTTGCAACCATTCCTTATGGTTGTTTTAGTACCTCTTGAAGAAACAACACAACTTGTATAAAATGTTCGGGGCACGTTGTTGAAAAGATACCTGATCACTTTCATTTTACCGTGTTCTGCTTAGCATGACAAATTTTTTACCGAAGATGCTTACTATCAGTTTAAGCTTAGCATTTTCTGTGTATTGTTTGGGTAACACTTCTACAATCACTGGATTGCTTAATTGAATTATAGTTCTTTCTCTCAATTGCCAGAAATATATGTTTAGGGAAGCAAGTTGATGGATCTGTAGGAAAATAGTGAGTAGTGGTCTTTGATGGGTAAGATTTTAGTGTTCAAGTTTCGAGAATACGCTACAGCATGTATTACTGCAATTTGGGGGGGGGGGGGATTTATGTTGCAGCGCTACAGCAAAATTACTCAGTCTTACTACAATAAAACCCTAGTAGTTTTTATCACTGTATGGACATTGTGCACATCATTGTCACCACTATCACAGAGTAGCTATGCTTATGATAAAAAATGTCTAGTTTGCTGTTGTTAGTGCACTTCCCTGAGCCAGAAAAAGGAAATTAGCTTGTCCAGTGTGTTACCTAATTTTCTAACCTGTTCAAGACGTCATAAAAGGCCTATACAAGCGGAACTAAAGCCTGTTTGCAGTGCTCACCATCCCTAACCTCATGTTGATCCAAGAGCCAACAAATTAAAGTCAAGCTACTGCTAACAAAACCTCTATTTCACCAACAAAACCTCGTTACAAGAGACAGTCAAGGGACCCAAAAAAGATTTCTTGTAAGCAAGGTCTCTTGTAACCAAACATTCTAAAAGCTCTGTATTGATCAGTTTACTGCACATCAGCATATAAATGCATTCACACGCATTAACAGGAAATTGTTCAGGAAAGCTTGAAGAAGTTATTCATACTTGTATGTATTTTTGTGAGTCCAGAGTGTATTTATTCCTTCCCAAATTCTGGAGGTAAAGCACTTCATTTTGCGAGCCTTCCTCTTGCTCTAATACCTTTGAAGCACTCTCACATGCTCATCACCCTCAGATGCTGATACTTTTCCTCTGAAATGTCCTCCTAGTCATCCTGTATGGCACATGTACCATTTATTTGCGTGAGAATTGCACATTCTGTAAGCTCCTCGGGAGCACACAAGATCCACATTTGCAGATACGAGTTCCTCAAAATATTCTGGTACCTCAGCAGTCTCTTGAATGCTGATATAGAACAGAATTTAGCTAAGGCAATCTGAAGTGCATCATGTATGAGTTGGTACGCTTCAGCTGCATTGTATGACCATACCTGGGTTTTGTCTCTTCTAAATAGTGAAGAATTTACTCTAGGAACCTGAAAAGGTTGTCCTTAGTAACCGAGTGTCTCTTGTAACCATGTCTCTTGTATGCAATGTTGTTAACATGGCAGACATAGGAAAGCCAACCAAACCATTTTCAAATGTCTCTTTTAACCAAGTGTCTCTTGTAATGAGATTTAACTTTGCGACCTCTTCATGCAGTAAGCCTGGCATATTGTACCAGTGATAGTAGTACATTATCTCGTATAACGGTTTGAACTTCCAGGGGTTGGCTCCTTGCTTGCAGTATTGTATTAACTTCTCATTCTCCCAATATACTATGGCACACTTATGTTTTCCTCCTGAGCATTAGGTTTTCAAATTGTCACGCAGGGTATGAAGTGACGGTGCTGGTGCGAGATGCCTCGAGGCTTCCCAAAGAAAGTGCAGCCCACCACGTGGTGGTCGGGGATGTGCTGAAGAAGGAAGACGTCGATAAGGCCATCCAAGGCCAAGATGGTGTCGTGGTGGTCCTGGGCACAAGGAATGACTTGAGTGAGTGCTTGTTCTGCTCTGTGGCTTTTAACCAATGAATTGTTTAAATTTACACACCTTTCTTAAACTTTTCCAGCTTGATTGATGCTGTGTGTCCACCTACAAATGCCAAGTACTCTGCTTTCTTTAATTATCTGTATAATTGTTCAGGCGTCTCTTGTATCCTGAAATACTGTCATTTCATTCGAGCATCTGCACTGTATGTAGAAAGTACAAATTTCGATCCCCAATGCCACTGGGTGCCTTCCGGCTTTCCAGTGGTTGCAGGCTTTCCCCTTGCTTTGGGTTTGTCTCCTGTGGGGTTAAATGATTAGAGAAGTCTGCCTACGACACCAGCTTACACAGACCAAGCATTTTTGACACTGCATTCCTTGACAAAGTTTCACATGCGTCAATGCAATCAAGTTGTTAACAAAATACTTTAATTTGTTGTTTCCAGTATTTATGTTGCTCGGGTTGTGTTAAATGAAGTGAAAAAATTTCATTTCTTGTTACACGTGCCCGGTCCATGATTTATTACTGCAGACGAAGGTGAAGACAAAGTTTCACATGCGTCAATGCAATCAAGTTGTTAACAAAATACTTTAATTTGTTGTTTCCAGTATTTATGTTGCTCGGGTTGTGTTAAATGAAGTGAAAAAATTTCATTTCTTGTTACACGTGCCCGGTCCATGATTTATTACTGCAGACGAAGGTGAAGACAAAGTTTCACATGCGTCAATGCAATCAAGTTGTTAACAAAATACTTTAATTTGTTGTTTCCAGTATTTATGTTGCTCGGGTTGTGTTAAATGAAGTGAAAAAATTTCATTTCTTGTTACACGTGCCAGGTCCATGATTTATTACTACAGACGAAGGGCCGACCATTATCAGCCTGCTTTCCTTCGTCAGTTACTGTGCCGGGTGAAGGACTTCACACCATACTCCTTGTTAAACAATCGAATTGATGATATGAAGCACTGATAAATTTCAGCCAATGATTGGCCGAGTTTTGAGAAAATTTGATGTACTTTCCTTGCCGTTTTTGCTCTTTTTTGATGCAAGTAAAGGTACCAAGCATACTAAAAATACCAAGGATGCAAAGAGAACTATGTACTGAAACTATGTATACTTATTGTAAAAATGAGATGAGGAATATGTATAATGAGCATTAACTCAAACTGTTGTCGGCCCTACATCAAGCATAATTCGTTCATTCATGTAAAAATGAGATGCACAGTATAATGAGCATTAACTCAAACTGTTGTCGGCCCTACATCAAGCATAATTCGTTCATTCATGATGGGCAGATCACTTTGTTAGTTGAAACTTTCAGGCTCAATTGTCTTCTCTTTGGAATGGAAAGAATGAAGAATAACTATCCCAACTCGGTGACCTTGGAACTCCTATAGGCTGCATTTTCTCTGATATTTAGCACCGCTTTTGCTTAATTCCGGGAGCTGTTTCTGCCGTCAGAGGACTTCGCAAACGGGAAATTTTGGATGAACAATCCATACAATAGGTACCAAGCGGAACTTGTCTTGAAAATTGAATCACCATGTTTTCGCGCGTATGATGTAATACAACCTTTGCATGCAACTCGCACCTAAAATTCTACCGCTGCAATAGAAAAAGAAAAGCAAAACATCCCCTCGTAGAACCCACCCTCTTGCCTAAAGTGAGTAGGTATACAAACTTGTTTAACTCTGCAAACAGTTATCATTTTAATGTTGAAAGAAATTTATTTCGAGGTTGCGGTAAACGAACCCCCTCCAGTTAAATTGGCATAAAGCCTGCACCCTCAGTTTTAATGCTGCATCATTAAATGCCACAGTGAGCCTCTAAGCCAGCCTGTGTGTACGTGGTTACTGCCAGCTGTGCCACTTGGGGAAAAGGGGACTGCCAACATGGAGGGGAAGGGCTCTGACCTTAAAAGAAATAAAATAAACACGGCCGCAACTGCGCCGAGACTGGGCTTTGATCCTGCGGTGATGCGAACAGATCCACTTTGTTGGCAACTGCACGAGAGCACAATACTAACACCGCAACCAATCACCCCACAAGTTTATAGGCAGGCTATAGGTTAATCACCTGTTTCTTTTATCATTTCTTGAGCCACCCACAAAATTTAAGTCAAAAGATTAGATTTGTGTCGGTAGTTGCTGCCTCAGCTTCTTCATCCAGCAGTGAAGAGGAAGCCTGATGCCCTTTGCACATCCTTTTCAGATCCAACAACAGCTTTGTCCGATGGGCTGAAGAACATCCTGCAGTCGATGTCTGATCACGGTGTCAAGCGCATCTCGGTCTGCGTATCATGTAAGCCTTTAATATTAAACTTTATTGGGCATCTGAAAGAATACTATCGGGGACTTCAGAATTTCGCCATATGTGACAGATGGGAGCACAAGGAAAGATAAATAAGTGACAAGGCAGATCTCTCACTGCAGTCACTGATCTTTTGTTACTCTTGAGCACTTAGCACCATGACTCGGCCTCGGCATTCAGTCATCATCAAAGTTTTATGCCTTTTATTTGTTGATCATGTTTTCAGCATGACTAATACTATTCATCAAGCATACCTTTATGGCTCTGAACTTCGCCACCATAACAGGGGTTGAAGCTTGCAGCTAGGCATTAATTCAGCAGGACAGAGTGAGAAGATAGTGTGGGGCAAAGGCATATGCGATTTGGCGTTCAGTATATCGGGGTATCCACGCATACCCTAGCAGCACATAGCTTTCTGAAGGCACTATATCTCTTTGGTCCTGTAGTTACTTTTCGTTACTTAGAGGGACAGAGAACTGTTGTTGTGAAATCTTTCCTGCATTTCAATGCCCATTTGTAGACAGTGGGGCTCATTGGGAGCCAGAAAATTGTGCAAATAACCAAACAGTCTGTGGACTGCAAAAAAAAAAAGAAGAAAACAAAATAGCACATTCACTATTTAACATCACACTCATTCTATTGGCATGGAAATTGGCTGAAATACCAGAGGTGCAGTTCATTACTTACGCAGACAATATCATGATTTGTATGTTCGTAATGCAGATCTGGTTCTGTCGCCCCAGGAGCCCAGCTTTAGTATTCATGTTGCAAACAACAAAGGAAGAAAACGATTGGCAGCAGAAAGATTCACGCTTAAGGATCGAAATCGTGCATTACAAGAGATGGACAAGTTAAAGTCCTTGGCCTAGATATTCATGAATCAGGCAAAAGAACACAATGCCTGCATAGGATGAAAAAGTAGCCATGATTTCCTTAGGCTTGATAAAATTATTTTCTCAGGGGGAAGAGAAGCCCGAATGGAGATGGTAAGATGTCTTGTTCAATAGGTGCTACAGCCCACTGTACACAATTCCAAAGACAGGCAAGGTCACAATGGGCGAAGTTGGAAATAATGAACAGGAATTCAATGAAGAATATGTATCCGAACACTCGGGCATGCTTGTGATAGAGCTTTATGCAATCCGTGATTCTATGGAGGCCATAAATAAAATGTTCTATAGCAAAAGCTCACATCTATATAGACTCCTTAAATAACTGAGAAGTGTGACAAAGGCACTAACCCAGGAGATCCGTACATCCGATAAGAAAGCAAAGGTACACATCCAAATACACTGGACAGGAGGCGATGCTGAGAACGAACGATGGGCAGAGAAAAAGTTGACAACATTACACATTAAGTTCCAAACACCAATGCACCCGCTCCCGTTTGATGCCTTCTCCACTCTCCCCATCTTAGTATCCTCTTTAAGGAAAAGTACACGTGCCTTCGTTCCCCCCGTGCACTTTTTCCCCTCCGTCATTACTAAATTGGAAGAGCTGTCGACCCTTACCCCATTGGTCATGCGCCAATGGGGCTCTCAAGACGACATAGTACCCATCACCTGCCCTAAGTGTTCCCATGCCAGCTTCAGAGGTGGACATTCACCATCTGCTATAGGCTTCTACAGGGACAAGGGCATGAGGATAGGAATTCTGAAGGAAGTGGGACTAACGGTGAAAAGGAAAAAGGAATTCCTCAAGTGGGTGACTGACTACAATTAAGAGCAGGAGCCTGCACTGATTCCTGCGCCGATTCCTGCTAGGAAATTCTGTACATGATTTCACATATTTTGCCTTAGGGCCATTTTGCAAAAAAGAAAAAAAAACTGAAAAAGAGCACACTCGTACAAAAAACTGGCCCCCAAAGTCATGAAATTCTTTGCTTCTCATATTATGCTTGGAAGTGGCAATGTTTGATCGTATCTGCGCTAGAGCCATGCTTTTGTCATGTCGCACCACCTCACACCACCAATGCCAGACTGCAAAACATGGCCGTGGGCCATTGGGGCAGGTGTGGCATGGACCACCATGCACAAAGTGAGAACAAGCGCCACTGTGCCATTAACTGATATTAGCTGAAAAAAGCACTCACCTCGTAGTGAGTGTAGCGAATTCAGTCCATTCAACATGCTACACATGAACAGTCACCTTTCCTTCCTGTGTAGCCAGAATTCCTTTACAGGGTTGGTGGGATCCTGTATTGGGGAAGCGGTTCGATGCAGTTTGTTTGTTTGTTTATTATGCTGCAAGCCCTAGAGAGGGCCAATACAGGAGTGGTTGAGCATAAAGATACAAAATTGTGCAGTGCTCGTGTTGTCGTGATACACACTCACAATTTGTAGGAAATTCACCCTGTCGAGGCTATATTTAGTCAACTTAGTCCCCGAATCAAGGATGGTATAGGGAACCTGGCCAAGTCCCCCTCGGTGAGACAGGTCAGAGCGCAAAATTTGCATGTGCGTGGACTTGGAAGGATCTAGCACAGCGACTGGCATATCGTTCTGAGGTTCGTCATGCCCTGTAGTATGTGTGTCATGGATGAGAGGCACAGTGACTTCACCTTGCATAAATAGAGGAGGCTGAGGTGCAACCTGATAAACAGCCAAACAAAAAACATGACTATCATAAGGGAAGTGTGACGCAGTGAAAACATGAGATGTGTGAGTGCCGTACATGTAAAACACACGCAAAACGATGTCAGCAAATCCGGAAGAGGTGTGGTTGCAGGCCTTGTTTTTCTACAATCCGCAGTTCTTTCCTGCACCATTCGCCGGTTACACGCTAAAAACTACTCTAGTCTAGACACTTTTTTTTTTTGCCAGAAAACCTGCCGGTAACTTGGAGACAAACCGCCGCCACATGCATTAAACGCTGCTTGCTGCTGGTCCACATTAGTCGAGTGACAGTGGCACCACTGCTAGGTTGACCTTGCTGCAAATATTTTTAAGCACACCATGCTGTTGGATGTGTACATGCCTGCTGCACTGTTCACTGGTGTTTTCTGCTTGATTTTTTTTTTTGTGTTACCAAATGCGGTTTGTAAGAACGAAAAGCAGTCAGATTTTGGCCTCTGTAAATATCTTGTGTGGCCCTGCTCCAAGCACGAGGCAGCACAGCGCACCAGCCACATTTGAAGGGCTCGCGATTTCCCGGCACTCCCTGTGCACTGTACCATTGCTCCTCTCCTCTCCCGGCGACGAGGAAACCGGCCCCCCTCAAACCCCATTAAGTGAGGCGCGCGGGCGTCTCGCTCCCTCTTCGCTCTCCTGCTGCCCGCTTGCTGCCCTCTTCCTAGCTGCTCTCCCGACCGGACAACGGCACGACCCCTGACCCGCCGATCTGCTTGCTCCTGAGTGAGATAAAAATGTTTGCTTCACTGCCTGCTGCATGTGTGTCTTGCGTCTCCCTCGGGTAGAGGAATCGCCCACAATCTATAGGCCATTCAACGAGGGCTGCCATTCAAAATGTCGCAAAGCAGTGCAGCCGCAATACCATAGTCTTGTTGTGCCAGTCGCTGCCAGCTGCAACTCTTGGAGGAAAAACTGCCCAATATTTCAGCAATGCAGTAAAAGCAGTCATCACAAGATTATCTAGTGCATCGGCACAGTTTCTATGTGCAGCTCTTTTGTGCACATTTGTGTTGTCGTTCAATGCTGAAATTTATGTGGTTGACATAGTACTGCCTTCTAGTTGCTTGTGCGCTATATTTTGGATGCTGTAGTACAAGATATGGCAGAAGTGGTGGCAGTGGCACAGTTACTTTCATTGCTAGTTACTTTGTGGCTGCAGTGGTCAAAATTTCAGCTTCCTATTTTTATTTGCTGGAGGCATTGCATATTAGCCAATCTGTTAGGTCAAGCCCAGATTACTCATAATATTCAATGCTGCCACTTTGCATTGGCTCATGAAGTGAGGAAAGACATGATCGTGATGGTATGGAGTGTCCATTACTTAGCTGGAGGGAATGGAAGAAACCATATGACCCTAAGTTTACTGAGACACTTGGCTAGGAGGTAGAGCAGCACGGCACTGATTAGTGCATTTAGTGCATCTTTAGGGTTGCAGTTTTACTGTGGATTCATAACAGGGACAAATAGATACATCATTTGGCTAATATCTGTAGCATTATGTCTTAGATCAGATGTCAATTTGTGAGTGTGATGTGAGAATCATATTTCCGATTGCAATTTGGCACTTGTACTTTGTCTAATGCTTGCTCTGCAGAACTTATTTGTGTTCATTGTGCAATTAAAGTGCACTACCTCTTGCCTGTGCCCATAGTAGTACTTGTTGCTGTAAGCCACCATCACAATTCATGCGCTTGCAGCGTTCCTGTTCTGGGAGCGTGCCAAGGTGCCAACGCAGTTCATACCATTGACCGAGGACCACGAGCGCATGTACAAAGCGCTGCAGGCCTGCGACCGGGAGTGGATCGCCATCTTCCCACCACACATTGCAGGTACATCTTGGCCAACGGCCTTCCTACCTCGTGCCCCCGCCTGTCGCAATACAGCAACATCATTCATAGATTTTATTCACAAATTTGTGCTCATTTTATTACTGCATTGCAGTTTTGTCCTGCAACATTCTTAAAGGCTTCTTAGACCAGAGGCCAAATGCTGTATTTTTATTTGTGGAGGAGGGATACATAATGTAATGCAGGTAAAGCTTAAAGATTTGAAAAGATAACTTATACAGACTGCGGAGAAGGTCCTCGCGGGTGGTATCTTGACCTTAAGAACAGAACTAAGTGAAATATGAGCAGAAGATGTAGTAAGCACTTTATATGAACACTAAGGACAAAAGCTAAATAGCTATATGCAAGTTGAGAGTTCAACCTTTCGACCTTATGCCCTTATGGCTTCTTGGCAATGGAACGTAGGTGGTTTCTTTCTGACTCTTCAGACTCCAAACAGTTGTGAAGGTTGCTGCAGACCTTACTGTCAAACTCTGATCACATAGAGAAGCCAAGCAGGTTCAGATTAGCAGAGTACGAAGGCTATTCTTCGAAACAATGAAATTCGGTAACTGCATGCGTTCATTCAGTAGTATTCGGTCATTCTGACAGTTGAAACTCTGTTCAGTTGTGGAGATTTTGATTACTAGTGAAGAGAATGCCCCTGAAGCACCCCTGGAAAACTAGTTTAAAAATTAAAAGTGTGCAAATATTCTAAATTTCAAATGCAAATCGACACTGTAAATTTTTCAATTCATTGACCGCACTGCACTCATAAACACAATGCTTTAATTGCGTGGACAGTGCAATGAAGCATCTTCAAAATGTGACAGTGCAATGAAGCATCTTCAAATCAGAGAAACCTTCATTGGGGATTTTCTTGAGCAATACATCACCTCTGTAATCATCTTCCTCCTGTAGATAAACGCTTTTGAATACCTACAAGCAGTACACTCATTTGCTACTATGCTTGCCCAAAATTCATGGACCGGTTCTATATTAACCTGTTGGCATGTTCTGCTGGACAAATTTTATCATTAATATTCATTTGATGAGAAATGATGAGAAATTGAGGTCTACTTACTCATTGCACGACAAAACACTGCAGCATCCATGGTGGGTTCCTTTTTTTTTTTTTTTACAAATTTTGCTGTAGCTGCAAGGATGTTGCCACAGAGTTGACAGGGAGGATCAAGATAATAAGTGTGTGAAATCTGAAGGCATTGATGCACTTTGTAATGAAAAACATGATTGGGTTTAGGTTGTGTCCTGATATGTGAACATAGATGACACGAAAGGGATAATTTGTATTGCAGTTTGCATTTCCCCATGTGTTGCATGCAGGTCTTCTTCATCACTTGTGCTCCCATGTTTAGATGGCAATATAGTCTCAGAAGTTTTAAGGGTTTCAGTTTGCTGCTGATGGAAATAAATTGGTTTCAAGTTTGAGCAAGGGCCATATGATATGGTGCCTGTTTCAAGCATTGCAAAGTCGAGGGAAAGTGTTCAGTTTTGTTCTTGGGTACAGGTCTCTGACACGTGACCTGCTGGCCTATTAGACGGTTTAGCCTTTCTTCCAGAAGTGTGATGCCAGTATACATCTCTTGATTTTTCGCCATCAATACTGTATGTCTACTGATATTCAGTTTGACTTGGGCTAGTTAATTTCTAACATTATAAGCTGGTGGCTGTGTGTGATTGCTGCACAAAACTACTTGTAATAGTCTTCAAGCAGAGCACTGTGCCCTTGGAAACAGTGTTTGAATTTCACTGCAATCATAGTGGCGAAAAAAATTGAAGTTGCTTAGGTGCCATTAAAGGCATGGTGCCTTCCTTCCACTTCTGTTTTCTTCCTTTCTGTTAACTGGCCCACACAGGACAAAGATAAAAACTTTTACACATGGTGAGATGAGTTTTCAAGTCATGTTATAGAACCTGCTTGCTGCATTGGTTCTTACGGCATAATAATAATTATAATAATTGGATGTTAGGAAAGGCGCAGCATCTGTCACACTTGCTCTGTGGACACCTGAATCATGCAGTAAGAGATGAGAGGAAGGTGGGGCGTGAAAGTGGAAAGAGAGAAAGGGGAGTCACTGTGGAGGGCTCCGGAGTAATTTCAACCACCTGGAGAACTTTAATGTGCACTGACATTGCACACCACATGGACGCCTCTTCTTCGTTTCGCCTCCATCGAAGGCCAGCCGGCGGCAGTCAGGTTCGAACTTGGGTAATCCGGACCAGTGGTCGGGCATCTTAACCCCACTATACCACCATGGTGAAGCATTCCTATGGCCTTCATTAAACATAGGCTGCAAACATTTAACGTGCATAAAGCAAAATAAAAAACATACAATGACGGTAAACCATTTCGTGGCCAACATTTTATGGCAGAATTCTCAATCTGTCACTGTATTGCTCTTTCTGACGGAATTTCTCTCATTAAATTTGATTCCACAGACGAGCCAGCACGTGGGGGCTACAAGATGGTAAATGATGCTGCAGTTGGAAGAGCCATCTCTAAGTTTGACCTGGCCGAGATCCTTGTCAAGGCTCTCACCATGGACGAACACGTTGGACACAGTGTTGGCATCGGCTACCCCACAGCCTGAGAATTGGCTACCCTACAGCCTAAGAAAATGGGTGTCCACACACCTGCTGTTTTATGGGAACATCCCCTACATAGTACTATTCCAAGATATGAGTTCCACTGATGAAAATGTGTGCTTTTCTTTATATTCAAGTGTTACTACTTAACTTCAATAGGAAGTAAATATATTTTATAGAGATGTATGGGCCTCTGTGTATATCATAGCGTACATAAGTATATGAATTTCCAGGTGCCCATTGCATTTTCCCCTTTGGCTGTTTGTACGGCATAGCTGTATCTGTTGCTAGGCCCGCCCTTGTCATGAGATTTAAATGATTAGTATATATTTTTGATATGCTGGTGATGGTAAGGCTGCACCCTTTTGAAAAGACTATCCCACAATGCGGTCTGACCAATTAGAAAACAAAAGATAAGTCTAAAACTCGGACTGCTGGTTCTGCACTCAGTCTTAGGTACACAAAACTTTCCTAGTGCAATTGGCAAGCTAGTTCTTTTGAAAGTCGTTTAGGCTGTTCTCCGCATAGCATTTTGGTTTGTAATGTTCAACGAACAATGTGTAACTTCTCCATTTCTATCTTGATGTATTCTTCTTATTATATAACAGTTCCTATATTGCGATGCCTTTGTTTGCAGTTCTCTCACAAAATGTCCAGTATTTTCTTTTTTCTTCAAACCGGTACCATATGTTGTCGATGGCTTCCCGTTACTTGTAACAATAAGGAGCTTTGTAAGTTACAGCAGTTAAAAGAATTTATATGCTTCGAGCTGTTCAGGGTATTTTTCACTTTTTCCAACTAGAATGCTGTTTTGTTTTTAGATATATTATACAGGCCAAATTTTATTTGACGCAGTGAATTTATTTCAACAAGTGTCAGTAAATTTAAAATCACTATCTGTTCTTCTGAGCTCTCAGGCATGATTTATGCACTGCAGTCGCGACGAGGCCATAGTAAAGAAGGCCATTTATCTTCATATTGTGTACGTGTAATGCATAAACCACGTCAGTAAGTACGAGATTAGTTTTTTTTCTAATGGCCCTTTAAGAAATCGGCCAGATGGCTACAGATTGCATGAAATTCTTGGCAGCAATGGTGTTGGTTTAATTTATCGCTGCGGTCCTTGTGATATGGCTATCTGGCTGCGTTCGAGATTTTCTTGCTACCTGATATTGGCATTCTTGCCTGATCCCTGATAATCTTGTCCTTAAGCAACAGGTGACTTTTTTTTTATTTTTACAAGTGTTCAGTGTGACTAGGCATCTTTTTTTGTTACCAGAACTTGTTATAATATTTGAGAGATTAAAGCCAACTATTATACCAGTTGTCTTGAGAGGTTGTTTCCTTTGTGTAGATGTGGGTTGTGAGTGTGTATACTGCTGCCAATACCAATGTGGGTAACATATTCACCGTGCATCACACTGATTACTGCACGTTCAAAGACTCTGCTAGGTATAATCTAGTTGTGTTTCTTCAACAGCAATTATACAAGTCATTGCATTTTGTTTGATACACTCAGCAAGCACCCTATTTAGCACCTTAAAGGGCCCATGAAAAGCTTGAAGTCGTGCTTAAGAAAGGCGCACGAGCGGTCGGCGTGCCTTCACTAGTCAGCAAAGCGCAAAAAAATTTTAGGCTAACATCTTTAATAGCGCAGATATTCCATATTAAAAATGACGCTCCTCCTCTCCCGTCACTGTAGCCCTCAACTCATACACGCCGATGCGCCGGCCAGAAAATGTCCGGGCCGACGCCCCGCCCATAATGTGTCACGAAGTGACGCCACCGACTCTCAGTTTGTTTACTTCCGGTAGTGCTCCGATTTCTTCCCCTTCGTGTTTGGGGCGGTTCGCGTGTCGGTCGCCATGGATCGCATGGATCCCGAGCTCGAAGCGAGGCCTGCGTGAAGCCGCTGCCGAGCTGAACTTTGATCCATATGATTATACTCCGTTTCGTGATCCGCTAGACAGCGACGACAGCAGCACGCCATCGACTGGCCCTTCTGAACCACCCGCTGGCAACGGAGACGACGGCCTACCATGGTGCGTTCCGTGGCGCACTCGCCACTGCACATAAGTCATTACAACTTTCTTACTTCACGAAATGCCGTTTCGTGTTTGCTTCGCGGCCTTTTCACATTTTACTTATGCGCAGGTGCCGCTGCGAAAGCATGCCCACACCTGAAGAAGATGTGTGCTGCCGCAGCATGCCGGAGGTGCTGGTGGTGTGCCAGCAGGACGGCGGCTGCATTACGATCCACCCAGCGTTCCAAAGCGTGTGCCTAACGCCCGAAGTCCTTCGGGCTGTGCACATTGCACTAGAGGAGGAGGGAGCGAACATCGATGGAGACGGAGATGTAAACAAGCAGGTAGTGCGGAAGCGTCAGGTGACAGATTCGCATTATTTTTTTGTGTGTGTGTATGATCCGTTTACTGTAAAGCGTGGTATTTTCAGGCAGCACCGCTTCATAGCCTACCGCTTGTTTACCATGTGGATTTGGGGCAAGCTGGGCGAAGGCAACAGGGTGGTCCTGCCAGCCTGCGTCGTTTGCCGGGTTCGGCGTGAATTGCCGTCGGCGAGCTACGTGGGATTCAGGCACCCTCCCCTTTAATCTCAGGTGATGGTCGCTTCACTGCATGCTGTATTCTAAACTTTATCACGTGTGCCAGGCGCACTGCTTCGAGTGGTGCATGGAAGTGCGTTTATTTTTAAGGTGGAAAAATAGAGAATGCTATTTTATGAACGCCAAGTTATGCACTGCGTCAAGTGTCTATTTTGTGGCACTGTTTAAGAACAGACATCTCATTCCTCTAAAGTGCCAGAACTTGTAGATATCTAAGCAAGAAAGGTGTAGAACTGTTAGTAAGTGAAATATAAAGCCTGGGAAGAAAATTCAAATCCTAGTAAAAAAAAGATACACATCCAAAAACAATCCAGAATGGAGGACAATGCTGAGCATCGCCAAGTCTGCTTGAGCACATGCTTCCAAGCATCTACCATAATCATTCATTTATTTGGAATGGAATTTTATAGAAAAAAAAAAAAATTAAACTCGAAACACAGAATGCTTGTGCCGAGGCAGCACAAGCATTCTGTGTTTTGATTCATACCGAGTGTGTGAGTGCTCAATACTGACACAATGAAATGAGTGCTTGAAGGTTTGTTTATTGATACTCCTAGCCGTGAATACATGACAACAGATCGCAGAATACATCCATTCCAGCAGTGGAGTAATACAGGTGAAGCACAGATCAAACCACAACTCTTGTTCCTGCATTTGCTGATCTGAATTATTAATTTGAATTTATTTACAGTCTAATATGCTTGCAGAGTGTTACATTTCTTATCTCCAAGCTGCAGTAATAGCTGGTCCCTTTCAGGTGTGTTTGCCAAAGTGTAGGGGCAGCACTGCATATTTTCAAAACGTTGTGCAGGTTCAACCGTCCTTGAACCAAATTTCATGAGCGTTAGCCATTGGCCGCAGTCACAGTTGCTGCTGCCACATCGATCTTGGCTCGCTTGCACTTTTGCTCAGCTTTTTGGCAATGGGCTAGTCTGGCTTCTCTTTGTTCAATGGTCTCGGGGCTGTCTGGCATGGTTGCAACCTCCGTCTATAGTGAGGTGGCGTATGTGCATGGTGTATTTCCGTAAGTTTAATGAAGGAGAAGGAGTAGTTGAAACATTAAGACGATGATCATTGTAGCGCACGAAAATGTCTTGCAATTAGAAATTGATAGAGGCGATGTTTACTGTACAGTGCGAGAGGGTGTTGTAGTTTTACTATGAGGTGTGATAGGTTGTGGCAATAGCATAGTGCTCTCATGTCTAAGCTATAAAGATGACATTGTTTGCTGCACAGCGTGAGAGTTAAGTCAACATTGCATTCACTTTGAGGTTTGTGCACGGGAGAAGTAGAGCGAATGCTCTAAAAGCCTTATATTAGCTGTCTCGGCTATCACCAGCTGTTATGCCTGGACATAATCCCCTATTTCTTGATTATCAGCTGTATCTAACTGTGCATTACATCGCTCTCCTTTCACAGTGAATATATGTACACAAATTCTGCCAGCTAAGGTTGCCACTGCTTCTCATTTTGTGGCCTGTACCGCAGGAATCACTTAGTTGGGCTGGGAGACCTTGTCATTGCCTGTTCTAATATTGATCCCTCTGGCATTTTATAGAGCGAGGAGCTTCTTTCATGATTCATTCATTTGGCACTGTTGATAAGGATGTTTTTAACTTGTTCTCTTGCAATTTCTGGGGCCTGAACTTTGTCGACAGCTTGGCTTGTTATCTTGCTTCCTTGAGATCTGTGAATATGTTTCTAGTTTTTACTGTCGCTTTTCTATCCGCATATCTCCTCTTCTGTGGCTTCTTTTCATGGTCGCTTTTTCCAGTGTTGGTGTTTACATTTTATTCATCTGTGCAGGATAGTCAAAGGAAAACGAAAGGCAGTATAGAACAGAGCACCAGATAGAAGGAACAGAACTGAAGAATTTACAGCTTTGCAGTAAAAGACCACGATGAAATTTGCAAGGAGAGAAGAAGGGAGCACTTATCCAAGGGGAAGAGGTCACCTGCCTTGGGGCAGAGCATTCCGACCAGTTACGTGGGTGTGTGATGGTGGGCTGTCGGCTTTGACGGTTCCAAGCGGCCTCCACTGGCTTCTGCTTTGGTTATGTGGGCTGAGGCATTCCCCGTCTACGGTACGAGCAATGCACTTTGCAACACACTCTCATGCTGTGCAGTAAGCATCATTCTCTTCATCTAGTTCAAACTACAACATACTGTTCAGCTGTGCGGCAAACATTGTGATCTTCATGAAGTACCATCTGCACCACTCCTTCATTTAACCTGGGTAAATATGGCATACACGTACGCCATCTGGACGAGTGCGGCCGAGGTTTGCTAGCGTAATGTCGGACCAATTTAAGCAGTGTGACATAATTCGCAGTGCTTTCACATTACTGTACCTAAGCAGAATTGAGTGCACTCATGCAATTTCTTTGGGGGGGGGGGGGGGGGGGGGAGGGAGCAGTTCTTTTCACTGAACTAGAGTGTGCAGGTTGTGCCACAAATTTTTCTCAAAGTTGGCAAATCCCATGAATCCTTGCAGCTCATTGACCTTTTTGTAATTTTTGTAATTTTTTAGCATATGTAATACCTTTCCTGCAGTTTTGGTCTGTTCTATATTGTCACAAACCCCGCCTTAATGATTAACAGAGGCGCGGGATCCCCTTTACGGTTACCCGTCGTCCCTCTATGAGGTTTGAGAACACAGTTAAAAAGATAGGCCGGTCGAACAGAGAAGTGCGTGTGTTGGTGTGTGATCAAGGAATAAATTTATGCGTCACTTTTTTAACACACAATGGGAACATATATAGGTAGTAGTCCAAATTACACTGCATAAAAAAATTAATAAAACACCAGGACATGATAGTAATAAAAAACGACTCAATAAATGACAAGAGAAAAAACCGACAATGAACAAACGCTGCGATAAAGAAGACTATAAAATAACAAAACAAGTATTCCAGAGATAGTAAGTAAGGGCGAGAGTTACACAAAAACACAGCGTAAAATACTAAGCCAGGTCAAGGTTTAAACAAAGACAAAATGAATATTCAATTAACTAAATACTAAGCCAGGTCAAAGTTTAAACAAAGGCAAAAAGAATATTCAATTAACCGACAGTCTGTAGCAAAAACGGATTCTCACAGCCTTCTTATCTAATGAGGTATCGTAATCGCAAAGTTGGTCGGTAGCGGCGGCCGTACAGGGAGTGGGGACGACAAGTTGGTCGTGGGCTCGGTGAAAAAAACAAGACACTTTCCTGGAGCAAGCAGCCACGAGAGTAAACTTTTTTGTGTAGCAGGCCATCACATAGGCATAGGCAAAACTGGCTGTTCGAGGTTGGGCCTTGAGCAGCAGCTAAGAACGACTCCAGATGCTGATCGGTGTGTTCCTCGGTTGAAAAGGTATGAGTATTTGGAAATCTCTGAGATAAAGCAGTGACGTAATGATCAAAGTTGTCCGCGTCGCATTCCGTCGTGGCAGGTGGCAACCAGGAAAGGCAGTCTCCATCTGCGTGCCGTCGGCCACTTTTGTATGAAATGCTGTAGTCGTATTCTTGCAAGCGAAGTGCCCAGCGGGCTAGGCGACTAGACGGATCACAGAGATTGAGTAGCCAGCATAGGGAATGGTGATCGGTTACTACTACGAAAGGCTCTCCGTACAGGTAGCAGCGAAACCGCTGCACGGGGAAAACAACCGCGAGACATTCCTGCTCGGTGATGGTGTAGTTGTGCTCAGTCTTGCTTAGAGTCCGACTGGCATAAGCAATCACATGTTCACAGTCGTCATAGCTCTAAACGAGGACAGCACTGAGGCCTATGCCACTTGCGTCCGTGTGCACTGAAGTTGGAGCAGAAGGGTTGAAATGCCGTAAGATAGGATGTGATGTTAGGAGGAACCTCAGTTGTCGGGAAGGATGAGTCGCATTACCTCACCGACTTCAACTTGTGCAGTGTGCAAAATGGCTCCATTCTGCACAGCTAGTACACTGCAAGTCATGTACTTTGCGCTGTAGCCTGGCAAGTCACAGCGATCATCCCCTGCCAGGTTTGTTGTTGTCCCTACAAGCTCACTAGCAAGTTCTGCTTGCCTTTGCTGAAAAAGCTGCAAAGAAGGAGATGTTCAATTTAGAGGCTACAAACTTGCAGTCATGTGGTTGCCTCAATGCATATTAGGATGAGGGGGGCAGGTTTCAAATGCTGCATTGCTTTTCACTTTTCTCACAGCACATTTACTAAAAAAAAAAAATTGCAAAAATTATGCCTTCAGTACTAGAGCATGCAGCCGGTCTATTAAACATGTAGCCAAAGGCAACAGAGATGTGCAGTAGCAGGTGCATTGCACTGCAATGCCTTCGCTGTTGCATATATGCTGCATTTTATATGTTTTATATGTTGCATTGTAGCTTCAAGTTGTTGTCATGAAAGGATGCGACATCTAGTTATCGAGTTAATGACATATACTTTGACTTGAATGTTGTATGAGAGATATCCTTATTGTCAAACCTCATTTCTGGCAGTTAGCAAGTATGCCCGTTGGTAGTTGTAGTTGGTCCTCTCTGTGATGCCTTGCACCCCAATGGATTGCAGGAACCGAAGAACTGAAGCTATACCGCAGCCAGAGAACAAGATGCCTGCAGCCAGGAGGACATTTCTTGTTGCCTTTCCTTCAACCAGTGGTTGGCTTTTCCAGAGGAAAGAATGCTGCAGTGAGCATGTCCCCTTCACAGTCACAAGGCTTCCCGCTATGCTAAAGTAAAGGGTTCTTGTTTGCCCGCACATTGTTCAGGTCTCAAGAAGCTGCCGCAGGCAACCCTCGAACACAAGGAATTTTCGCTCTTTGTAGAGGGGTTCCTCAATCGCTGACTGGGCCGTTT
This sequence comes from Amblyomma maculatum, assembly GCF_055883805.1. Taxonomy (NCBI): domain Eukaryota; kingdom Metazoa; phylum Arthropoda; class Arachnida; order Ixodida; family Ixodidae; genus Amblyomma; species Amblyomma maculatum. The sequence continues at coordinate 73,705,635 of NC_139353.1, forward strand.
CATCCTGATGGTCGCTGAAAAAGAAGTGCAGTGATGTCAGCGATTGGTGCCATGTGATTGTTAATATTATGAACTAATACGTAGCAGCCGTGGATGTTCATCTCGGAATGTCTTGGCTGTAAAATGTGCTAAATAAAGCTGCTGTCAAAGTTTATAGTAGGTATGCATTTTTTTTTTTCATTCTATCAACAGGGAACAGAAAAATGCCATGGCAAATTAGGTACACTTTAGGGCTACGCAACCTATATTTTTTTCACAACAGAATCAAATATCCTTGTGCATCTTAGTGACTTGTTCAAATATTTGTGCAAAATTAAACTTCAAAGTGCATGTGATGGCTCCGTAGTAGCTCTAAAGACAGCACTAATGTACACTAGGCAGACACAGCATGACCATATTATGTAAGGAAAAATTGCCCTTTTGCTACCTGACGCAACTGTGAATATCCTAACACCACGTCCGAGATTAGTGGTGTGCAAGGTATGTATGAGTCATGGTCTCTATAGACTCATCAAGGCAATATTTGTTGACCCATTGTGAGTATTACCACATCCTTAATCATGTCAAGCCATGCATGAGAGTTATGAACGCTATCATTCGAATGGACTGTGTCACAGGGAGGGCATATTTGCAGGTTTGAATGAGTGAATATGTGACACATAGGTGACGTATTTCGTTAAGTTTTCTTTTTTTTTTTTGCCTAATGAACAGTGCTTAAATGACAAATTTTCTTGCCTGCCATAGCCAGCAAATGCACAAAAGTGGATGAAAGAAGTTCTGTTCTAACGAGCGGCCAGTGATAGCAGTAACTGGCCAGTGATAGCAGCCTGCCACCGACTTCTCTGGTGGCAGGCTTCTCTGTTTGAACCTTGGTGCTGACTAGATATTTAAGTCCAATCGACACCTGTGTGCCTGGAAAAATTTCATATATTTAAAATTATTCACAAGCACCCCATCTACGTTTAATGTAATCAATCATATAGCTCTTTAATACATTTTCACAACACTACAACATCTTTATCAATAATGACTTACCAACAGAATGGTACTCCCACATTGTGTTGCCACTGTATGCGTGCGAGTAGTTGAAGGCCCTGCTGGTGATGCTTCCTGCAGACAGATATTCATAATTATAATGATGGTTGCAGATTTGAAATTTTTCATGCTTTCATTTTCAGGTGCTGTATAGAGTGAACTGCCCGTAACAAAATGCAAACATTGTCAAATTGCTACACATACACAAATATTCTGAAAGTGGAGAACTGATATGACTAAAAAATTTGCACAGACAAGCTGTAGTCTGTGGAGTTTCAAGAGCCCTGAAAAATTTGGAGGCATGTTAGCAGCACAAACAAAAAACACAGTGCAGGACAGTCGACTAATACACTGTTCCATGAACCAATCCAGCAGCTCATTATTTTTGAACGTCGGGTCTCCCATGTTAATCCAGTTAATATATGTGTTCCGAGTTTCTTTTTTTGGTGCGCCAGTGCACACCAAAGCCTTGCATCATCCACTAAACAAAATTAACTATTTGAACTCCAAAATAATCTCATCTATACAGGAAGAGCTACATTTTAATTGCTTCCAGAAGGTGCCTCAAGCGATGATCGAGCTTGTGCATGGAAGCAGACATAACATTTGCACTAATTTGCATAGCTTACTTACTCGGGCAATAGAGCCATCATATGCAATATAATACAAAGCTGTTCAGTACAGTTGAAAATTAAGCATGTATGTATGTCAAAAGACTTGCATCATCCACTGGACAAAATGAGCTATCCAAAATATTCTCACCTCTACAGGAAGAGCTGTGGTATTTGGATCACCTCCGGTAGGTGCCTGAAGCAATGGTTGAACACGTAACTAACTGCATGAAAGCATAATGACATAGCAACAGTTGTGCTAGTTTATATAGCTTCTAGCAATAGAGCCATCATATATGTGTGCAACATTATTCTAAAGTTATATATGTGGCCTAAATATAAATATAAATATAAAAGTATATATACATTGTTATTAATACCATGATAACAGTACTAACCTGTCCAGAGGAAACCTGTGTAGTGCTGAGGTCTTTCGGGCTTCCTGGCAATGATGGTTTGCCATGCTAGGAAAAGAAAGGAAATTTGTGCGTAATCAACATATTGTGTTAATGGCAGTTTTATTATTCTGCACATGAATGAGAATGAAAGGAGACACCAGTCTGCAAGTGCAAGGTCATAGGGGATACCTTCTTTTTTTTTTTTTATCTATATACCACATGTTATTTTTCCTTCCACTTGGTATTTGATTATCTTTCTGCTTAAATCGTTACATGACTAATTCTGATCAATATCAACCACAAAAGTGTTTAAAAAAAAAAACTACATTTACCTTGGACTCGACTGTTGGCTCATTTCATTAATTGTATCATAACGAGCCAATTTCCCCTTCAATTTTCCACTTCATGAATGAGAAAGACATGCATATACAGGTGTTAAAAGGCAAAGATCAAGAGTAGACTAAACGCACTGTAAAATAAGCATATCTTTAGGCGGATGGGGGGGGGGGGGGGGATGCAGTTGGTCTGTATTGTTATTGGTGTGCTGGTATTTTTTTATTACAAGTCAGGCTTGGTTTATGGGGTTCAACGCCCCAAATTCGACTCAAACGAGGCGCCGCACAGCACTGAGTGACATCGCACAGCACATGTACAGGTGAGGACGTAAGTAAATGGAGCAGCTAGGCTTTTTCAGTCAAATTAAAATATAACGCCTTCCTCACTGGAGATCAGGAAATATTTGTCCGTGAAAGGGCACTTGCGTCTACTACCGCTCCACGCATACCACGACTACCAGTATCAAATATGCACCGAGTGAAAAATGAAGAAAAAGCGTGCTCCGTTTACTTTTGTCCGCACCGGTACGCGGGCACCTTGCTTGCGCTTCCGTTGAAAAGCGGCCGCTGTGCCTTGGGCACAGCAGTCGACCACCCTAACCCACTGCACCACCCAGGCAAATTATACTGCGATTGTTGTGATCGCGTACACGTTAGTGTATGTTAATTCATGGTTTCATGTGCGCAGGTCGCCTTATCTTTCTTTTTTTTTCCTTATCCGCGCGCCGCAGGGCGAGAGCTCCCTTTCATACATTTTCAGCGCCTTAACTTGTTGTGGTCCTCTCGCAAGAGCGGTTTGCGCGCAAGGAATCTGCGCCTGCAAAACTTGCGCTAGGCTTCATGTACTTCCATGCGAGACTCCGAGCCATGCGCGTGTTTCCACAATAACTCGCAACCCAGAAAACTTACCATTCCAGGGAGAAACTGCGTCAGCAATTAGCGTCGGACTTGAGGCGTTGACGTCTCGCGTTGAGGCCAGTTTGCTGCGCCAAACTGGGATTATACTGGTATGCGTCACGGGAAAAGTGGCGGCCACAAACTCTGAGCTCCTGGCGCTTGTCCGACGATGACAGCCCGACGCGTTGGAGCCAGCTTTCCCGCGTGACACCTTGCTTTGTAGGGACACGATGTCGCATTATAACATCTTTCCTGTCCTCGGCTTTACAGCCAACTACACAGCAATGGTGGTCCATTGCAGACCAGAAAAAAAGCAGCAGCAGTTGGGATCGCGAGATTTCAAGACTGACAACCGGGCAACACGTGCTTTTGCGAGCAGACGGATCTCTCTCGGTCGGAAGTGTTCCGCTTCTATCAAGATGCGCGCGGAATTCTTACCTTTCTTTAATGTACAATAATAACTAACGAATAAAATACTACTTTCAGAAAGAATAGTGCTAATTTTAAAATCTATAATTGCAAAAATTACACGTGACGTCATATGGCCATGGCCAATGATAATGCTAACCCCAATGACGTCGCATGGGCTGGGCGGCTGAAAACGCTCGGTGGTGAGTCGCCCAAATCGGCCGCGAGCGGCAATTTTCCAAAATTATTTGTAAATTACAGCTAACACGCAGAGCTTTTTGAATGTGATCTCGATGCTCACTAAGACCACCTCTAAACACATGTAGCATCAAAATACGGCCGTAAATGGCGTTTCAGGGGCCCTTTAAGGGGTTAAGAAGTGCTTAGGACTGGGCTAGTTGGAATATCTTCTCATAAAAGCTGCGCTGCTTAGTTGAACACAGACAAAGGGAACTGCACAAATGCTGAGGTTGCACTTAACCTCAGCATTTGCCCTATTCCTTTGTCTCTGTCCAACTAAGCAGCACAGCTTTAAGGGGACAGGGTAAGCCCTATAAATGCCATGTATTTTTTTGGCATATTGTGACACACATTTTTCGACAACTGACTGAGATATCGCTAAGGGGTTGGTTTGATTTTATTCAGGGCTTTGTCTTCTATCTACTGAACCAAAGGTATTTTATTTGAAAAGAAGTGAATTATTGCTTTTTTTTTCTTCTGAGACCTACTTTTAGACGATGTTTTGAACATTTTCTTATCATTAAACAAACACTATTCAATGTGCAGCTTTAATTTCGATTAGGTTGAAGGCTCCACCTTCTAGACTCCGCCTGGCGAGTGAAAAACCAAATCTTTCTTAAAAACACCGATTTATTCCAGATCAACAGAAAAGTATTAAATAGAAAAGAAACAGCATTGGACAAAGCTGCGCTGAAAACATGCCGTCGAAGTGCCTGACAATGGACTATAAGAATAAAACGGAACATGGGTCAGGGCTTCATTGCGACAACGCAAAACACACCGTTACATTATAAACATTATTTTAATGTTACAAGAAAATATTGTTTTAATATTGTCTCCTAAATGTTAAAGTAATATTTGAATCACAACTATGAAACAACATAGCATATATTTTTCAAACAATGAGATCCAGCACTTCGGTCTTTTTCTTCCAGTAACCATGTTTTCTTCAGAAATACTCATTTGCAACTAGAGATTTGAGATGATGCCCACCGTAAAATGCAAGCACAGCCCTAAAATTTTGTTAGAAAGTTTTGCTTCCATTCGCCACTATCACTGATGGAACACCTGGCGGCGATAGATATAATAATAATAATATAAAGTACTCTTTGCTATTTGTTCAGATGTGAGTGTAGGAATGGTGCTGTATTATGGGTCGTTGTGCAGCGCTGTAATGTGTTCTCTGCAAAGCGTGCAAGCTGTGTGCTACCCCGAGCGGTGGGCCTACATGCTAGTGCAGGGTTGCTCTATAGGGAACCCAAGCTCAAGTTTCGCCGCGCGACGGCAGCGCCGCATTCCTGGCGTGGTGGCGAAATGTGAAACGATGGGGCTTCGCCGGAGCAGACGCTCCGCTAGATTCCTGTGCACGCGCGGCGATGGCGTTGCGCCTGGCGGTTATTTGGCGATACAAAAACGCATCCGCTGATGCGGAACGGATGTACTAAGTAGCATTGTGCCATGGGAAGCCACAATAGTAGGCGAAGCACCAAAATTCGAGGCTCGCGTGTGAAACTTTGCAGATTTCTTTGGAAGCGTGTCCGCAAGACCTGTTTTCCAACCCCATGACAGCGTTCTGAGAAGTCTCGCGTTCTTTGTGGAAACGAAAAGAGCCAATTTCCCCTTTCTTCGTAAACTCAGAAATGTTGACAGTTGACAAAGACGGCTTGGAGAGCCATCAAAAAAGTACAGTGGTTAAACACCATGCATAAAAAGTGAAGAGGATGGAAGATTATCCTGCTCGTCGCTCCCCGCGTGTCTAGTTTTGCCGATTTTTTGTGCTCTCTCCCTGCTTTGTGAGTGCTCTGAAAGCAACCAAATCAACAGATGTGACTTCCGCAATCGAGACTGATGTGTGAATGTACCCTAAGTGTCCACAGCTGCCAGAAGATATCTAGGAACGAGGCCTTTTTTTTTTTCGGGGGTGGGGGCGGCGTTGGAAAACATGCCTTGCTGAGACGCTTTTACAGATTTCCGCAAATTGGCCAATACGTGAAGCAATAATAATAATAATAATAATAATAATAATAATAATAATAATAATAATAATAATAATAATAATAATAATTATTATTATTATTATTATTATTATTATTATTATTATTATTATTATTATTATTATTATTATTATTATTATTATTATTATTAAAGAAGATATGTCGGAAGTGCAGTACAAAAGTGATCCTAGCTATGGCTCGACTAACACTACTCGCACGGAGCACCCCATTCGCGTCACAGGGTTCGTAAGTGCAAACCAAATATTATAAATGAAGCGTAACCATTTAATAAGAACCGAAATAAAACACTGTGTAGTACAAGCTTGGATTTCACCTGCCTTCCGAGACAGCGAGCCGGTTATATCGCGTGTAGCGCACGGTGCACGCATGTGCTTATGAGATTGCTAGCGTTCTTGTCTTTGAAGAAACACCTCCTTCGGACTATATACTTAATCTTCTACTGCGAAATTTCCTTCGGTAACGTCGTAATAATAAAAAAAAAAAACAAATCCGTATATAGATCGCATGCTACAGGCCAAAACGATGGTCAACGAGCGGGCCACTTTATTCCACAGTACGGATGATACTTTAGCAGTTTTTAAATATATTATGTACGCATGTGCTTATGAGATTGCTAGCGTTCTTGTCTTTGAAGAAACACCTCCTTCGGACTATATACTTAATCTTCTACTGCGAAATTTCCTTCGGTAACGTCGTAATAATAAAAAAAAAACAAATCCGTATATAGATCGCATGCTACAGGCCAAAACGATGGTCAACGAGCGGGCCACTTTATTCCACAGTACGGATGATACTTTAGCAGTTTTTAAAGATATTATGTACGACAATATAATTAAATAGCGAACTTACCTCGAGATGCATTTCTACCTTTTTGCTAACGTGGGACGCATTCACAATCAATATTTACTCATCCCCGTCTGTCGTCTGCTCTACAGTGCAGACGTGAATAAAAAGTTCCCCGCTTATAATAAAGTATTCTTCATGGAAGTACGCGTCAGGTTGCCCAATCAAGACGGAATGTGGGTTGCATGTCGCGGTGCACCTGCGGGGGCGCGTCAATGCGCGTGCTCGTGCGAGAGAAAGCGCACGGCGCACGCCGTGAAGGCAGCGAGCGAGCCGGCAGCGTCCAGTGAGTGCCCGCGCGACAAAGCAGCGCGAGACGTCTGCACGTACGCAGAAGGGAGCGAGGGAAAGGAGAAAACTTGCACGGGATGCCTAGGTGGTGCCGCCGCGTTTATCCCCAGTTTCTATTTTTCTGTCAGAGATGGCGCTCCCTGTCAGGAGCAGCAGCGCCGCTCGACGGTGCTTTGGAAGCCTATAGACAGTTTACAGAGAGTAGTTCCACTCTTCCCAACAAGTGGCGCCACTAGTACGGCCGTCATTGCCGGCCTTCGGAACGCATCGGCACGCAGTGCGGACTGCTGCTGTGCGTCTTGTGTAAGAATGCCGGCTGACTTTTAAACACCGCTGCTTTGATACAGGTGTCATCTGTATTGTCGAAGTATTCTGCGAGGAAGTAGAGCTAATGATCCTGTTGTTAATTGGAGGAAGAACAGAGGATGATTACATAAGGTGCACATCATGTCTAGGCCACCGTTTTTTTTTTTTTTCGGAGGTGTATCACGAGTTCTAGTTCCTTTCTGGGACAAGAAAGTGCGTTTGCATTCTATACCTCACTTACCAGCTCATTTTAGCACCGGCAGTAGCCATGGGTGCGAGAACGACCCTGTCGTTTTCTAAGGAGTTGTATATTGCGCCACTGCTGCCGCGTTATTTTCGCAGGGCGTTAAGAAGTACATTGATGTAGCTATTAATGCATATGCATTTATAACAATTGATTGTGCAGAGAATGAAAGTCAGTGTGGGCATGTCAGTGAATCTGCTTATTTTAATTAGATTCTGTTTCCAAGATATGCGGTATCGAATCCTCTCGGCGGCTGCTTTTCGATGGAGCCGAAAACCCAGGCGCCTGTGTGCTGCGCGATATCAGTGCACGTTAAAGAACCTCAGGGGGTGGGAATTTCCGCATCCTCCCCTCATAGCCCGAGTCGATTTGGGACGTTACACTCCCCTAACCAAACCAAACTTTAATTAGGCAAGCACTACTGCTCAGCTACTTTGGTCATCTGATAAGAAGAGAGGAGTCGCTGGAGAAAGACTTGATGTTGGGAAAGGTTGAGGGCCACCGGAGCGAACGCGATGGTTAGATGGCATCCTCGAGGCGCTGCAGATGAAGTTATGTGATGTTAGGAAGATAGTGAGAGATTGGAAAGCGTGGCGTGATATGGTCCATAGGGTCATGAAGAGTCGGACACGACTGAACTGAACTGCAATGCATGTAATAACTGCTGCTTTTATGAAGCTAATGAGGGCTAATGATGAAATTTACAATCATAAGATTTTTTATATTCCCGCTTTCTTGGGCTGCCTAATGTGTGTTCTGAATTCCGATGCAATTTCCAGTCACTTTCGCCCGAGCGCAGGTGAACGCGGCCCTCAAGCAGCGTAATAGCATTTTGAAGCCAGGACGTTTACAGGAGGTAAAATTATACCTTATCAATTGTCGAGGATTACACGCGCGCCCATATTGAACAGTAAATATTGTGCACAATGTTAAATGGTGAATATTCATAATGCGTCTCAGCCAGCACGGTCTGAACATGCGTTCGCCTTTTGCGCAAGAAAATAAAAAATAATTGAGGGATAATCAGTTCGTAATCTATCCAGTTTTATAGAAAATGTTTTCCGCAAAGAGCGCAAGAGAAGGAATTGATTAATAAAAAAAAAGACGAGTCGACGGCTGCCGGTTTGTCGAAACGTTCTAGCCAATGCAGGCAGGGGGACGCAATAAATGAAATACGTGGTTAAATTAAACATTTTTTAGCACCTACACACACACTATGAGCATTCACACGAAGTTTTTTGGCTGTCTATAAGCTGTTTTTTATACAAGCTCGTTGCCCCCAACGATAACGCGTACGCCGCACCATGCAGCCAACTGCCAGCGCGCCGAAAGCCGTCAAACCAGAAGGCCCGAAGGCCGGCGATGGCGGAAGGGTCACATGATCAAATATGGCAGCGCCCATGCGCTAGCGCTGTAAAGGGTCTATATTTTCACGAATGTTACACTTATGTTGCATGCACATTAGGTTTATGTTGTTGAAACATTTATGAAAACATTATATCAGTCATAATATGTAACGGTACTGAAACATTAGAAAAAAAAGGGCATTATATAGCTTATTCACGTGGCGTCATTGCTACTTCACTGGTAAAAAAAAAAAACTGATTTATTTATAGGAAGGGAAAGGCGCGATAACTGTCTCACTTGATTTCTGTGGACACCGCAACCGCGCCGTAAGGGAAGGGAGGAAGGTGGGAGTGAAAGTGGAAAGAGAGAGACTGGTAACCGTGGCATGCACAATGCAGCATGAGAGAGGGAGAAAGAGAGAGAGGACCTACGGCGAATAAGGGTACGTACGGCGTCTGAAATCCGAGCTCTGGTTGGACGGCATACCAAACGGCTTCTCAAGTATCCGACAAATGAGAGGCGCTCAGCAGGGAGGATGATGGTAGACCGGCGCCACGCGTCGGAAGCATTTTTTGTATGCTTTTAGTTTCGAAACGTCTAACGTCATGGCGTCTACGCAATACAGGGTTGCCACAAAGGCCGCCTGCTAAACCTGATAGTGAATGGGGTCTATAACAACATCAAAATAACGTCCGACTGAAACAGAAATACAACATTGTTCTAATATTTCGGTGCTACCTAGGGCGCTAACCCTTCCATCACCTGAACAACCTCAAGTGGCCTCGCTCGCGGTCATCATCCGTGAAGAAGTCGAGCAGGCACTGTGCGTTCCTCAAGCGACGTGCCCGACGGCTGCGAAGCAAGAAGCCTCTGCGATAAACTATGCTGGCACGAGGCCTTCTGCGTTCCGACGAAACCCGCCAAGCACCTCTAGTCGCGAACAAGCCGCTCCTGAACGACGCCCTTCGGCCCCTGCCCGCAGATAGCACTATGAACAACCCCCTTCAGCCCCTGGAATTACACGCCTGGAAGGCAGCGAACAATCTCCCAATCCCTTTCCAGTGTGGTGGGGTTAGGTTTGAACCTCGAGACACAGACGCCTGCAGGCGCATATTTTTTTACATGCGTTCCGCGTTCTTCCAGCAATTTCGCCCGTTTTTTTGCACACCGCCTACCCCCGAATTTGCGCCAGACCCTTCGCTACCTATTCGGTGTAGACTGTGCAAATTTCAACAATTTCAGGCGAGGTTTGTTGTATCCGATCAATTACGATTTCTTGCGGCCAAACCTGAGCATGGGAGATATAGGCCTAATGACTGCGCACGCTTAGGGCGTGCCCGCTCCCAGCTGTATACGTGACTGCGGCCGCCTGCACTTCGACTCACCTCCACACCCTCACGCTCAGAGATGACGTATTCCGTCACCGGCACGGACATTTCGCCTGCAGACCTAGCCGATGTCACATGGACCGCGCTTGAAATGCAACGCTGATACTGCCGACCGACACCATCGGACACGCCGCCGACCAACAATCCGGCGTCTGGTGCCACTACAACTCACTTGGGCCAACCACATGGAGCGAACTTTCTCTGCGAACTTCATGCGGCGCGGCGGAACGCCGACGCACCGTCGCCGTGCCGAACCACATGCAGCGAAAAACGCGGCGTCGGCAGCGTCGGCGCCTGAGTGAGAAAACTCACGACCTGGGTCCGATTCAATAACTCACTTTTCACATTAAAGAACATTTCAAGAGCAACATATAAATTACCTAGCGTCTAGAATTGCTCCCGACAGCGCTCGTATACTGCCTCCGAGTGTACGTACGTCAGACGCCGTAGCAACAGCGTACTGCAGGCGCGTCTCTCTCAAGCAGGGTTTGAGCCAGTGTTGAGCGGGATGTCGAAAAAGCTCCCGCTTCAGCTATCATCAGAGTAGGCAAACTCGCAACGCTTACAGCACCTTATGGCGGGACCTTACCAAAGCAGTGCCGCCCGCTGGCACGGCGGACGACAGTGCTCTGCCGTGCGCTGTTCCCTAGTCGTCGCTAGGCCTATTTTGTTTCGCATCGATGGTATACATGAAACGGCGCTTTTAATTTCCTTCATGCTATAGTAAATGGTCTACTCATAGAACTGCCTAATTCTCAATCCCATTCTCTAACAATAAAAGCAAAATATGATTAACGTCGGCTCCACTTTTTAGCGGAGGCGGCGTGCAAGCGGATCGGAGCAGTCGTGCCGCGACGGTGGCAGAGGGTTGTGAGCAAAACCTTGCTTGCATCGCAGCTGCCGCTTCTTTATCAGCCACTCGGTACGGCTCAGCGATCCTCAGGAAGGATTCAGTATTGACATTTCGCTTATTATTTACGGGAACAACAATCTTTTACGCACTTTTCTAAAGTTTTGCGTATCGTCGGCGCTCTCGACTCGGAGCTGCAGCCGGCGCGGCGTGGCAGAGAGTGCTGCCATCTCACGGTGGTCGCGCCCAGGAGCGGCCGTTCGCCGGCGAAAATATCTGGCTCTGCTTGATAGCCTGCGAACGGCCGCCGGGCGGCAGTTCGCAAGGTTTGCCGCGGGAAAATCGCTCCATGTGGGTCGGCCTTTAAGCTAGCGGCCCTGCAGCCGCCCACCGCCGCCTGCCAAGAAACGACCACTCCCTCGCCTGCCGATGGACGACTTCAGAATTGTCCTTCGCCCTCAAGGTACATATATTATGGCGAAGCAGGCCAAAAGTAAAGAAAAATAATGTGCCTCTGCCCGTGCCACTCAGTACATCTCAAGGTACATATACTATGGGGAGGCAGACCAAAAGTAAAGAAAAATAGAATGGCTCTGCTCATTCCACTAAGTATAACGGCCTACCCTCAAGGTACAGTCGACCTGAAAGCCGTTGGCCCCGCCAAAGTGGCCATATCTATTTATTACGCTGCTCAGATTGACGGCCGTGTGGCCATCACCGCCGACCAAGTTAGAATCCATCCACACCATCACAGTCAGTACTCCGGACAAGGATCGTGCTCTCCTCTATGCCAAGGTCCAGACAATCACCCTAGACAAGGTCGCCATCCCGGTCGCCACGTACGCCCCAGCCCCCAACAACTCGGTAAAGGGGATAATCTACAGAGCCCACAGCCACGAAACTGACGCAGAGATTCAGGCTGAGCTCGAAGCCAGGAACCCGGACCTCACTGTGGTAGCCGAGTGTCGCATGGACCGCACACGCCGCTTCGTGGTCACTATCGCCGTTGCGTATTGCCATTCCCCGAAAACTACAGCAACTTCCTTTTTGTTGTGTTTTATTTTTCAGTGACGCCACCCGGCACTTCCGTTGGTCCAGTTTTCAGGGAATGGCAGCGCACGTTAAAGATCACCAGGTGGTCGAAACTACTCTGTAGCCCTCCACTAGGGCTCCTCTTTCTCTCTTTCCACTTTAACTCCCACCTTCCTCCCTTCCCTTACGGCGCGGTTCAGGTGTCCACAGACACAAGTGTGACAGATAATGCACCTTTCCCTTCCTGTGAACCAATTATTATTATACGCATCGCATCGCCGTTGCAAAGTCACCCCGCTACATGCGGTGCTTTGGCTTCACTTTCGAAGTTTTTCCGTTCAAAAGCCGCCCGATCGAAGGCGTGCTATTCCAGCAAACCATATCATATTCAATGAACATTCAATGAACATCCATCAATAGATATCTGATGTCCATATGATGATTACAAAAGTTGATATTATGTTGACATAACATTCATGGAATGTTCATTTTGACACTTGTGGACCCCCATATAATGCCCACAGCATGTCCACACACAATATTGATGAGACATTCAATGATACTGTTACGGACGACAAGGAAGAAGAAGCGGGCAGTGGCGCGGGAAGGAGCGCTCGCGCTAGGCCCGCGAACATTCATTAAACGTCATCTACTATCGCCATCGGTCATGTTCTGTCTCCTGTCTTCATCGGCTTGCCGTATCGTAACATTTGGTTGGAGGTGCTGGGTACGACATCCCCATCCTCGCCTTGGAGCATCGAGGCCATCTTCAAGCCGGGACCATCACCGAGGGCCCAGGGACATCGCCGAGCAGCTTCGCCCCAGCCCTTCAAGCCCTGACCTGAACAACTACCACCGCCCAGCCCCCAGCCCGGACCTGAAGACAAGGAGAACAGACATACGAATCAGAACCGAGACGAAGGATCCGAAAGACCCGAAGGAACCGATGGACACGAACACGCAACCCCCGCCCAAGCTGCCCGACGTGACCTCGAGCCATCGGTCCCATGGACTCTGGTGACGGATGGTTGACAGCTCCAAGGGAGGCGGATCACCCACGCATCAGACATCGTACCGGCAAGCCGTTCTATTCTTCCTTCTTCCTCTCCTTCTTCAAGCATCCAGACACGCCCATCATCATGCCATAAAATCATTAACATCGCTAAACTTCCTCGTCCACGATCGGGACGATCGCTCGATGGCCCCGGGTCATGTTACGGACGACAAGGAAGAAGAAGCGGGCAGTGGCGCGGGAAGGAGCGCTCGCGCTAGGCCCGCGAACATTCATTAAACGTCATCTACCATTGCCATCGGTCATGTTCTGTCTCCTGTCTTCATCGGCTTGCCGTATCGTAACAATATTATGTGGATATAAACCAATATATTTTTTGATGCTGGGAGTTGTGCATTAGGAGTACCCTACTTTATAATAAGCGAGTTAATTGCTCAATAATGTCTAACCAAGCACCATGGCTCCACCTGGGTGGATATTATTGAGCAATTATTTGCTTATTATAAAGTAGACCCTACTTTATAATAAGCAAATAATTGCTCAATAATTGGTGGACGTTACTGTGCAGCTGCTATCATCCTGCAAATATACTTCTCCTTTGGGGATATGCCCTAAATACATTTTGAGTGCACTAGGCTTAATTGATTTCATACTTTGCAGCGACTGCTGAAAATCACCAAGAAAAATTGTTGTACAGTCATGTTTATTTGGTCTTTGTTTTATTTTGCCTCGGTAATATCAGGTCCGGGGGGCACATTGATGATCTGTAAATATGCAAATGCACATATATAAATATATGCTCAATAGTAACGGCAGCACATTTAACACAAACATGAAAAAAGTAGAATGGTGGGTATGATATGCGAATGAAGCAAGTTCATTGATGCAATCTGAGCTTGGAAAAATGAACTCAGCAGCAGTCGGAACGCACTGACAGTATATCCTAAACCAGCACACCTGTGGAGACAGCACTCCATTCTTCACAAAATATTTTGAAGAGCCATGGCAAAAACTCATATTGTAAGCACACTGCAAGAAGTGGTAACGACAGTCCTTTTAATATAAACTGGAAAAAAGTGAATTGGTGGGTATCCTGAAAGGAGACTGTTGATTTGTGTAATTACACCAACAATATACACATACAATGTAAACATATGCTGGGCCTCGCAAACAGTGGAAAGGATTTTGACGCAATCTTCCAGTGTTCCCAGGGCAACATTCAGCCTAAATTAAAAAACAACATGTGTAAGAAAAAACATGCAAGACCACTAGGATCTCATTAAGTATGACACGACTTACATGAAAAGGAAATTTCAAGGAATGAACACCAGAAAAATTTAGACGATGTTAAAGGGACAGAACACTGGAATTTAGGTCTCGATCTTTTTTTGCCGCAGTGGAAAGATGATGTCTAAAATATTTGATTCCATAACAGTTTTGTTAGAAACGCTGTAGAAAATTTTTGCCGGGAATTTTTCGATCAATGCGTGTGCCCGTTTTTATGTAGTCCAATGCTGGAAACCATGAGCAGCGACCGCGATGACGATTGGTGGTCAACAAAAAAGGCGTACCGAAAACAAATATACCTTTCACTCGCTAGACAGTAATCAGACATTTTTTGCGTAGAGTAAGGTCCTTTTCAGTTTCACACTCAATGTTGCTACAATAACGCACGACCTCGCCGACGAAAGTTTTAGTGGGCACTGTCATTGCTTCATTCACGAAATTGCAAACACTGTGGTGCCATCTAGTGGCAAAACCTGAAAGCACACCTCTCGCGGTGCGAAAGCAGGGGTGGTTTTTATTTAAGGACGCACTGGAGAGAGCGCAAAATATAATAAATTTTGGCAAGCACTCCTAGAAGAAAGGAGAGCAAGGTTCAGTTACGAAAATCAGTGATATTTTGTCTGACATGTAGTCACGTGGGGGGCTACACTGAAATTACTAGCGTTTCTCCGCTAGATATTCCTCGGTTGTTTTTATGCGATTTTACATGGCAAATTAAAATTGTAAAGCCTCTTTTCTTTGATATTGTAGTGCTCGATCTGTACTGCATGAGGCAAGATCTTTTTATCTCCACCATAATCTCATGACATATTTTGGCCAGTGTTCTGTCCCTTTAAGAAATGATTAAATTCAGAAAACTGCTGATTACTCCCAAACAAGAGTAAAAGTATAGCAAATTTAAACATTAGAACAGCTATCAAAACCCAAGCCCTTGAATGCCTGCCATATTCGAGAGTAGCAATGAATGAGCGGCTCTTAGTAGTTTTTCACCATCACAAGACAAGGCCGGAACTGTCTCTAGAGCTGCGCTTGGAAGCTGTCCACTTTACTAATAAGAGGCAATGTATACGGTAGGCGGAGGGACTGCCCTGCGAAGTGTTTTATTCGAGTTCAGGCTGTTCTAGACACCCAAAATAGCATCTGATTGCCTCTAGCTTGGCTGCCCCCCCCCCTCCCCCCTATTGAACAACAGGTCCCACACGCATGTTGCTTTCTAGAGGCAAAGAAGCGTCACTGAGTATTTTGCCCGCATGGACGGTTCAGTCATCCTAGCTCGAACTAAATGTCGTGTATTTTTAGCGATGTATGCCCCTAACCGAAACGATAACCGACTGGTAAAATCACCGTCACTAAAATTGCACAATACCAGAAACGAACCCTAACACTTTGTTTGCCAAACAGTAACATCAACTCTCACCATTTTAGCGGTTCTCCCGCACAGTCGTCTGGTGCTTGGCCGAATTTGGGCGCGGGACTACGTGAAGCACACAACAAAAAGGCCGCCATTGCGAGGGAAACACAAACACGCGGAAGAAAAAAAAAACGCAAGCGAACGAACCCCCAAAACAATGCAGCAAGCTGAGGCGGCTGCCACGGCAGTGCTAGCACTGCTGGCGGTGGCGCTAGCGGCGCGGCCGGTGGCGATGGCCGTGTTTACTAGGCTGCCAGCTGATAGTTTTGTTGTTGATTCTCGTTTCGGAACTCTGGCGTTCGTGACTGTGACCACAACGTGAGAAGTCTCTACAAAGTTTAGTCTTCCGCACGTGTTGACATGCATGAAAACAAAAATAAATGTGCCAGTCTATAGCCTAAATAATTTCTACAGAAAAAAAAGAGGACAAAAAATTGAGTAAACGTCTCTCCCCTGTATGAGACTACACATGTGCAATATGTTTGCGTTTATAACTTCAAGTTAAATATACATCCACTCAAAGCATTTAGGCAGTTTACCCAGATTTCTATACACTGAAAGAACAGCCACGAAATAATATCTTCAGAATATCCACTGAATGATTATCTTCATGGAATAATCCTCTCAATATCCACACTATATCGACAAATGACATTGGACATAAGGACCATTTGTGGACATCCTCTGAATATTCATGGTTATCTGGAACTGCCGGAAGTTGGGCTACAAAGCGGACGTATTCCCCCATCCAAGAAATTCCTGCCGCCGCTGCGGCACTGCGCACGATCCTCCTCCGGCAGGCCAACCACCGAAATGTCAGGCGTCATGTATTTTATGTAAGGAAGGCCACCCTACAGGCAGCAGAAGCTGTAAATACCGCTTCATACAATCCACTCTAGCCAAGTCCTCTTCACCAACCACCGACACTGGCAATGACGCGACTGAGACAAACTCCGGACGCCAGTCTCGCCTCCGTGACCATACCCACAGTCGCCGCCAACCTCCTCGGGATCAATCCTTCCCCCCACTCGGAAGCGACAGCCCCTCCAACCGCAGCCGATCCGTTTCCGCCTCACGCAGCCCCCAGGCCAGACCCAAAATTGAACAGGCCAAGACACCGACGCAGGTTGCCTAGAAACCCCCCATACAACTCACCGCCTCGCCTCTCGACTCGCAGGTAAAGAAGGTGGCAGACATAGTAAAGAAACTTCAACTTCAACTAGTTCAAGCGAATGCGAAAATTCGCACCTTAGAATCTGCACAAAGAAACTCTAAGTTGCAACCGCAGCAGGTGGCTCGCGCTCCTGACGCAGTGGTTACGGCGCTCGACTACTGTTCCCAAGGACGCGGGATCGAATCTCGGCCTCGGCGGCCGCTTTAAAGCAAGGCGCCCGGGTGCTGTGCGATGTCAGTGCACGTTAAAGAACCCCAGGTGGTCGAAATTTCCGGGGTCCTCTACTACGGCGTTTCTCATAGCCTGAGTCGCTTTGGGACGTTAAACCCCACAAATCACAAACCTAAGCGCACAAAACGTAAAGATTCTCCTCCCTCTTCATTTGCAGACATCGATGCTAAATTTGAGGCCTCCGCTGCGCGTGTATCCAAATTTGAGGACACCTTACTCCAACTCACTCCCATGATCGACTGGCTCGTACGTAGAGAGTTACGCTATAATGGCAGCAAATATTCAAGCCCTTACGGCCCGCCTCGATGCCATCACGAGCCCACTACAGCCCCCCCCCCCCACCCCAACTCTGCAACCTCTCCAAATCCCGCTGCCTATCCACCATCCATTATTGTCGCCACGCCGGAAAGTGCAGCCTCGCGCACCCGTGCAGGAGGTATTTTAAAATCACCTATGGCGCTCTCGCAGTGCCTCGAACCGTACGCCAAACGTGACGGCTAGTTCCCCCATCATAGTCTGGCAATGGAACTGCAGGGGCTTCAAGGCAAAGCGGCAGGCCTTGGAGCACACCCCAGAGGCCCAGCCGCATACCACTCACAAATAGCACTCCAAGAAATATACACTGACACTAAACTTGTCATTTACGCCGCATAAAACCAGCAAAAAACCCAAAGCCAAAGACCCAACACCGCCATACTGGTCTATCGAATCTAATCGCTAATCAACTGGATTTGAACTACAGGTCCTCCCGAATACCCGATCACAAGCCCCTATTCATATCCTAAATGTCAACAGCCCCCACAGCGACAAGACCACACGAGTTGCCACCCTTATCAGGAAGGCCTGCATGGTCGCAAGCACAGTAATGCTCCTCATACTTGGTGACTATAACGCGCCGCACGAGGAGTGGGGGTTATCCCCACAAAACATGCGGCCGTAAGGAAGCTAAAGTGTGGGAGACCGCCCAGGCACTGGTACTTACACTACTCACCGGCCCCGACAGACCCACCCGCATTCGTAACAGCATCAGAATCAATCCAATCAATCTAATCCAATTCAATCCTGTCCTGACTTCACGTTTGCTTGAAACATCACAGATGCGCGATGAGAAAATCTTGGCATGAACATAGGCAGCGACCATTATGTTATCAGCACGACATTCATAGCCACACACAGCAAAGCCCCTCGGGCACAGTCAAGCCGAGAAGCCATTCTTCTTCTTCTCCCTCGTTGTAATGGCACATATACCCACAGTGGGGGATTGTCCAGAATTCGTTGTAGGTGACATAATATTTTTGATAATGTCGATTTGACTGTATTATATAGATAACCTAATAATTAGGAGCTAGTGTTGCTGAAATAATTTGAAATTTTGAGGCGATGTAATAGAAAGCAATGAAAAAAAAAGGAATAAAATTGTAAATTACTAAAGATAATATTAATAAGAAAAAATACAATTCAGACAGATCAGCGCTAACACAGAAATCTTCCAGTAGCAATATTATAATTATGAAGTAAGCCACACACCGGTTTTAGGGCATACCCTTTGACGGTTGCACCAAAGGAGAGGAGGACAGGAACTGTAAATGGCAATCCTAGGCGAGTAAGAGGTATTTCTAGATAATTTCTTCTCTGAGTAGCATACCTGTGGCAGGAGAGGATGTAATGTTCAATTATTTCCACGTCATTACATGACGCACAAAGATTCGACGGCGGGAATCCAGAGCGACATAAATAAAGATTGAGGGAAGGAATTCTACAACGCATGAGCGTCATGGAAACCTCACATTGCCTCGAGGTACAACATCGGACATTCCAATGGAAATTTAAATGGTTAAAATCCGTAGTCGCAAGGAGTGGCTCATGGCTCAAGGAGTTTAACGTTTGAAACCGTTCAAAACGGGATATATTTAGCAAGATAATATTGGGTACAACAGCGGCAACAGGCCCATTGAGAGCTGAATTTGCTAAATAATCCGCCATTGTATTAGAAGCGATGCCGCAGTGTCCCGGAACCCACTGAAAACGTACTTCCTGTAAATGTATCGGAAGGAAAAACATCAGGGTTTGTTTCAAAAGACGCATTTTCGGACTTTCTAATGTTGCTAAGACTGACAGGCAGTCAGAGAGTATGATTACGTGAGTAACATTACCGGGAACTTTTTGAAGGGCCAAACCAATTGCAAGCAATTCAGCAGTAAATATTGGTGTGTAATTCGGGATCAGTGCAGAAAAACTCCAATCAAGTGCTTGGGAGTAAATCCCTATTGTGGCTTTTTCATTTCGTTGTGAGGCATCTGTGAAAATAGCTACGTGTCGTGGATACTGTAATAGATAATCTTCAAGGTGTCCCTTTATTACCGTGGTAGTCAAGTGTTTTGCTTTAGATGGCAACGACTGGTCAAAGCACAGTGTGGAAGTAGCTTGAACATTGCCAACCCGTCTTACTGACATAAGCGAAACTGCAATTTTGGACAGCAAGGATTGAGTAAATACAAATTGTGGTTGCTTATATTGCGGCCAATGATAATCTAGAAACTGAGATTGGTGTGTAATAAAAATGGGAGAAGCCACTCCACACAGAGGTTCCAGTGCTCGTAAAAAGGTTCGCACAGTGAGCAGCTCAAATCGAGAGTTCAAGTCACGTGCACGGACCTCTAAATAGAGGACTGCATTTGAAACTGTTTTTGGCAACCCCAAACATAGTCTTAAAGTGCGCCTCTCCAGTAGCAACAAAGGTCTTAGTTGGTATTTAGGACTGCCCGAGAAAAGAACACAGCCGAACTCCAGAATTGGTCTCAAATAAGTTTTATAGAGAAACAAAAGAGTATCTCTACGCATACCGAATTTCTTATGGCTAATTTTAGGCTCATGAGTGTTCGTCCGTGCGTGCTTGCGTACGAGAGAAGTGTCACACATCTTCGCGACGTTCCTCGGGATACCATGATATTGTGACATAATCCCCCGGCGATGGCATCGACCATGATCGGGCGTGACGTCATCGTGGCGTCCCACCTGGTCATGTCTAATAACCGGAACTTACGTTATCTTCGTTCTTCTATTCTTTCTTCTATTTTTCCTTCTTCCTTTTCTTCTTCAAGCATCCAGACACGCCCATCATCATGCCATGGAATCATCAACATTGGTAAACTTCCTCGTCCACGATCGGGACGATCACTAAGTGGCCCCTCCTGGTCATGTTACAGATGAGCAAGGAAGAAGAAGTGGGCAGTGACGCGGGCAGGAGCGCTCGCGCTAGGCCTGCTAACATTTTTATTAAACGTCATCTCACGATCATCCAGCATGTTTTCTCTGTTCCCTGTTCTCCTGTTTTTATCGGCTTGCCGCTCATGACAATATATATATATATATATATATATATATATATATATATATATATATATATATATATATATATATATATATATACATATATATTATAAAAGTCTTCTTCCAGGATCCAGAAATATGTGTAAGATGAGGTAGGGGCGCATATATATATATATATATATATATATATATATATATATATATATATATATATATATATATATATATATATATATATATATACAGGGTCTTGAATATTTGGGGGCTGGGATTTAAAAAATTTCTATGCAAAATCTACTGCCCCATTCGAGCTGAAATAACGTTCAAAAAGTAGCACAATATCGTCTACGTTATCTGATAAGTGATTTAACATCGGTACTTGCTTAGATTTCCCGAAATCGAGAAAAAACTGCTCTCGGCGGCGTGCACAATTTTCGCAGAAGAGAGCCGAAAAGCTATTTTGACATGATGCGTCATCTGTCGGGCAGTGAGGCAAGCGCGCCAACGGCCGGGATTTAGCTTGTCTCACCGCTCGAAAGATGACGCATCATGTCAAAATAGCTTTTCGACCCTCGTTTGCAAAAATTGTGCACGCCGCAGAGAGCAGTTTTTTCTCGGTTTCGGAAAATCTAGGCAAGTATCGATGTTAAATCACTTATCAGATAACGTAGACGATATTTTGCTACTTTGTAAAAGTTATTTCAGCTCGAAGTGAGCACTGTGTGGCGCTTCATCTTCCACACGGCTGAACGTGCTGCTTCATCTTCATCCTGCTCTCTCTTGTAGATACCCATCGTCATCGCGGAGTGTGTTTGGCTCCAGTGTGCGACCAAGGCTTCAGGTCTGCAATAAAGCCTGATCCCCTAAGTCCGACCTTCGCGTTACCTTACACGTGGTGGAGGTGCGCCTTGATTTCCCCGTTGCTTCGTCACCTGCATCCACCTGGAGCTTCGTTCTGGCCGCCGTTTGACCCCGACCACCATCGTCATGACTCAAGAGGGCCACTCCGTTATTCCGGCTTATACCAACTCGACTCCAGCTCCCCTTGCCACTTGGACTGTCAGTAGCCGTCAGCGCGACCCGCAGATGTTCGCCGGTCTCCGCGGCGACGACGCTGGTGACTGGCTCGACAGCTACGACCGGGTCAGTGCTTTCAACCGGTGGGACGATTCTTTTAAACTAATTAATGTGTCCTTTTATTTGACGGATGTGGCCAAAACGTGGCTCCTAAGTCATGAATCGACGATTCCGGACTGGGATACCTTTAAACAAAAGTTACGCCAGATTTTCTGCGCTCCTGCTGTTCGCACGGAGTCCGCCAAGAAGAAGCTAGAAGCCCGACTTCAGCGGTCCAATGAGACCTATACCTCTTATATAGAAGATGTTCTTGCACTTTGTCGGCGCATAAATGACACCATGCCAGAGGCCGAGCAGGTTCGGCACGTCCTTAAAGGTATTGGGCCACTCGCCTATAACGCCCTGGCCGTGCAGAACCCTACCACAATCGATGCCATCATATCGACTTGTCAACGCCTTGACGAACTACAGTCAATACGCCTGCAGCCTGATCCCACTTCATTTGGTTTCACTGCCGACGCTGACCTCCGTGCGCATATTCGCGGATTAATTCGTGAAGAGCTCTCGGCTCAAGGTAATTTGTGCCGCCCTGCATCTGAGCCACATCCTTCAAGTGCCGGCCTGCGTAGCATTGTCAAAGAAGAGCTGGCCTCAATGACCTATTCCCCCCCAACATCGGTCGCACCTGCCATCTGTCAGGTACCAACGTACGCCCAGGTGACGTCTTTGCCTCCTGCAGTTGGAGCGCCTACGCCACCGGCGCCTACCACTGCTCATGTCGCTGCATTGGCACCACCTGCCGCGACGCCGACATACTACCCCAGCTGGCGCCCAGCCCGCCCTGCTTGTTATTACTGCGGGTACCGAGGCCATATTTCCCGCTTCTGTCGTCGCAGGCTCCAGAATGAACGCCGTGGCTACGACTCATTTGAAGTAGACTACCCTCCTCGCTTTTCCGGCTCTAACCACCGTTAATTCCCTGATATCCTCGACGTTCATCACCCCCGCCAGAAAGCCCCGCTCCGCCTGCTGGTTACAGGCCTTCAAGACGCCGTTCTCCTTCGCCTTTTCGCCGCTCAATCTCGCCTCTCCGTCAAGCTTCACTAACGACCCCCCGCCTATCGGAAAACTGACCACTGCAGTTTTAGGAGGGAAAACTGCACTCTTCGGCCATCCCAAAAATCCTCCGGAACGTCCCTGGAATATTATTCTAGTGCGGGTTGAAAGTTTATCTGTTGAGGCTTTGGTTGACACGGGCGCCGCTGTTTCTGTGATACACACTGACTTGTGCTCCCGCTTGCGAAAAGTGAAAACGCCTTATGATGGCCCTGAACTCCGTGGAGCTAATGGTGCAATAATTCGGCCTTTTGCCAAGTGTACTGTGCGAATTTTCGTTGATGGTGTCCGCCACCATGTACAATTTGCCGTGATGTCACCGTGCGCTCACCCAATTATTTTAGGCTGAGTTTTTCTGTCTGCCGCATCACCCAGCATTTCGTGTCGCGACAGGGTCATTTACATGAGAGAGCGATCCGTCTTCTGAACTTCCCGAGCCCCGTCATCGCCCGCTTGCCGCTACTAACTCAGTGTTGCCCCCTGGATGCGAACAACTTGTCGCGCTTACTTCTACTGACATTGATAACGGAGATGTGCTAATCGTGCCTTCTGATCGCCATCTGACCCGTGGAATCGCGTTACCACCAAGTCTTGTTCGGTTTGAGCATGGAACAGCGCTTGTCGCTGCTTCGAACACTTCCCCAGAGCCCATTGTGCTCACTAAAGGGACATGTTTTCCTTGTACCCTGGACCTTCACCCGGTGTCCCTCACCACCCTCACCACCCTTACCGCCCCCTCCTCCTCACCAGCAGCTTCTTCCGATGCTTCTCTGTGTTTTCTATGGCACCATCAATCCTGACCTTCCTGCGACTCACCGCCAAGCTTTGCAGGAATTACTTCGAAAACACCAAGCCTCCTTTGATGTCACTTCTCCGACCTTGGGCCGAACGTCTTCTGCACAGCACCGCATTATTACAGAAGGTACTTCTATTGTTAGCCGCCGCCCTTACCGTGTTTCCTTATCAGAACGTAAAATCATAGAAGATAATGTGAATGATATGCTCCGACGAGACATTATTCGGCCCTCAGCTAGTCCCTGGGCATCTCCGGTCGTCTTGGTAAAAAAGAAAGGATGGGTCCGTGCGTTTTTGCGTTGATTACCGCTCACTAACAAAGTCACTCGCAAAGATGTGTACCCTATGCCACGAATTGACGACTCCCTCGACTGTCTTCAGGGCGCCGAATATTTCTCCACTTTGGATTTGCGTTCCGGTTACTGGCAGATACCGATGCACGAAGCCGACAAAGAAAAAACCGCATTCGCTACTCCCGATGGGCTTTACGAATTCAATGTCATGCCTTTTGGACTTTGTAATGCCCCCGCTACGTTTGAGCGCATGATTGACACTGTTCTTAGAAGACTTAAGTGGAAAACATGCTTGTGCTACCTGGACGACATAGTTATTTTCTCTGCGACTTTTTCTGATCATTTATGCCGCCTTGATCAAGTATTAACGTGCCTGGCGTCCGCCGGCCTCCAGCTGAACACAAAAAAGTGTAATTTCGCCAAGAAAGAAATCAAGATATTGGGCCACCTAGTCAGCCACGATGCCATTCGACCCGACCCTGACAAGCTGGCTGCAGTTTTGAACTTTGCACGCCCTCAGCGGACTAAAGAACTACGCAGTTTCCTTGGCCTGTCTTCGTACTTTCGCCGTTTCTTTCGCAATTTCGCTACCATTGCTGCACCGCTCCACCGCCTCCTTACCGACCGTACTACTTTCAATTGGTCCGAAGAATGCGAAAAAGCTTTCCAAACCCTAAAAAATGCCCTCACTTGGGACCCTGTTCTCGCTCACTTCGACGACACTGCTGCCACCATTCTCCACACCGATGCCAGCAGCCTCGGTATCGGCGCCGTACTTCTGCAACGTGATACCACATCTCGGGAAAAGGTAATTGCGTTTGCCAGTCGAACTCTAACACCAGCGGAACGCAACTACACCATCACTGAGCAAGAGTGCCTCGCCGTCGTTTGGGCAGTTCAGAAATTCCGCCCCTACCTCTACGGCCGCCATTTCACGATCGTTACCGATCACCACGCTCTGTGCTGGTTATCAACCCTCAAAAGTTTGACTGGACGCCTGGGCCGTTGGACTCTGCATTTGCAGGAATACCACTTCGATGTCATTTTCAAATCGGGTCGCGAACATCGAGATGTCGATGCTGTTTCCCGCTTCCCTCTCCCAGAATCACCACCTAGTGCTTCTTCGCGTCTTCCTGCGTGCACCCTCGACGTCCCAATGTCGTCCAGAGCTCCAAACATCACCTGTGCTACTGCTGCTGCTGCTCCAGATCGCTACGCCATTATTTCACACCAGCGAGCAGATCCCTACTGTCTTTCCCTAATCAACCTTCTCACCGGTGCTTCTCACCCTCCTACCGCTAGGTTGCGCAGGCAACTCCAAAAGTTCAAACTTGACAACGGCGTGCTCTCCCGTTATATTTATTGCTCTGAAGGCACCCGTTGGGTCCCCATTATTCCGAGAGCGCTTCGCACCCGTATCCTGGCGGCTTTCCACGATGATGCCACAGCCGGTCACTTAGGCTTTCATAAAACTTACCACCGCGTGAAAACCCGTTTCTTCTGGACAGGCCTCGCCTCAAGTGTGGCAAAATACGTCGCCTCTTGTCTGCCATGTCAGCGCCGCAAACGGCCCACTTCTCCTCCTGCTGGCGTACTACAGCCGTTACCTTGCTCTGCTACTCCTTTTGCCGTTGTTGGCATAGACTTATACGGGCCACTTCCATTGTCCGCACGAGGTAATCGCTGAATCGTCACCGCCGTCGACCACCTAACACGCTATGCTGAGACCGCTGCCCTGCCTAATGGCTAAGCACATGAGGTCGCGACCTTCTTTTTGGAATCGCTCGTACTGCGCCATGGCGCCCCTCAAGTGCTTCTCAGCGATCGTGGTCGGACATTTCTGTCGACGATTGTAGCCGAAGTTATTGAGGCCTCAACCACGCATCACAAACTGACCTCCAGCTATCACCCGCAGACCAATGGGTTGACTGAGCGGTTCCACCGCACGCTTTCTGACATGTTGTCTATGTACGTCGACCAAGACCACCGAAACTGGGACGTAATACTTCCTTTTGTTACGTTCGCCTACAATACGGCTGTACAGCGGACCACAGGTTACACCCCGTTTTTCCTCGTTTACGGCCGTTCTCTCGCTACCCTTCTTGACGCCTCTTTCCTTTCTACACATGCCAGTTCCTCATCCTCTCTTCCTGACCAGTTCCTTTCCCGAGTGGCCAAATCTCGCCGGCTTGCTCGCGTCAACACGGAAGCTAGCTAGGAAGACCGCAAGTGCCTCTATGATGCAACCCATCGCCAAGTTTCGTTCCGTCCCGGCGACGAGGTGTTACTTTGGACCCCATTGCGCACTCCTGGCCTTTGTGACAAGTTACAGCACCGTTACATTGGTCCTTACACAGTTCTTGCAAAAACCGCCCAGGTCAACTATCGCGTCTCCCCTGTTTACCCTCCTCCAGACTGCCGTTACCGTGGGACTGAAGTTGTCCACGTTTCACGTATGAAACCTTTTATTCGGCGCAATCCTGCGGACTAATTGCGGCCAGGCTGGCCGCTTCAACTGCGCGGGCGAAATAGTGTGAACACTGTGTGGCGCTTCATCTTCCACACGGCTGAACGTGCTGCTTCATCTTCATCCTGCTCCCTCTTGTAGATACCCATCGTCATCGCGGAGTGTGTTTGGCTGCAGTGTGCGACCAAGGCTTCAGGTCTGCAATAAAGCCTGATCCCCCAAGTCCGACCTTCGCGTTACCTTACAATATGTATATAGTTTTGTTGACGTGTGCACAACGAGCATTAACGGGGCTGCCCGCGGCTCCCATTGCGAAACCTCTTTAGCGTACACGAATTTTAATTCTTAATCCCCTAATCTCTCCTGTAGACTTACGCACTGCTTCATAAACCTGTACACCTGGGTAGACCTGGCGGCCTAAGCGTAGCGTGTCCGACTCTGAATATAAAGGCCCTGTATTATTCCTATTCTCTTCACCCTCCCATCTGAACTGAGAGATCCGAGGTTGTCTTTAGTTGCAAACTGGGCGTGTCACGTGGTCGCTTGACCTCGCACTACCCTACGATAACTGTCTGACCACATCAACTGCTAGATATACGGATATACCACCTACCAAAGCCATGGCCGTTGTTTTACGTTCACAACACCAACAACACCGAAACAGGCACCTGATGTTCTGGATAGCGATGTTTTTTACGTCATCTCTTGAAAAAGGCCCTTGCGATTCAAATGGGAGCTCAGAATATAAATTTGTGTTCTATATGGTAATTCAATTACGGATAATGCGCGTTACAGTAACACTATAGGGCTAGTTTCAGAGTCTGAGAGGATTGAGAGGATAACCGAGAGGATTGGGCCTATAAAGGAGCACTATTCTGTTATCATGTTGAGGGCATCTATTACTTTTAAAAGAATCTGCCTTAGGGAACATAATGTCAAAGATGCAAAAGAAACGAATGCATCAATTCGCAATACAATTCGTAATCGATAAGTTGAACAGCAATACAGCAAATATATCATAGGTGGTCTTGATTCTGCATATTCTGTATCAAAATTATGCCGAACTTATGGTGCTGAAAATAAATCTTCTTAAACATATGCCATATTCTTGAATGGTTAAACAGGATGCAAAACATTCGGATGCTGCGCAAGAGAGAAGAATGCAGCAGAGAGCAAAATAAAGCGTTGTAATGAGAGAAAATTTGCCTCTAAATGTTTCATTTTTTTCCCTTCTCGATGTTTTCTTATCATAGGCAATACACTCGTAATTACACATTGCTTGAAACTAGAAGCTATAGCTAGTGCTTTGCGGAGACAATGTTTAAAGACTGTCATTATCAAATTTCGTGCTGCAAATAATTTTCAACATTCAGTTAATATAAATAGAATGTTGTTCACAAGAAGCACGCATTGTAAAGGAATCCTGTTGCTGCAACTTCCCGCAATGGCTTCAGTCGGCTTCGGCTTCAGTCGAAGACGTCCTGGCCGTGCCTCAAGGCGCACATGTATTTTGGCCGCGGTTTTCGCTCAGGCGGCCGCTAGACGCGTGGTAACGTGAAACGTCGCCAAAAACAGCAGTGCATCGGTGCAGCTGAGCTTTCATGGTGACAATTCGCAAACTGGTCTAGCTACCGCTAAGACTAAACTGCGACCACAGTATGATCCGCGTCGTTGCTTTTGTATTTGCTCGAGCTGCACTGCTAATATTAAGGCGAAAGTCTTTTAGGCTCACATGACTGTTCGTCCGCGCGTGCTTGCGTACGCGAGAAGTGTCACACTTCGCGACGTTCCGCGGGATACCATGATATTGTGACATAATCCTCCGGCGACGGCATCGACCATGATCGGGCGTGACGTCATCATCGCGTCCCACCTGGTCATGTCTAATAACCGGAACTTACGTCATCATGACGTCATGTCCGGCCATGACGGGTCACTTCACCAGGTGATTTACGGATATACAAAGCTTACACAGACTGCGCCTTTCACGTGGTGCTTCCTCGAATGCCGCACCACACAGCGTACAGAAACAGGCGCAGTAAAAAAGGAATCAGCGGCGTTTCGAACAAAGGCTTTCGCTTCGTCGCTATTTAGTGGCCCAAAGTGCCCCCTAGATTTTTTTCCCGAATAGCGTTATCTCTAAAACAATTCCTAAGTGGGTTTGGACTTACCGCCAACGTAACGGATGCCGGAGATGAAATGTGATCGTATCGGATGCCGAAGATGAAATGTCTCGCACGCAGGAGCTTGTGATAACTACTGACCCACAGAAGAAGGAAATTGACCACGAGGAACAGAAGATATAGTCCACCTTGTCATTGTTTGAAAGCGCGTATGTATGCATCCCCTAGCTGGAAAGACGTTTTACACAGTGATCACACAGCTAATTATGCGTATTACTTCGGCTATAGCGGCGGTGGATATTCGGTGGCACACCTTGAACGATTAAGATGCTTTCAGGCACGTTACAAACACTGCGCCCAAAATGCCATTATTCTCGTTTACTTCATTGTGACAATACTGTTTCTTCCTTTCTTTAGAAATTCGGCTCGATACCCAAGACATTTCCAAGCGCACAGGTTGCTCTGTGGCTAAGTCTATCAGGAGCCAGAGTGAATCACGAGCGATAATAACATATCGTCCACAGCCGCTATTTCATGCTGAAAATTGCTGGAGCAAACATTGAACAAATTATTGAGAAACGCAATGTTCACAACCATGTCCACAACCACCTCCGAGTAGTACCTCACCGGTCGTAATCTGCAATTATTACTTGCATGTAACCAATTCTTTAATTCACTCCGTCAGCTAGAATGCGATTTTAACTAGCGTAGTACGTATTACGCTTCAACGCAGTTACAATTCCAGGAACTGTGTAGCAAACGTGATGCTCTGAGCTGGCACTGTGGTAAACCGCTTTAATCTACTGCCTATGCAATGCGCGATCACGGTGAACAAAGTAGAAGTCAGATTTCCCTCTGAATAGTCATATATTAACTTGAAATTTTAACATGCTGACCATTTGGGCTAGTTGGTGTGATTCACACATTGAACCAGCGAAATACACAGAAACACAAGAAAAGAAGTACAAGGGACAGCGCTCGACTAACAACTGAGGTTGAATGTTACTTCAGCGCACCAGCAGCTGCGTATGCATATATGGCTAACGCAAGTCTCCCTGCATATTTTTGAATGCATGGAAACGTGTAGCGATAAAAATTCTATTTTTTTGTTAAGTGCTAAGGAAAACTTGAAGCTGCAAAATATTTTGCTAGCGCTCAAGAAGACGCCTCGACTTGAAGATATAATAAGACGACGCTGGAGTGCGTAGTGGCTCCGCATTTCAGGAAAAGGAGAAAGACCACGC
The DNA here is from genome assembly GCF_055883805.1 of Amblyomma maculatum. Classification (NCBI taxonomy): domain Eukaryota; kingdom Metazoa; phylum Arthropoda; class Arachnida; order Ixodida; family Ixodidae; genus Amblyomma; species Amblyomma maculatum. Next base: position 73,735,435 of record NC_139353.1, read on the forward strand.
GACGATGGGTCGATAAAAAAGGTTGAAAAAACTTCGTACTATTAAGTTCAACGAACCCATATGGGAGCAGTAAACGCTTCTGCACGAAGGTCGTCAAAATAACCGTAAAAGCTAAGAGTCGGCAAGGTACCTACGAAGGGTCTGAAGTGTTGACTAAGTGAAGATGATTTCTTTTGTTGCGAGGGCTTGAAAGTTCATGGAAAAGTGTGCGAGTGTTCCAATTATGTTAGGTATATACTGTGCAGTACAGCTGGCAGTGCCTAACATAAGGGTGAAGCTGCACAGATGGAGGATGACGAAACCAGGCAACGTTTTAAGAGGCAAATCAGTTTTTATTGCTCGTCACATTTTCATTTACAGTGGCAGTACAGGGCGCTCGTTCAAGCTTGGAGAGCCACAAGACAGCGAAATGCACTGCGCGGACAGAAGCACTTGGGTAGACTCGCGCGTACAGCGCGCGGAAGATATGACGATGAACAAATACGAGAAACTTGTGCAAAGGCTTCTATGGATCACAACCGTCGTTCTATAACCCCGGTTTCTATCTAGCCTCCTCCGCGGTTTCAGTACAGTCGTTGCGATTGCTGCGCTATATAATTCGGTGTGGTAAAGTACTTTGCGTGCTTTATATGCGGCGAAGCTGTAGTGGGGTTGTCCTAACATGGTGCAAAATAACGACATGAATTCAGCCCTGTGCAGTTAAGCGCGCCGTGAAAAGCGAACTTTTACGAGACGTCGCAAACATAGCCGGCATCATAACGTCGGCGTCGCGCATAGCTGAGTGCCTAATATTTCAGCGCATGCCTAAGGTAAGTATGCCTTACACAATAACAGAAAAAAAGGAAATCCCCGAACAACCGTTATAAATGGTTCGAAGGTGAAGCTGCGACAGTGCTCTGACCAAATCACTGTTTAGATGCATGTCTTGCGCTCATAATTAAGCGATCTAGTATATTTGGGCCCAAATGGCTTCCTGATGACTGAAATTTCAGGGTAAGCGAGATCTACAGGACGCAATTCCTGCCGCCTTGACGTAATGCCTTGCCGTACAGTGGGTAACTTGGCGCGTCAGGCAAAAGTCGCGTCTTGCACATGTATTCATACAGGGAGTAGGGTTACGGAAAAAATCGTGTGACTCGAAAGGCAACATCCAGGACTGACATCCTATAAAAGGCGCTGATTTACTTTCGAAATGAAGACGGTATATTGGGACTATTAGGCAACAGTGCTTCGTCAATGTGTCGTTCTGAAGCAATGTCTTGCGCGTCTTAAAAATGTGCGTTATACTTCAGACCGACTGCTGTACTAGATGCAAAAGTCAATCTCCGTGTCAGTGCGATCCTTAACCATGACTGGCTTTAATAAGCCAGCATAACAGCAGAACCCTTTCTATCACTCGACCATTACGTATTTTGATAGAGCTATCTTTCTGTAGGTGACAACTTCCCACGATAACTGACCCTTTAAACTTGTAGACGATCGACACTTCATTATGCTTGTCTCTCGTAGCCTCTACCCATTTTACCCAGCTTAGCATCTACCCATCTTAGCATCTACCCAGCAGCTTCATTTTCTATCACTCGACTTCTAGGTGTGACAGCTAGGGGTTAAACCGCGGTACCATTTTCTATTTGTTTTGAGAAGGGAAAAGAATTATCTAGCTGTCGATCATCTACGTGTTACAACATAAGACATCACATTTTTACAACGGCGTAGGCTGGAGTAAGCGTTTCCTCTTTTAAGGATTTTTCATGTTAGCCCGAGCTACTGGGAAACTGTAAATTTTTAAACGCTTGTGTTTTAGACACCCCAGTGGTGCTTGTGCCAAATCATTGTCTCCACTGTGGGGTACGGAAGTGGCAAAAAGCCATTTATAGACGAATGTATACTTACAGACTTCGACAAAAGTTTAGAGCTGATGGGGTTCCCATCTGAGCCGCACGGTGTGGATTGTACTGCATCCCCAATGTCTTAAGTCTCCTGAATGTAAGAATAGTTTTTCTCCTGTCTCATCGAATGGGTGTAACTTCCAAGAGCGCTAAAATTTCCCAACTACAGTGGGCACTAATTAAATGCTTGGCAAAAACCGTACGCACATATATCAGTTTCACTCGTTTAGACCGCGTCACTGAGCTGAGAGTAGCATAGGTATACTGCATTATCGAACCGTCGGCCACCAACAAAACATTCGGGCCTACAGCTCGGTAAATATCCGCCTATCTTTATTTCGCAGCAGTTGGCTCAAACAAATGACAGGCGTGGTTCATTGCAGAACGCTTAGAAGCTGCATTTTTGATGTACGCACTATAGCTTTTAGTTACTTTGACATTGTATTTTTTCTAAGTAGTAAAAACGACGTATTACCATAATCTTATTCGCTTCTCCTGGATATGACCTACACTACTAAAAAAAACCCGAGTCACAATAACCTCATACAAATCCTCTTACTAAACTCGTACAAATACCATAAAATTGCATACTAATCTCAATCAACGTATGAGAAATATATGAGACTGTATGACATATGTATGAGTTTAGTATGAGATTGTATGACATTGGTATGAGTTTAGTATGAGAAATCTGAATGAAGTTATTGTGACTCATACGGGGTTTTTCACTGAGGTGCAGTGAAACAAATTGTCTGCACGAAGGAAGGTAATAGCGACAGACATCTATAAAAGCATACAAGTTCTTTTAGTGTTGAATAATGTGAAATATCAACTTAAAAACGGAGATAGCTGGATAGAAAATTGCAGAAAAAAAAACAAGTGACGCTAGTGGGATACGAACCCACAATATTATGTCCAAACTTTCATTTCTGTTGGTATTTTTGTTGTGTGTAATCTACTCTTGAGGGCGTCCATCAGCGCCACCCTCTTTAATAGCGGCGGTAGCAGTACGTCTTGTATTAGCACGAATGTCATCCGGAACGGGATATAAAGGGAAGAGTGAGAGCTGTGCGAAACGCAATCCGCCTTTTTCACAAGGCCGCTCTGCGCATGCGCGCCTTTCTCCTGGTTGAAAGCAAACCACTAACCACAACCACTAACCGCGATCGGCGAAGCCGGAGCTGATTTCGGAGGCTTTATGTAGTTAATATTCGCGACAGGCGTTTGCGATAGATGGCGGTAGCTGTCAAGAACACACACCGTCATTTCGCTGGCGGCTGCGTCTCTCAAGGACGTTTTCAACCAGTAGAAGACGAATTTTCAAACACTCCCAGAGGGCGCCACTTTTTGCGGAAAAGGCGGATTACTCTACGTATGGAATCAATGCTGTCAACACTGTATGCTCGAATAGAGGACACCGAGAAGGCGTGCGCTATGTTTAGTGGGTATAGCGGTGGGACCACCTTAACCCCTGTCTTGTAGGATGTACGGATTTCACGTGCTTACTCTACACTTGCTTCTAAGTTTGCATTCACGTATAGTACCTTATTTTTGTTTAGTTTGAGAGCCATCATTGTTTGAACTGGGGTTGTATACTGCAACTCTTATATCACGATACGAAAGGTATTTCCCCTCCTTGCTATTAGTCAAGTTCAGTTTGAAGCCTAACCTAGAACGTAACGTTTCTTAGCATCAGTAGACGTTACAGACGCCGACTACGGGTATACACCAAAATAGGGAGTTCGGAAACGGACAGTCACAGTACGCGGTTCTTAGTTTTTTAGTATATGTGCCTGCGCAGTACAGAGCATTGTTACCAGTAGTAGCTGCACTTGTACCAATCGTTACCACACATGCAAGCAACTTCACACACCGCGAAAAATATGGAGCACTTGTACCGCAGCGAGTTTCAACGGTTTAAAAAGAGAGAATGAAATACTATCAAAGCGGCATACAGGATGAACTTTAATTTTTTTCTTTAATTGAAATTTTGAGTCTATGATGTCTCATAAAGAATCTTATTTGTCTTTCCATCACACTTTTAAGCTTTGTTACCGGCGTAATTAACTCCCGTGACCAAATTCTGCGCAGGGGAGCTGTCTCGAAATTTGCGCTTGTACGTGATGTGTACAGAGGCTGCACATGTGCTCAACGTGCTCCAAGCTGAGCAGCATCACCGGTCTGATCAGGTAAGAACCGCTCTAATGCAGCTAGCGGTACTGAATTTTCTGCTCAAAACTTCACTGTCGAAAATGAGTGCCGGGATGGTTTTTCCAGGTTTCGCGTGCCTTTTGCTCTTTAATGGAACGAATACAACACCGAAGTGAGGGTGCGCCTGTGTATGTCGACGCTGTATCAGGGCATATTTGAAAGCACATACAGGGTGTATACATCGGTAGGTGTCTCATATCTGCCATCTGTGCATGAACTCAGGGCTGTGAACGAAGGGAGATGGAAAAGATCTCATCTAGGGAAGTTAGTGCCTAGAACTTCCTGGGCATATGGGACTGCATCTTACGAGAAAACTGTCAAGACGGGCATTAAGAGAAACAATTTTTTTTTGACATGTCCTCTCTTCCTGTCGAGTATGCAACTCGCAGGAGCGCTTTGGCTCGTATGTCGTAACCCCGGAGCAGCATTCTTAGAGCTTAGACCACTCACCACCACCGACCAAGGATCTTGACCGCTCTTGTTTGTGCCGACGCTATCACTGGCTAATCTCTTTAATGAGATTACAACACCAGGTTCTCGCGCGCATAATTCAAACTAGGTTTGGTATAGCGGCTCAAACGCGCCCAGCTGGTCTTTCAAGCTCGCCCGGTAACAGAGAGAGTGATGGGGCCTATGAACACTGACTGACCACGACCTGCTCCAGTGCTTTCACGTACACAAAAAACAACAACAAAAACATTTCAGTGGATTTGAACCAGTCTGTTTCGAACCCCGACTACTCGGGTTCAGTATCCGATAATCGTAATTCCTGAGCAGCCGCGGCAAGTGCTCGCACTCGTTATGACCTTTCATTTCACGAGGCGGCTACCAGACGGCGCCACAAGTAGGGTAAAACTAGTGGCCTTTGAGATCCAGTGTGTCTTCGTGCCGCAGGTGGTCGCGGAGGCCACGGTTAAGCCTCAGCCATTTTAGGCGGAGGCTGCCAGATGGCGCCAATGTGCAGCTGAAACCGGACCTTCCCGTGCTTTCGAACCATAATCGGCCTAATTGAGATACCCCTGCCATTTTTATCTTCGCTCTTAGGTTGCACATGCTCTCGAGCCAAAACGAAATGCATAACAGTCTTCATCATAAAAATTCTGTTTAAGTGTTTTGTATCGCTATAGCCATCACTCCTGGGTTCTTCCTCTCAAAGATTTCCCGTTTCTTCCGAGAACTTCCTCTCTTAGGTTCACCTTCTCTCCTCCATTAGCTTTACTGCTGCTCTGTTCTTCTTCAAAAAGGTTCTTCCTTGCTCATCTCTACCAACACCACAACGGACGTCGGACAAGTAGCATCCTTGAGGGAAGTGGTGATAACTGGCGCAGTAAATACTAACCGTTTGAAATGAACAGGGTGAAGGTGGTAGGCGGTCGTTAGTAGTAAAATGCACCTAAAGCGGGAACGCTTTGTCTACCTCGCCAAATTCTACGACCACTGCTGCTTCTGGTCACACGTCAAAGAAATGTATATTTGCTTCACTTGAGCGTTTGGAGCGAGTACCATCAGTGCGGCAAAGTCGTAACGAGTGAGGACATTGTGGACAAGGATAGAAACAATAAATTACAGTGGGGCTGATTCTCTTAGCCGTACGCTATTCTTTCAGCAACAGTAACGAAATTTTGACGTCATATCTTAGCAGCAAACAAAGCTCGCTGTTCCCGCGCGCGTGTCGAGAAGGGCACCTGTTCCGTGTTTCTTCGTCTCTATCCTTGTGGCGCCGAAACAAGGAGGATCAGTACCAACTCGCCCATTTCTCTACCCTTTTGAGAAGAGCACATTGACTGGCTACAGTGAAGAGGTACTCTCTGCTTGCCCTGTTCGTTCTAAGTGTGTTTGACGCCGTTCACTTCTATGTGATCTTTCATTATCCTTACAATACGTGCACACTACAGCAGTGTTTGTCTTCTCTACAAGATGACCGCTATTCTATGGGAGCCACTGAGAGCCAGGATGATGAATACCATTCACAAGGTTGCTAGTTTTAAGTGGGCTTGAAGATTGAAACAATCATAGGCGACAGAGCAGAATCGAATGCGTGATCCGCTGAAGCCATATGCTGCTCATATGTACGGGTTCCCGCAGAAGTTTCTTGGCTACTGAAGCCGAGAGAAAGACTAAGTTTTTTCTCTTCAGAGCAGCGCCACCTGAAGTGGGTTCTAGAGGCAGATTACTTATAGGCATCTGCAGATCACGCCTCTGACTTGGTTGCGGAATACTTTGGTTGCAAAGTATTAGGGTCTTAATGACTTGCGGTTTTCGGGAAACTTCTGCGGTCACCCTGAAAATCTTCCTGTGCCTCCCTTCTCTTAGGCGCACTTTTATAATCTCCGTGCAACTTTCAGCGATAAGTTCAGCTATGTAAATGTGCGAGCAGTATGAACACATTACGACTGTATGAGAAATCCAGGTAACTACCGCATACTGTGCTGTGACTCAAGTGGTATATCTAGAAGCGCGCCTTAGTCAACGGCCTCGAAAAAATGGTAACGTTTTCAATGGCCGTGTTTTCTTTTCATTCATAGGCTGCCAGTACCAAATGGTTGTAAGAAAAGTTTTCGGAGGTTAGGCGCATCATTTGCACAGAGCCTTAATGGAGCCAACGAAAAAATTACCACCTACTGAAGAAATACGGCGGAGTGTCGGTGCTACATCGGTATCTTGCGGCAAGGCCGTGCACGTGTGAACAGCAAGTCATTTTAACGCGGTCACGTCGTTAGTCTTCGCTGTAGTTTATTGACACGGTCACTCGCCATGCAGCGTCCTTGGCTTATTTCGAATGAATTTAGCGTCCGAAAGAGCACATTATTTCCGCACAAGTAGAGCCGTTTTTGTTCCTTGTGTATCTTTTGAATCATATATTTTCAGTGTAATCACCGCCGATAGATGAGATTAAGGTCACACACGCGTAAGCGGAAGTGATCCCAATCACATTCAATATGCTAATTGCATGAGCGGCGGAAAGCGATCACGATAATCGATGACCGGCTAAAAACACACGTCCCCCAGATAGCATGGTCAAGGCAGGAGGTCAAGCCAAAAAAGTCTCAAACCGAAAGGAAGGTTGGATTGAGGGAATGGGCCGTCATGAAAGCGAGATGAAGTTTCGTGATGAACAGTTTCAAGGTTGAATGAATTTTCTTACTTCACACGCGCAAATAATGCAAGGAGTTTTCGCCAAAGACAGGTCTGGTCGTGCGTTATGTCAAAACGTCCCCAAGTCTGATTTTGAACGGCACTTACACTTGGTTCAAGCTTTCGCAGCGTGACCCCCAAAACGAATGCGCTGCTAAAAGGGGGGACGTGTAGCAGAGTACCACGGCTCCAGTGAGGCCTTGTAGTGGGCAGCAGCGTGTCCAGTTCAAGGCGTCGCCGCGGAATAAGGGGGAGAGTGTTTAGAGTCGTCGGGTGGGGGCAGTGCATGTTAGATGACTATCGCGGGACCCGGAGCCGGCTTGTAGCGCTGGTGGAAGTGGTTCTCCTTCTGCCTCCACTGGAGTGCCTTCATCCTCAGCTGGTCGTGCACACTGCGCCTGATGAGCTGCGCCTCACGACGCTTAGCCGCCACATGTTTGGACCAACGGTCTTCGCGCACTGGCAGTCCAAACTCCTGTCAGGATGGAAAAAGGAACTTTTTATTTTAGTGTGCATAGGTGACAGACATATGCAAAACTAGCGTTCGCGTAATGTATTTTGTGTGCTAGCTGCATTAGGGCGTGCGGAGTTTTTTTTTTTTTTGCCGTCTGAATGACAATTATTTTGAGTTCTAAAAACCCAAGGCAGCAATCGTTCTAGAGCCAAGAGATGCATGGTAACCGGATACTTGCAAACTCTTGAGCGACGTGCGTAGGATGAAAGGTTTGCTGTATTTAAGCCTCCTCAAAACACAATGACGCAAGCAAGCAACGAGGAAAAAAAGAGCGAAACGTGAACGTACTGAAAACGAGTTAGCAGCACTGAGAAACGAAAAGTTTTACGGGGCAATAACCTCACACGATCTCATCAAATCACATAGACTCTCATACGATGTACATAATTATCATAAAATATCTTCCATAATTTATGTTAATGTACAAGAAACTACCCCTTCATGGATCACTGCCTTGTCGTGGCGGAGGGGCTTGCGAAACTCGATGAAGTCGTGAGCTCTGCTGTGTAGGGCCACCCAAGATAGACAGGTCACGGCAGAGAGTTCTGACAAAATGTGATTCACTGGAGAAGGTAATGGCAACCCACTCCAGTATTTCCTGCCAAGAAAACCCTATGGCCAGTCACAATACCATTAGAAAGCGTTTGACTGCGTAGATCACAGCAGATTGTGGCAAGCTCTCCAAGAGATGGGAGTTCCAATTCACCTCATCTGTCTCCTCAGGAACCTTTATGAAGGGCAAGAGGCCACAGTCAGAACTGGGCATGGTCTTACTGATTGGTTTCCGATTGAGAAAGGGGTGAGGCAAGGCTGCATACTGTCGCCCTGCCTATTTAACCTATATGCAGAGTGCATCATGAGGAAGGCCGGTCTGGACGAGTCTTCAGTTGGAGTGAAGATTGCTGGAAAACGTATCAACAACCTTAGATATGCGGATGATACCACTTTAATGGCAGAAAGTGAAGTGGAACTCAAGAGACTTCTGATGCGCGTACAAGAAGAGAGTGAGAAGTTTGGGCTTAAACTGAACATTAAAAAGACGAAGATCATGGTGTCTTGCCCTATCAAGTCCTGGAGCATCAATGGACAAGAAGTGGAAGCTGTGACAGATTTTCTGTTCTTGGGCGCCAAGATTACCTCGGAAGGAGACTGCAGCCATGAAATTAGGAGACGCCTGCTTCTGGGAAAGAGAGCAATGGTTAGCCTTGACCGCCTAGTAAAGAGCAGAGACATTAGTCTGCCAACCAAGATCCGTATAACCCGTGCTATGGTCCTTCCAGTTGTGATGTATGGATGCGAGAGTTGGACTGTGAAAAAGGCTGACCGCCGAAGAATTGACGCGTTTGAATTGTGGTGCTGGCGAAGACTCTTAAGAGTTCCTTGGACTGCCAGAAGATCAAATCAGTCGATATTGTCGACCATAAACCCTGACTGCTCATTGGAGGGTCAAATTCTAAAGTTAAAGCTCAGCTACTTTGGTCATCTGATGAGAAGAGAGGAGTCGCTGGAGAAGGATTTGATGTTGGGAAAGGTTGAGGGTCGCCGGAGAAGGGGTAGGCAGCGAACGCGATGGTTAGATGGCATTCTCGAGGCATTGCAGATGAAGCTATGTGATGTTAAGAAGATAGTGAGAGACCGGAAAGCGTGGCGTGACATGGTCCATAGGGTCACGAAGAGTCGGACACGACTGAACGCCTGAACTGAACAAGAAACTATGAGATCTTACGCAATTATATGCGACTTGTATGTGATTTCTTACGTGAATTGAGTGAGACTGTGTGAGAAAATGTGAGGTTATTGCCTCATACAATTTTTTCAGAACCGAAGCGCAGACATTATCCCTACTGAAAAAGCGCAAGTTCTACGGGGCAGTAACTTCACGCAATCTCATCAAATCGCATAGACTCTCATACGGTGCACACCATTATCATAAAATATCTCCCATAGTTTATGATAATGTGCAAGAGGCTATGAGATCATATGCAATTATATGCGACTTGTACGCGATTTCGTATGCAAACTGAGTGAGGTTGTGTGAGAAAATGTGAGGTTATAGGCTCATACAATTTTTTCACTAGGGTAAAGAAACAATTTATGCTCGGAAGGAAACAAAATGAAGGCACGAAAAAAACAACAACAAATACATCAAGAGAGCAAAAAAAACAACAACAACGTAGGAACAATTGGAAAACAAATGAAAATAGCGGAAAAGAATTGCACGTTTGCAAAGTGGACAGCGAAAAGAGGCGACTAAAAGACCATAGTGACCATGGCTCATTTGGCTTTATACCTTTCCGTGTTCTCGCCATGGTCTCGGTGGCGGAAGTTGACTTCCGGTCGCCACGGCCCTCTCAGTTCGTCGGTGTGCCTTCGCGGGTGTAGCGGGCGTCGATGACGCGGTCACAGCGGTCCGCTTTGCGCCCGCTGCTTCCGGTCTGTCCTCCTCCTCGTCCTCGTCGTCTCCATCCGGGTCGTCCTCGTCGCTCTGGCTGCTACTTTCGCTGCTGCCCGGGTCTTCCTCCTCCCGCCGTTCTTGGTGTGTGCCGTCGCTGCGCTCTTCGGCTGAGCGGTCTCCGCTGCCATCTTCTCCTCCGCCACTCACGGTCCTGCGGGCAGTGTTGAAGCCATTTTAGCCGCTACACAGGCCCAATGGTAAGGTCAGGGTATTGAACCGATTGGGGATTGCTAAACTGAAAACCCACACCGCAATGAGTCACCTCTCTTAATTCCGTTGCCCGAATTTATGCATCTACAATGACGCATGTTACAATGCGTGAATGGAGGGTTGAATAGGCATCTCTCGTTAAATACTGCTGTCACTAAATCTTTTATTTGCCATTTTTGTCGTCCGAAGTGATGGGTAAAGCATTACTACATATGTGGTGTTAGGGTACGACAGCTAAATAATTTGTAACAGAATATCTTCTCTCACGCGGTTTTTATCTCAGCCATCCTAGCGATATTAGTGTCGTCGAGAATTAATAAACAGCAAGTAAGGTTTGAATGAAATATATTTGTTTTCAAGATATTGTATAAGAACTGTAGGGTAACAAACGGCGAATAAACGATTATATTCAATATTTTCCAAGCTGCAAATGACATACACCGAACGTCGAGCTCACATACGACCGGTGGTGGAAATCTAAGCAGAGATCGCACGTGTAAATAGAAGTTCGATTATAATTTATTAATGCTCATATATGCGAATATCACGTGGCGATGCATGCATGCCAATGTCTTAAGTAGCATCATAACAACGAGCTAACTCACCCTTCAAATCAAGCATTTGCGTTCTCCCACCTCTAAGGTTAAGGAGCCTCACGCGGGCTAAAATTACTGAACAAAACAGACTTAAGCGACTTACTGTCGGAAAGAACCACCGACCCGTGAAAGCAATAGCTGGATCCTATAGTCTCCTCGCAGGCATTTCATCCCACAGCAGCCAGTTCGCCACTCCGAGCAAAAATGTTAGTGCCCATTACAAAAGCTGTGGGCACTCGGTGGCTCTGTAATCGAACTCAACATCTCTCGCACGCAAGTCGATTAAATGGTTTAAAAATGTTGTGGCTTGATTGAAACTTTTATGTTGCCATAAAATTCGGCGGCGAATAGAAATAATAAAAAAGGGCCGCGAATTCAAAGTTATGGTATTCCAAGTAGAAAGTGGATGGGCTGAAGAAAGAAGCTAGGCAAAGAAAGGAGATGTTGTTTATCTTTGTGTCATACTGGTTTTTGAATTTCCTTATAAACAAGTCTGTGTAATTAAACTACATACTTCATTCACAGTCTAAATGAGGCATGGTCTAGATACGGCGACACCAAATAGGACACGAGGTACGTAGTTAAAATTGACAATTTTCTAAGCCAGCTAATATGATAGCACAAATGAAGCATAATTTCTACGCGGCAACCTACTAGAGAACGTTGAGTGCTCGAACGGTTTAAATACTCATTGACATGGTTAAATACCGCTTCGTTAATACTGAGGAATAAAAGGACAAATGCCATTTAAGAGTTGTTATAGGAACGAACTAACATTACTAAGGCAGTTTAGAAGGGTCTCAAGAAGCGAATACCTGTGCAGCGTGCGTTGCATGTGGGGGAAGAGAGCCCGTAATTCATAAATTGCTGTCCGCCCATAGATGCGCAGAGATTACCGTATTTTTGGACATAACTCGAGATAGAAAACGGCAAGTACCCCTCGAAGTAGGCCTGCAACAAACGGCTTGGAGCGATTCTCATGGCGTCGTGCATAATCCCTTTAGATCTGCTATAGCGAGACAATACAGCTGAAGAGAGGGGGGGCTCACCTCAGCTTAATCGTATAAACCGCGGTGTCATGCAAATCGACGGACTCCATTGTCAGAATTAAGGGGCGAATTTGAGGGGCATCTGCTGCTTTTTTCTTGACTTGTACGACTACAGCTGTGTATTAAAGCGGCTCGTGCCAGGTTTAAAACACTGAGATTATTACATCGATTTTCGGAGAGGAAATGCTGGGTTCAGTTCAGTTCAGGCGTTCAGTCGTGTCCGACACTTCGTCACCCTATAGATCATATCACGCCACGCTTTCCGGTCTCTCACTATCTTCCTAACATCACATAATTTCATCTGCAGTGCCTCGAGGATGCCATCTAACCATCGCGTTCGCTGCCTACCCCTTCTCCGGCGACCCTCAACCTTTCCCAACATCAAATCTTTCTCCAGCGACTCACGCACCATTAAAACAACACTGCTCGGCGAAAACGCATCACGCAATGCTTGTACTTCCCTAGTGAAAAAAGCCGTATGAGTCACAATAACCTCATACAGATTTCTAATACTAAACTCATACAAATGTCCTACAATCTTATTTATTTCTCATAGGATGAACGAGATTTGTATGAGATGATATGAAATTTGTACGAGTTTAGGATGAGTTCCAGTCGGAAAAAACTACAGAAAATTTTCTGATGTTACGACAGAATTTCTGTGCGGTTTTTGACGGGAAACCTGTTGTGACAACAGAACATTCTGTAGTAACATCAGAAATGTCTGATGTTACAAACGGAAAATGCTACAGAACTACAGACAACAGAAATATACTACAGAAAAACTACAGAACTACAGAGAAGTACTACAGAAAAATCTGATGGTTACAACAGAACTACAGGATATTTTGTCGTATTTTTGACACAGTTCTGTAGTTTTTTTCGACGAATAACCTCATACAAATTCTCATACTAAATTTAGTATCAGAATTTGTATGAGGTTATTGGGACTCATACGGTTTTTTTCACTAGGGTTAGGGTCATGAAGAAAAACAAAATACGGGGTGCGATTGCTCATCTGAATGGAAACTCCAGCTTAAAGTGCAGCTGAAGCGATTTTAGAATTGAACTGAATTAAACGACTCTAATTTGTACAGGCTCATGATAATTAAATAATGCCAAGTCGTTTTGCGCAAGCATATAAATTGACGCCGTAACCGCTCAATAAATCTGTTTAGGCATTCATGCTTCTCCGCAGCACACGATGTCATTGATGATGACGTCATCTGCATAGGTGATGCGTTTCCAACGCAGAAACGCTTGTATTCTGATAGGAAAGCAACGCCAACGAATATAAAGTCCTCGAGGCATTGCTTGACGACTGACATAAGGGATTGGACAAAAGCAGTTTAAATTGAAACGTAGTACCAAGAAGTTTCTCCGCATCGATTTGCTGCTTTGAGGAGAAGCCTAAATATCGACATGACGTTTAATAGCGTGTTACGTGATATACTCAAATGACAGCGCAAAATCACTTTGTGAGCTTAGTCTAAAAGTTTCGTTATTCTAATGCTTGCATGACGCGAAATTCTTGAAAAAACAAGAACAACGTTTCAGCTTTCTTTGAACGGAAAGAATAGAATCACGAGGATGCATTCATGCTCCCTCTGCATGCATAATCAGGCTCGGTTTTGGGGTTTAACGTCCCAAAGCGACCCAGGCTATGAAAGACACCATATAGTGGAGCGTTTAGGAAATTTCTACCACCAAATTTCGAATAATTACACTTTGACCAAAACGAAAGACGAGGCATGCAGTAACAGAATGTTTTCTGCAAAACGGTGCCTAATAAGCTTTTGGCGCAAGACTGCACGTTCAGCGCCCAACACGCAATGTAGCATTTGCATGCCCAAGCGTTAGCTGTATCAGACAGCACTTTTGACCACTGTGGTAGCAGTATATATATATATATATATATATATATATATACATATATATATATATATATATATATATATATATATATATATATATATATATATATATATATATATATATATATATATATATATATATATATATATATATATATATATAGCTTTAGAAAGTACTGAATGACGTTATTATTTCAAAGGCACGTGGGCCATCACCCGACTAAACAGCATCGCCACGCGGACAAACTTCTGGTTACTGAAATTACGGAATCTGAGGCCATAGGATGCAAGTGAGCCATGGGAACATGAAGCCAAGATCACAAATTACACGTGCTGCAGAAGAAACATTTTATGCACTGTTCTTAAGGTCATGCACTACATAATCATAGGACTTCATATTAAATGAAATGGTGCGTTGAAAATAGCTTAAGGGGTCATGAGTAAATACACCACACTTCGGGAGCCTCGCGCAAGACAGCGAACAGATGCAACCTTGGGTGTTGACACTTAAGATGTGTTTAGCTTTCAATTATTTACATAATTTCCTCTAACTTCCCTACACCATTAACGAAAAATTTTCCCTATAAATTGGAGTTGGTTGCTAGCTAGAGGGCTTGCAAGGAGGATTATAGTGCGCTAAGGTTCCAGTTATCATCTATTTTATCAACACGTCTCGATATCTATTGCAGAATACAACTTAAATAAGTGTTGTTGTTGTTGTGGCTGTAGGAAGAAAAAAAGAAAAAGCACGGGCCTGCTACTGGCTCTGTAGCTGAGCCACCTCCGCTGCCTCGTGCAGACAAGAGAGAAAATAGAGAAGAAAGAAAAGGAAGAGAGAGAGAGAAAGACGCGCGCCGCAACAAAGCCGTCGTCCACCACCACCGAAGCGGTGGTGGGTGCAATGACGGCCTACAACAGATAAAAATCAGTGGCTGGCTAGCCCCCGCAGAAATTGATAACTATAGATAGTGTTAGGTGGTGCGTGTATTACACCGCTGAAGAATGAACACAATCAATTTTTATCATTTCGCGATGGCAAACAAGCCAGATATATTCAAATCATAGCGCTTTTTATTTGTTCTGACGGATAGCTCTTTATTTGGATAACCAAAAGCACTAACAATCGGCAACTTTCTGTCGCAGAGCAACTGCGTGTGTCGGTTACTGCAGAGTTACGCTAAAATCACAGTTTTCTTCCTCTTCATCAGGACTCAAAAAGTTGTGAGGGTCGGTGATAGGTACGCTTTACAGCAGCGACGAAACAAGCAAACTAATATAAAAACCTAAAACTTGCATTTCAAGAGCCGGCAAAGCGCTTTCAAGTATTTATTTAGCACTCGTAACACTGCCACCAACCCCACACATTTGAGAGACGAGTTGTCTCTAATTTCTCGCGCTAATTTTCGAAAAGGGCATGCAGCATGCTCATATATAGATCAAATAGGCATTTGACATTCATACACATCCAAGAATTCGAAAGACGACAAGGGGCATCTTACTCACACTGGGGGACGCGTGTCATCGTATCCATTGTATCCTAGGATAGTCGACAGTATACGGCACACACTCCACGTCACGGAAAGGTATGAGACTAATTGTTCTCTAATTGAAATTTAAGAAACGCTCTGCATGCGGCTTCTGGCTGCACACTGTCCCAGGATTTCAGGCACTCGCCTGTATGTGAGTTCTCTTGAGGCGTGCTGGCGCTGTTCCTTCTTGCGGTCGACCTCCTTCCGGTCTGCTCCACGCTGCTTCAGCGTCAGGTACGAAGTCGGCAGAGGAAGAAGGGCATCGAGCTCTTTCTGCACGGATACACAGAGTAGACGTCCGTTGATTACCGGGAGGCCTCACGAACCATCCGAGATGAAACGCTAGTTCTTCAAGCAACGGAAATCATTTCGATGTAAACAAAGCTGCGCCGGAGACCGCGTCTGCGTGCGACGTCGACTGCGTTCATGCGTACGCTCGGTAATTCCGTCTGACTGCAGGGGATAATTACTCAAAGCGCGCGCCACCGAATAGACTGTAGAGAAGACTTGAAACATGTTCGCAGATCACAGACCTCAATTGCATTTATTGTTTTTTTTTCAGGTGTAGAAGAAAACATTGCACGTGCGGTCGATACGCTATGTATTTTTAATGAGCCGTCATCTCTTCCACGGAGATCCGGTGCTCCGCATACGTGACCCGCAGCCCAAGCGTTATGTACAATGCCACTTTTGTACGCGTATCTTGCGAAGCAGTTGCCTCTTCCAAATGACTTCAAACGGCGCTTTATTAACCAGGGTTCAAACGGTCCGCATCTCTTTGGTCGCGCTAATTAATCGAAGTTTCCCCGCAGTCTCGGGTGACTCTGGATGAGCTGTTTTTTTCTTCAGGTAAACTTAGATTAAAGGCAGTCAGCCTATGCCTAATGGGCACTCAGCAGTGTGATACTCGGGTATAATTAATCCATAGCCCATTCCTGCGGGTTTTATTTGGTTTACAGGGAAGGGCGGACAGTAGCCCTTTCTTATTTATTTTTCTTTCCACATCGCCCTCGGCGCTAACAGCCCGGCAATAAAAATGGCACGGCGTCCTTTTAACCGAGAAAAAAGCAGATAGTTGGCTTTCCTAAGCTTTTACGACAACATTGTGACACCGCCGAGGAGGTTGGGCCCAAAAGGAGAAAAGCAGCGCCAAGAGACATCCGTTCATTTAGCATCCACAGTGGAGCTTATAGCAAACTAAATAAATACTGCTTCTGCGAGCGTTGATGTACCTGCCTGCCGAGGTTGCCACGCTATCTCTTTGTTAAACAGCTGCAGGCGTAAGGCAGTTCCAGTTATTTGCTGGTCACTGACGCTCATCACCGTCGTTGCAATGCCCTGAGGGCTTGTTACGGTGGGTAGATATCGTCTATATTTACCATGGCCACTGTCCCTGTAAGGGGTTGTAACAGGCTGGTTTTTCGAATTTCATCATCAGCGTGCCTATTAACATTTCCATTGAGCCTTGAGTCTAGGTGAGGAAGGAGAAATCTGTTGCTTCTTTATGTCAGCTGTCTCTGTTAAATGGTATGGGTCAGTTCACAGAGATGAACTGAACGCTTCTCCAAGTTGGCAGGACTGCAAGCCATTTTGAACATGATCGAAACAATTCGAGATGGTTGGCATCCTGGTGGCTGAGTTTTGAACAGCTATATAGGAAGAGGTTTATATTTATGTATTGTCGGGGACACATCAAAATCTGTGATCGCTTGTGTTTTTCCGTTTTTCTTTTTTTCGCACATGTAGGTCTAAAATGTGCAGGCACGAGAACTAGGCAACGAAAAAGTCTCCAGTAAGGACCTAATTTCATTCTGAATTACATTTGAAGAGTCTTTGCATGAATGATGTAACCATAGGAAACTTTCTGGGCGAAATACAAAAAACAAAAAATATACTCGCTACTCATAATTTCAGGATAACAGTTGACTGCATGTAAATAGAGTTCTCTCTCTCATCTTCATTAACACTGTGTTTTATTTGGGGAAGCGGCTCATCATCTCTGCTTTGCGACACGCCTTCGGGTGATGCAGCCCCGGCGGAGAAACCATTACCACGACTAAGAAAAAAACATAAATCCCGCTGCTGCGTTCACGGCGGGCTCAGTGTTTGCTTTCCCAGAGGGCGAGCTCTTGCGAATTGCACATGGCCCCGTGCCATCCATTAAACAACATCTGCGCTGGGTCTTCTGCGTCTCGCTCGGTGAGGCCACTCTTTGATCAGGACATTTGAATACACATATCGCGTAATTATGCGACGCATGCTAGCACGCTGTGTCCATCGCAGCAACAAATATCCAATAATGCCATTGAAACAGATTAGTTATCAAGCTTCACTCATTTGCCCGCGGAAACACAAATGTCTTTGTTGCGTGTATGTGGAGTAGAAGCGAGTTATGTTTCACTGTAGCTAATTGGAGTTTTTATTTTTCGCCTATTTTTGATTTATTATCGTTTCGTTATCTGAAACCACTCCATATCCGTTGATAAAACAATACCCAAAGGCTTTTGGAAGTTATATTTTAGCAATCCTTATCTGGACGCATATAAAAAAAAAATGCAATGAAAAGTTATGCGAAGAATGATGCCATACCTTGCTTTCGAGGGGGCTACTACTTTTGGCGCAGTACACACATTTGTACCGAGAAAATTCACGAGCGGCGTCGAAAGAAACGCGCACTAGGAAATAGCGACTAAAATTCTCATTAACCTACGCACACGCCCGGGTGTCAGAGGGAAACCTAAATTCTCCACGACATACTCACACCAAGTGGAATACACAATGATTTTCTGAAAATAAAATACGAAAAGTTGGGGGCGTTGAATGCAGGAAACGTCAAAAACTATATATATTATGAGGATTTAAGGTTCGACGCATTATTCATCCTTTGTTAATAACTCGGCAAATCTCCCGAGGAGTGTTTGCTTCTTAGGCGTGTAGCGGGTCTCTTGCAGTGTCGATGCAAATATTAATTGTCGTAGGTCCTGCTTCGAAATAATTTAGAGCGCTGTCGATGCATGACGAGCCGCAGGGCATGAAACAGTATAGAATATGCCATGAGCTCTAAGATATTGACAAAGAGAGTACTGCCAGAATAATAAAGAGTCTACAGCGTGCAAATTGATGTCTGTGATCATTCGTAGAGTACATAATGCATGCGCCTAGGATGCATGCACGATTGATCGAACTTACTGCCTCCGGATAGCTGAACGTTTCGTACAGCAGCTTGTACACTGTGTCCCACCCAGACGAGGTCGCCTTCGATCCGTTGCTTTTTGGAAGAGAGCTCGCCTGTGACGTCACCTCTTCCTTGGTGTCATTTCTCGGCTCTGAAGTCTGTGAAAATAGAAAAGAAATGGTATATAAAGATATTGTTTGCGCTGAGCTTCGAACAGACTGATGTTAATCCGGATAATAATTCCAAATTATTTCTTGTTGTCACTTCGCGAGCAGATTTTCACGAACAAATCAACGACCTGAAAGCATCACTCAGCAAGTAGCAGAGCCAGCAAAACATTAAAACAACAACTGATATGAAGCGTGATTACACGTCGATGTAATTCTGCTAGCGCATTTGTTGAAGACAATGTATGTAATAAAAAGGGGGGCTACTATCGACAGATTGTTCTGATGGTACATCATAGCCCACTAACATAAATTTTCAACAAAGTAATTAATCTCACGTGGTGGTGACAATGCCGAAGGCAAGGACAGACAAGCATGACACTGAAAGGAACTCTAATGGGATGACTGGGAATGGGAATGGGATATAGCAGCAGTCATGATCGGCGGTCGTTGAACTACAAACCTCTGTTGCACTCGGTGTGCTCAATTTAATTTCGATGAAGAAACATCTACATAAGTGTCCTGAAGCTCCTATCGCTATGCGGGTCGTACTGAGCGCTGGGAAGTAAGAAATAAGAAGAGAAACAACATATAAAGACAACGCGAAAATATCAAAACAAGGAAAAAAAAAATCATCCGAAAGGACGTGTTTCTAGACCACACCCCCCCATTCTTCGTGGAAATGAAAGCGATGCATACTCGTTTCTGCCTAAACGCCAGACAGGCGCCATTTCAGGATGGGTTTGAGGGAGCTAATGAAAGGGTACATCGGTTAATAAATATCATAGCCTCTTATCCTCAAAACAAAAAGAAATGCAGACACTGAGGTGAAAGAGAGGGCAGGTTGTCTGGCGCCTTACTCTCGAAGGCAGCTGAGGTCCGTTCAAAATTAACGCAGGTTAAGGGGCCCTTGCCTCTTTTTATTTTCACAATGGTCTACGCGCACTGCCTGGGGATTCGCGATAAAGTTCTGCATGTCTTGGGCTACAAAGAGTGCGATAAAGCCCGGTCTCCGCGGCACTGAGCGTGAACAAAGAGCACCGAAGAGCACAAGGTAATTCTGCGCGCAGTAATAAAAATGATATGGCCGCATGCCAACAGCTGCAAAGAATACAATGATTTGAGGCATTATTTTGAAGTATAGGCTATTACAAAGACTGAAGTAAATAAGGTCAATGTAAAAGGAAATATAAAATAAACCCGGGTTCTAGGAGGTTACAAAGAGCAAATTAAAAGTCAAGAACTTCAGAAATATTTTAGAATAGTAGTATTGGCGGATCCTTGATGGACACATCGACCAGAGCTGGATCCACTATGGTAGCGCCAGTACTATGGTTTTTCTAGATATTTTTGAAGTTCCTACTGCTTTATAGCATTCTAGAACCCATTTATATTGTCTGTGATTAAGATGGCATGACCTCATTATATTAGTGCTTGCAATTAATTACCTTTATATTAATTAGTTCGCTTTTTTTTTTTGTGTGTTCTTAGTGCGGCCAAAGACGCGTTCACGCACTGGCCAATTTCAGTGTCATGCACTATGCTCTGGGCCATAATAACCCAGGCCTCCCCATTTTCGGAATCTCCATTACAGTGCTTTTGGCCATGATGGGCCAGGTCAACGCAATGGAGCTCTGGAATACCGGTCATCTGTGGCCGTGATGTTTAGTTTGGCTTGGAAGGGTACACTCACGGGCGATCTCCCACTATCGAGCCAAGATAAAGCAAAAAACCAGTCGATAAGGACAGTGATATATTTCTCACAATGAGCGTGCATATGATTAAGTATGGAGATGTGTTTCTTGAAAACATTAACATCGAGTGACTCTCAGAAGACTGCCTAAAATATTTGTCATTTGCCCATATCACGCCAAAAATAATGAGGTTTCTAGAGGACATTGATTTGCGTTAGGTGCTGCGCCTTTGTTCCGCGCTATAATTGTTCTGTCTTAATAATCTGGATGTTTAAGTTTCAGCGAATGATAATTTGCAACAAAGTGCTAGGGCAGCACGTGACAGCAGAAAGCCAGGTGGACAGCGCAGATTAGCAAGCTTGCAGGAATACGGTGACGTGATCCTACTGTGAAAAGGCATATTTGAATATATTTACGTATTACTGGTTTAATCGCGTATAGTAGGTAATGACTTCCACTTTTCCAAGGATGGTTGGCGCCATTGGGAACGCTTTAACAGCGTGTTCTGGTCTGACTGAGACGGTGGTAATACCCGTGGCGCTGAACGATTTGTCCACCTGTTTCCTAATATTTTAATTAATTAATGTTTTAATGAAAAAAGTTGTTCAATTCGCTATTGGTGTCATTTGCCTCCGGGATGTTCTCCTTTACACGCCTTGCACTTCACAGTTCTCCTAATGAAAAACCAAAAGTTCTACGGGGCAATAACCTCATAAAATCTTATTAATCACATAGACTCTAACACGGGGCACATCATTTTCATAAAATATCGTACATAATTTATGATAATGTAAAAGAGACTATATGTGACTTGTATGTGATTTCTTATGTGAATTGAGTGAGATTGTGTAAGAAAATGTGAGATTATTGCCTCATACAGTTTTTTCAGTAGGGTCACGCATAGCACTCATTGGGGAAGGTAATACCAGTCATAAAATTTGGATACACAAACGTGGTCAGCTTACTCGTATGCTAAGCGATATGTCGCATTCCTTTCGGAGCTTCTGTATTGAATGCAGCACACGCAGGTGTCATCGCAATGCGCGGGAGAGATAGTGGTTCTCTGTTACAAACTGCTCCTCTCTTTAGATGATTTGAACAATTACAACTGCAAACTGGAATAAAGCTGGAAAACTGAAATTCTAAACTAAAATTAAAAAAAAAAAAAACCGTCTGCTTGCAAACATGCTTCACAATCGTCTTACATCAACTCATTGCGCCCCAACTAGGTTTTTAAAAGATCGTAAAATATGCTTCGAAACTTGAAAACAATGGCTAAAATTATCGTTCGGTTGTGTTATCTACCGCAGGTTTTGAAACTCTAGTTCAAATTTTTACTTGACTTAGCAAGAACTATGCTGTCAAAGTGATAAATGTGATAACGACGGCGCCCAAGTGGGAAGCGCTCTTCCAGCTCACCTTTATCCTCTGAAGGGTAAGATATGATAGCGGCTTATTGCCTTCTGGCGGGATGCATCGGCATTTAGAGGTCGCAGTAGAAACGCAGTGTACATTTCTAAAGCCGCTTAAAAATTTACAAAGCGGAAGCGCCATCTTTCTCAAAAACTACATATTTAGCCTCGATGGAGTGCCGGCGCCACAGGATTTTTGCGATACGTTTCCGACTCGTCCTTGAAACCTTACTTTCAAACTAGCGTATAAGGCGACGACTTTTCACGTAAGATCGCTTTTGAATAGCGACATATCGTTTCAGCAAGGCGCACTAGCTGAAAAATGGTTATTCACGGCTTGCACGCGATCTAAAACAGCTAGGGATGATAGTCCTCCACTACGGCGTCTCTCATAGCCTGAGTTGCTTTGGGACCTTAAACCCCACCAACCAAAACCAACCAAAACCAGAAAATGAAAGCACGAAACGCTAGGTGCAATCTGGTGTAAAACAGCATTAAGGCCGATCGCTCGAAGAAGACTCGCTGCCCTGTTAAAGCTCACTCTTACTGCATCAACTGCTATTTCATCTGCCTGTTCTCCCCAGCCCCTCTGAGCGACAAATTATATCCTACTTGCGTTACCATGCATGCAGTGTACGCGATCATGGGCTTGTGGTATACAGTTTTTGGTTTGAAATTACACAGGCCTTCCTTATTATAGAAATGAACATCGACTTGGGTCCCTGTTCAGATCAGCAGTTCAAATGTAAAAGCAATTTTAAAATAAAGCGTGGAAGCGTGGATTTTAAAATAAAGCGTTTTACTTGCAGCAAAGGTGGCACATACCTTGCTCGCATCCGATGTGAACAGGGGGCATCGATAGCTGTGTCACCGAGCCGCATACTTATCAAATATAAGAAAAGCTCTTCATAATTATGTGGAGAAACCTTAGGCCTGCGCGAAGGTTCATTATGCCTAGAACAGACCGATTAAGCGATTTGGTGTGATTCGCATGATAGACATTTGTGCTGGGCAACGCCCAGCATAGAAATCGTGCACGATTACAAATACTAGCCAATATCTTTATTCTAGCTCGTGTGACACCCCATAAGGGGGATACAAGGTAAAGCGATAGAAGGAAGATGGCTGTACAGTATGAAAGAGCACTGAACAAGGGTAGAACATTGCCTCGGTTTGCGAACTGATTGAGGCTCAACACAATCACCGCATGAGTTGTGCCTCGTAAATTCTGAGCTACAGGAAATATCAGTGTTCAGTCGGTCGTTATTAGCGGACTGATTATGAATACAAATTTGTTTTACTCGTTTCTTGACGTGCGCGGTAATATAATATATGTAATAAGCCTTACTTCAGACCAATTTCAAGGTTCTAAGTATGATGTCATTTTCAACCTTTCGCTTCGCAGCCGGCCCTGCTTTTGCTCAAACGCAGGTAATTTGGGTCATTCAGCTTACCTATACCGAGAGCTTCCTCTTTCAGCTTTTTCTGTGTGTAAAGTGCCAGTTGACGAAATAAATTGATTAAATTTCATTAGAATAAAGGAGGAGCTTTTTTATCTGCTCTACATTGCTATTCAGCTTCCGTGTATAATGTCGTTCGGGCCTTTATGGACATAATTATTCATGAACGAATGGCTAGCAAACCCGCTTGAACGTTTGTCTATAATAAGCACAGGACACAGTTATGCTGCAATTTGCGGAAAATCTTCATTCTGGGGTGTCGCTAACCACGGTAAACAAGCTAGAGCCCTCAACGCAAGCGTTGTTTACGCCTATATCATGCGGCATTTCTAATCAAATACCTCCTGGAACAACGCCTTCCTGGTTAGACATCCTTGAATCCTCGCGTTTCCGTATACAATGAGCTTAGTTAAGTCCCCTCCTAGGAGAATGCCGGTGAAAGTCTTGGAAGATCTTGGTGCGACAAATTTGCATATGCCCAGGTGCGCGTAGAGAGGATTGTTTGGTCGATGAGGCCTACTTTCACCGACTACACGATCCGGACGCAAATAGGAACGGGCTCAATTATGTCCGAACACACTGTGCAAGTTCCTACCCCTGCCATCCCTGCGGAGTACATGCATAGCGGGTTTTAGCGAAACGATTAGCGGTTCACGCACCACAATTTTTATTTAGAGATCCCGAGTGCTGAAATTTCGGAAACTTTGAAAGTGGGCTATGAATATACTAAGTTCTTCCCGGCATCGACATCTGTTAGCGACCCTTTGCCGTAGCAGTATACGTGTGAAACACCCCTAGAGCCTGTCTACACCATCTGTAGACATTACAGGTGCTACTTGAGCTCTCTTTCGAAGCGAGAGCCCCTAAAAAGGACCCTTATTGATAATCTGCCGTTATAACCTTGAGCTGGATGTCGGGAGACTGGAATATTATCAAAGCGGCATCAGCGCTAACGTCGCCTACTTTACCGAAGAGGTGCTGTATGCTATTCCAAATATGTAATCCTTTACAAGATATACAATTTATCACAAATGCTATAAATCTCGCGTGACCGGATGCCATCATGATTACCGGAACCAACCACTAGCATCTCTCATGGCCTATATCGCTTGGGGACGCTAAATCTAATATAGTATAACATAGCGTAAATTATTACCCCGCCAGGAATGAGAAATTGTCAAGTCTGTCTCGGCTATTTCTGCACAGAATGCAGATGGTGACCATATATAGATATGTCCACTATTTGCCTGCTCATATCTCTTTTCTATTCATTTTTATTTCACATCAACGAGCAATAGGCCATTGCATCACCAACCGTGGTGTGAAGCGGCTAGCTCTTCGCCCAGCACAACGTAGCACCCGTGTACTAGGGTCTTTATACATATGTACAGCCTTTATCAAAAGTTTACAGCCCAGAGGATTTGTTTTTAATTCGTACAATATGACTTCTGTAATAATCATGGAAGTCCTACCCATTGGAGAGGGTAGGACGAAATAGCTTCTTGCCTTCAGCAAGTATGGAAACCAGGGAATGCATTACGACCCACATAGCATCACTCAGCAGTAGATTCTCTGGGCTGTAAATTTTTGATAAAGGCTGTATACCTCTGTACACTTCCAGACTTATTTGCGTACCTGAAGAGCTGGTGGGTTTAACCCGGATGCAGATCATTGTGAATGAAATATGCCACAAGATCTTTCGAATTTGTCCAATGGGATGTGCGTGGAAGTAACGTACCATAGACAGATAACAGCGTTTAGTCCACTCGCACAACCGCTGTTGGCCACGGATACCCTGGAACATCTCCACCGGCCCAACTACCCTATTTCCGCGGCAGCTGCCCAGTGACCCCAAAGTTACCGCTATCATGCACTTTGGCGATGGCCTAGATGCCTTATGGGTTTATGCATTCACTCTCCCTCTTTCCGACTGGTTTTTGTTGGTCGACAACGGTGACTGGAGACTGTAATGTTTTCGGGACAGAAATATGCCAGACGAAAGCCTTGACTTCATCACAGGAGGCGGTCATTCAGGCGCTGTCTATGTTCGGAAACACGTGCGCACTTCGATAAGCCTGAGGTATGGAGCATATTGCAGCGGTCGCACTATAGGTAAGCAATTAGGGCGCACTTATATCCCGCTGATGGTGTTGGCGTCTTTCACCACCGTGCAATTCCGCCGCAGCAAAGGAAAACGCTGAGTATCGATCTTCGCAGCCGTCTCTGAGCCGTGAATATTTTAGCGCCTCTTGGCCGCACGTGTAGGCAAGATTGATTGGGCGCCTCACCGCTGAGGCGAATCTGGCTCGCGCTGAGAGGGGGTCATTTTTGGAGCCCGGAACACCGTCGCGATCGTTATCAATGTCTCAGCAGAGATACCATAACGCCGTACGAGATGATGAGAGATAAAATGAAGGTATATTGTTGGCTATGCTAAGGAAGATACCGTTCTGCCGGTTTATATATTTTTCCCGTCCCTTTACGAAGGTCGCATTTGTGCCAATACAGCTTCAGATGGATATGTTTGTACGACACAGCATCACACTGCAGAAAACTGTGGGCAAAGCACACCGCTGCGAGGCGAGGATTTACCACTTTAACCACTGGAAATATGATACATGCTCCCAGAGAGGAGTTGAACTTCGCCCCTTTTTCGTCTGTTCTGCACCTCTGCCTCTGGCCGACAGAATGAAAGATCTCAGGGTTCTTGATATCAGTTTAGGCCGAATGTGAATACATGCAGCTATGTTAGGAGTACCGGCTTCACCCCTTCCCCGCATCTTCCTCACGAGAATACGTAAGTAGTAATATGACCAAGGATTTACACTTTGGCTAATACCAATATGCCACTGTAATTACAAGACATCCATTTTATGTATGGCCCAGTCGATTGGACATTTTGTATTTCTGCCCTCCGCGGTTCCTTAGCCACCGTCTGCTTTTGCGAAGCACAGTGGCAGTAATGCAGTAATACATTTTGCATCCGTCAAAATGCAGCTTCCACAGCAGAGTATAGATTCCGGCAGTGGGCGACGCGTAGCCAGTCTCCGCAGCAGGTATATTTGCTTTTGTTCAGAAAAGCGCTAATGTGTAATACTCGGCCGTCGCCGCTGCCACATGTAAAGGAAACATTACAAAACGGCTCTTGAAGCATGCGCAATGACTACGTTGTTGACGGCCAGATAAGCGCTCTAAGTGCGATGGGCCATAGTCCTCTCTACTCGCGAACAAAGAGACAAACGAAACAATAAAAACAGCCTAGGTCCGTCGAAAACAGCTTGCCGTATGCTTGCCAAGCCTAACATAAAGCACTCGCAGCCCTGCCGACACGTAAAGAGAAACACGCTCGGAAGCCAACCCCAGCACAAGGCTCGGAACAGGCGCGTGTGTGGAGTCACGTACGGAGCACGGTGCAGTCTGCGGGTCGATGCCGATAGCACGCAGCAGTGGCCCGGCACCGACACGCGAGTCTCACTCTCGTTTGGGCCAGCGGTTCGTTCCAACAAACAACGGGCAGAAAGGCATTTCGCTTTCTGTTACACTCGTCCCCCCCCCCCCCCCCCCCCCCCCCCCCCCCCCCCCCCTTTCTCCCTTCCCCTTCGCCTCACTCGCGATCACGAACAGCGCTCAAAGAAAATGCTCAGATACATACCCCGCAGTACGACAAATATAAGAGCCTATAAACACATAGTTCTGCATTGCTGATAATGAAGACAGATGTTGAACACAAGCACAGAAAATGGAATAAGCTGTGCAAGGACAGCCTCGAGGGTTCATAACTCATCTTTTTTTTTTATACGCTTAAAGAGCCAGGCGGCCATACATGATGGTAAATCAATCGGGTGTATGTTTGTTCGATTTAATTCATCATGAAAGGAAAGACGGTCGAAAACATTAGAATGGAACAGGCGTAGAGAGTAATGATAAGACGTGAATAGAATGACATATGTAAAGTATATGAACAGCAGCTTCTGGTAAATTTCGCAAGTGGGTGGCGTTTTCTTTCAACTCAAAAGACTTCCCGCTGTGGTCTCGATCTGCATAATTTCTACGGGTAGCCTTACTTGAGTTGATTGATCACATTAGCCCTCAGTTTGTTGAAGGGGAAAAAATTGTGCTCAATATGAATATTTAAAAAAATAATCTTCGAAGCTATAAAAGTCATCACTTCGTCAAGTCATCAATGCACTAAAGAGTGGTTGGTTGGTTTGTGGGGTTTAACGTCCCAAAGCAACTCAGGCTATGAGAGACGCCGTAGTGGAGGACTCCGGAAATTTCGACCACCTGGGGGAGAGTGGCTTTGTGGCCTTATCCGTGCCGCAATTTGCTGATCTGTCGTTTCATCATACTTTGGCCTGAATGCATTTCTCGTTACTTAATAAATTGACTTACAAAAATGGAAAGACATATATCTGCCAAAGGTATCAGTGAACACCTGATCAGCTCTGTAAGGGTAAGAAGGGAGGTGGTTGTGAAAGAAGAAATGGAGAAAGAGGTATGGCAGGAGGGGCTAATTATTGTTGACCACCTGGAATTCTTTAATATGCACTGACATCCTACAGAACACGGATGCCTTCGCGCTTCTTAACCATCGAAAGGCATGCGCCGTGGTATAGTTAGAACTCGGGTACAGTATTTTACCTGCTGTATCTGTTTTGTAACTGTTTTCATTGTTATTATAACTGTTTACCTCTACAAAGACAACGGCATTTAAGGAATATAGTGCGATAAGTATGTTCAAAAATCCTCCATAGACATACTCTTTAAAACAGTATAGACACGTAATTTTGTTCGCATTTTCTCTTCGTTAATGGTAAGGAAGACGTATCTCTACGTCGATTACCATGCGTTTTTCGCGATTGAGCGCTAAATAATGTACAGTTGAATTTCTCATCAGTATCTGTTCCAACAGCTGATTACTACGACGTCGATTTTAAGTATAGGTCACGTGACGCATGAAAAAAATGGCCGCGGATTAGCTTCGGTTAAATCTAGTATGAAGGAAGGCTGAAGCTTGGTTACACGTGGTAAAGGTCTTTATTCAGTGGAAAATGTTTCTTTGGTTACGGCTAGAAAGAGACTCCGGTGATCCGTAAAGAGGTTCGTCTTAGTTGGAACTTGGCGTATTCCGAGTCCGTGGCGTGGTTACGCACTCGATATTGATGACAGCGATCATGTGTCTCGCCACGCAGCTGCTCACGCGTTAAGTTACTTCCACAACAGTTGATCTTTGACCTTGACTTTGAACTTGACGTTTGGGGGGGGGGGGGGAACACAGCTACACAAAGTGGTCGTGGCTTAAATCCCAACTTGACCCCGAAGATGTTTGAAGGTCATCGGAAGCACACGGTGACCTTTGATCTATTTCCTTTAATGAAGCTATCGCTTCAAAACAGTGGGGGTTTAAATGACTTGAACCTAGTGATAGAGCGAAAGCTGTGAGCGTTTTCAGTCCGCGGCCTTTTCATAATTTTTGTTATAATTGGTTCACAGGAAAGGAAAGGCGCAGTATCTGTCACACTTGTTCTGTGTTCCCCTAAACCCTCACTGCATGGCAATGTTTAAGGTTTCGACCTTCAAAGTTTTTCAAGGTCAAATTTTCTTCCATGCTGAAAACATGGCGTATTGAAGCTTTCGGTTCAAAACTGCGACGTAAACGCTGCTTCACTTAATAGGACTCCTGCTCTCGACGAAGGCTAGCTGTAAGGTTGTGATGATTTAATACGACGAATACGTGATTATATACCCCAAGTTCCCTCTTCTCTCACGTGGTCTAGACTTCATTCTGACGTCGCAGCATCGCTCAGCTGTTGAAACCGAAATCGGAGCAAGTGAGAAAAAAAAGTTCGATTACAAATTATTTAAGGTCGACGGTAAACCTTTCTAGATGACGTGCTCATAACATTGTCTTACTCCTCATTACAAGGATTAAAACATGGAACTGAATATTCTTTGTCTATCTATACTTCATCAACACGCGATGTCAGTAGTCTAAAATATTACATGTGCGCCTTTTAGCGATAGCCGTCAGCGCCAAGAACGTGACATCGCAGCGGGAACCGAGGATATCCATTAACGGTTCGATCACACCCGCAAGTAAAAGCCAATCAACCAGAGGCACTACACCAAGGACGCCGAGTGCAGAACGAAGAGCCAAATGGCCCGCCAGCGAAGTTTATACCATACGTGACTATCAACGGACGCAGTCATCCACTACATAATTTGGTGCATGTTCTAGCATAGTTTTATCACTTAATAACCTCGTAAAGGGGCCCGTAACATTGTTCCGCAACGTGATCATTGGCGTCATCTTTTTAGGGGCTGTTAACGCAGGTATAAACGACCTGTTATTGCGACCTGGTACTGGTGCTGTGCTTATAACTTTTGCATTAAAAGCTTAACCTACGGCGAAAAGGTAGGAAGGCAACGTTCGTTGTTGCCTCGATTAACAGCCGTGCAAAAAAACAAGGGGCCTGTCCGGGGTTATGTTTTTCGTAATTGTAAGTGCCTTGGTCTTCTCCCCGGCAACGTAACCGTACATTTTATGTAGTTGCCCTTATGACGAGAAATAATCGCTTAGGGATATTGATGTCCTGTTTCAAGTCCGCAATTTCGAAATTGAGCATCCGCTCATTGGTAACAAAGTACAATCAGCAGGTAGTGGCAAATGCAGTGTGACCGTTGATGGTTACTTTACGCCGAATTAGCTACTTTACGACCCTTTCTGACAATTAGGTTTGGTTTAGTTTATAGGATTTAACGTCCGAAAGTGACTCAGGCTATGGGAGACGCCGTTTTTGGAGGGCTCGGAAGATTTTTACCACCTGCAGTTTTTTAACATGCATTGACATCGCACAGCACACGGGCGCCGATCTTTCGCCTCCATTGGAAAGCAGCCGTTACAGAAGGGATTCGATCCCGCGTCCTTGGCACATCATGGCATGCATCGAACGAATCTTGCGATTGTATAGAAAGCGCATTTATGCGCGAGGCGCCGCAGCGCCGAATTCGGGCACTTGATCGCTTCATGGATGGCTCAGGCACATTTGACGTGCAGAAGCGTTTGCGTCAAGGAAGGAAACCAACACATCGAAGGCAAACTCCGATGAACTTAGGCGACACCCCAGCGCGCGCCGAAAGATGTGGGTGAAGGAAGCAGAGTTTGAGATCTCACCGTGCACGACGGCATCACTAAGCTCCTATGCATGACTGAAGAGCTTTGGGAAGAAACTCAACTTTTTATCATCAAGTCATCGACAACGTCACCATTTGCATAAGAGGCCTTTTACCTCTGCATTTGGCTCCTTTAATTTCGTGGAAGTCTCGAAGTGCAGTTAGTTATCCAGCGACGTCAAAAATTCAAAACTATGGGTTGAGCGGCTGACTACGGAGTTCTTGAGCTTCAGTGATGCTAAAAATTTGACTTTACCGCCAAAGAAAATCGTGCTGGCTTTACACTTCTGACCACCGCTGCACGTTTACTGCAGGTAAGGATGTTATATGAGGCGGTGGTGGAGGCAAAGACGTATCGATGGACGTCTTACCCGACAGGCACTATGTTGATCACCACGTGAAACCTTAAACTATAGGGTTGAAAAAAAAAATCGGCGATTACTTCACCTCTGTAAATGTTAGTCCAGAATAACTTCACATGTTTTTTGTCTCTGAAAGATTCACACATTCGCCATAAAAGTATGACATTAAATTCCTTTTCAGTTGACCGTTAACCTCCAAATTAGGAGCCTCAACAGTAAATTTCGACGTTTGAAGACTGTTCTCGAAAGAGGTACGTATGTACAGTGCGTCGCATATTGGATGATTTAAAATTCTGAAGGTTGAAGACATTGCATTCCGCTACGCCGGCAGGAGACAAATACGGCGAAGAAAAATATTTCTTCTTTAATTTTAGCCCCGCCGCGGTGGTGCAGCGGTGGTGGCGCTGGACTGCTGTGCCCAAGTATGCGAGATCGACCGCGGCGGCCACTTTTCGACGGAGGTGCTGTGCGATGTCAGTGCACGTTAATGGTCCCCAGGTGGTCGAAATTTCCAGAGTCCTCCACTAAGGCGACTCTCATAGCCTGAGTTGCTTTGGGACAGTAAACTCCATAAGCCATAAACCATCATTCACAATTCCACAATGCATGCGAAAACATTGTATGTATGTGACAGTAAAGAAGAATTAAAAAAATATATCTCGCTGGAATGATTTGTGAAATGAGCAAAAAAAAAAAGGAATATTTGTTTCTTTGCAAAGAAAGAAAGCTATCTTCATAACGCACTTTTCCGAGTTTAGTGTCGAAAGTATACCCTTTCAAAACTTACTCCTTACGGCCCCCTTATACTAGTACGCTTAGAAATTTCAATAAACAATTCTTCAAGTATTATGAAAATCCTAAGCAGGGCTAGTCACCCTTACGGAAGAAACAATAATGTACACCCGCCTCCCCCAGGTGACCATTCAAACCAAATTCCAGCTTCGCAGGCAAGTACAGAGGTGAGGGAAACACGATTCTGGTGTGCACTGCGAAATCTGTATTGAATGAGGTGCTTTTAGCAGTGATCGGTAAAATGAATGTCAATAAAATCGGTAAAATTAATATCCATTATATCGATACTTTCGAACATAATAATCGCGTGAAAGAGACTATCAATAGCACTACTGCCAAAAAACTATACTCGATGTTACCAATCGAACTACTGATACAGATACCCTGATGCGTAGTAGTATTACTATTAGTAGTATTAGTGATAGCAGTATCGATAGCACCACAGGGAGTCCTAGTAGCAATAACACTACTGGCTGTTCTGTGGATAAAAATACTGCTTTTGAGCTGTTATCTCGCCACAAATTTGCGATGTCAGGCTATTGATGATACCCAGTTCAAGTAGTTTATGAACAATGCGTTAGGGAATAAATTAAATTTCGTGATTAAATACCTGATGAGTTCGTACTCAAAACGTAATAGTTACGCCACCCAAAGAAATATACTGGTTGATGATTTTCATTTTAAATAACTTTTTGTAACGGCTTCTTTTTCAGTGCAGCTGAACGTTTCAACTCTATAACCATCTGTTAACCAATCATACCGTTAGAGAAACCAAGCATGTCAACGGCTTGCCTATCAGCTTGCTGCTGGCATCTCAAGTGATGACTCCAGACGTTAATACGCGGATGTAATGCTTGTTCTGGTAAAGACGTTGCTCGAATGCACGAGTACTTCTGGGACAATTCAGAAGGCGGTGTACGCTGTGAAGCATTGTAAAGGACTTTAGGAATCTAAGGGATTGCTCTTCCTTTCCCCTGCATGTAGTTCCAGGTAACGACTAACCAATCGCTCTGCGTTACATGATGCAATTGAGAACCCCTGTTTCTGTCTCTTATAGCGCCGAAGATGTCGGCTTCCTGCGGTGACTTTAATGCCATTTAGGGAACCAGAAGCGTTTTTTGAACAATGCTGTGCCTGCGAGTTTCGTAGCACTGGCAGTTACCTGGCTAGTGCAATCTATATCATCACCGTGTTGACGCCGAGCGTTCTGTACAAGCTTGCTCGGCAAAACCTTCATTTTCTTTTGCTTAGAAAACAGCAGCTAGACTCTTAAAAACACGGATGCAGACAGGCATACCCGCTGAAAAAATGCGACAAGATTTAGGCTCAGGAGTAGGCGCGTCGAGTGTTGCGTCTCCTGTAACTGTTGCCATCCCAAATAAGACAACCGGGAAATTGACACATTATCCAGTAGCTCTAAGTTGGGTTCATGTGCAGCGCTCCGCGATAACGGACAGTAAAGTCATATAGTTACCGCCACTTCTACACCACACACAAGGCAAACCTTTCTGCTGCATTAAGATCACGAGCGTAATTTTAAACTATCGATCGTAGTTTACATAGTACTACCGGTGATACTAGCAATAACACTACCCGCACTACCAGCGGAACTATCGATAAAACTGCTGATAGTTTTTATTAACCATCTATAATTCAATATGAGCTCAAATATTGATAGGATTGATGGCCACATTGTCAGCTCTGCATCATTAGCTTTGAGGCATTCCGGCTTTATTTCCATTTTATTTAGTATTGCGGCCAGTACACACATAAAAACAAGTAGTAGCGGTTTAAAACGGTTGAACTGAATTTGGCTACCATTAGCATGGTTTGGCATAATTTTTTTTGCGTTGCACTCAAACTGGGAACCAACTTATTCGCCAAAGTAAAATCTTAAGGCCAAGTCGTCAAAGTTAAAGGTTATGCTCAAATAGCCACAACTGAAGTCTATCACTGGTATATCACCCTCTCTGATTTAGTTGATGGACGGGTTTATTCTTGCTTCCACCTTGAAGATTAGGCTGAAGGTCACACAGACGGATCTATACGGTGGTCGATATTTTGCACTGAGTAGAGCTAACGCTATAACAAGATATAAGCGTTATATCATTAACAATAATTTATGTAGGCACTTTAAATGCGATATTGGTGCCTATGCACCTCACGAAAAAAATGTTGTTACTATCAAATAATTTTCCTTGGAATATTGGCAATGACCGCCAGAATATTGGCAATGGCTGCTGCACACCGCGACGCCCTGTTTGCATAGTGCTACTTGGAATGGCTTAGCTGGGCGTGGCCTTTTATTATTCATTTCAATATTACAACACATAATGGCGTAATAGAGCCAAACGATATTATTTCTGACGATGGTCTGAGAGGTACGAACTGGAATTACACCCTAGAATAGTTGTTACAAAATGAAATGAACGTTCGAACAACAACAACAGCAGTTCAAAGTGCTGCGCCTAGTAGGGCTCGAGCAGAAAATTTTACACATTGAAAAGTTCACTAACATATTTCTAACAGCAGAAGGCATTATCGTTACACTATGCTGTTCAGTTGCTCGTCCGTTCACTGCGTACAGGCGGGAGATGGCACGAGTGTAGACGTCGAGACCCGTGGATCGAGAATTGAATTAGCACTACGCTCCTCCTTAAGGCGAGTGCAACGAAAACTAACTGGGTGCTGATTTCTTTTCGAACGCCACGCTTGTTCTGGCTACTGTTGCTCCTGCTTGTTTGCTCATTGAATAGACTGATGCTGTTCGCTTCATCAACATTGTTGTGTCTGAAGAATTCAATTATTCAGCTGTAAGTAGTGTTGCACTTTTGGAAGCCAGCGTTCTTCTGTCGACCGCTCATCTAGTTCGTATCCACCGTGTACTTTATTTTGCTTGATGGTTGTTAAATTAGCGGAACGAAATAAGTAGCCCAGGCTGGTATCTTTCCATGTAGGAAGGCTGCTTTGTGAGGGTGCATGTTGTGGAAATTTAAAAATGCACTGGACCAAGCTAAATCTATTACAGGGTAGCCGGAGCATGCTCGCGGTACTGGGGACAGTTGGGAGATCGGTGCACGTCTCTAGTAGAAACAACTCAGGTGGCAAGATTAGATCATTTAGGTTGTTACAACGGCATGAGGAGGGGAGCGAGTTGCTCGGCGTCATTCCTGGCTAGTACAATGTAAACACAATTTTTTGCGCCTCGGTTCATTTCTTGGGTTTCTCATGATGGAAGTTACACAACGTCCTCGGCAACGTTGGCGATGAATTATCTATAATTCATAGTAACTATATTACTACGTTGCTGTTTTTCAGTAAATATTGTAGAGCTAAGTACGAGTGCTTACTGAAATAGGGGGCGGGGGGGGGGGGGGTATTGACTTACTCATAATAGAACGAATTTCTCCTAAGCGTATACGTATGCCTCGTGCAAATAAATAACCTCTGACGACGCAAGTGGCGTTATGAGAACTCATATGAATGAGAACTAGTTTATAAAATTTCATTGTCGTCAGCTCATATTTTTCTTATATGTCGTAGTGACGTACAATTTGGTTATTTGTAACTTAAATTACTTCCTTTCATTTTGGTCCTCATGATCAAATGACTTACAGAAGAGGAGTGGTCAAGAAGGAAGTCGTATATTAAAAATGCAGATCACAGAATAAGCTCTCACGAAGAGCTCTCCTCTGTGACAGCAAGTCGGGC
Source organism: Amblyomma maculatum (assembly GCF_055883805.1). Taxonomy (NCBI): domain Eukaryota; kingdom Metazoa; phylum Arthropoda; class Arachnida; order Ixodida; family Ixodidae; genus Amblyomma; species Amblyomma maculatum. Next base: position 73,770,843 of record NC_139353.1, read on the forward strand.
CACTGGCGCAGCTGTCCAATGACACAAAACTACAACGATAAATGCAAATGAGATACCGCCCAATATCCACATAGACTGTAAGTAATAAATCGCCGTAACGCAATTGTCGTCCTCACGAGTACTGTTGGTCATTGCAATTCGCTATTGAACAGGAGGTAGCAAGATAGAATCCTGCCGCACAAGTGAAGACAACATACAAAAACAAAATTCAGTGTCTTGCGCGAAATGAGGGAAAACAAATTCGAGGCAACGGGTATAACCCTTAAGCCGCTCTGCAACTATTCTGTGCCTGCTTTCACTCCGTATTTTATAATTTCCGTCATATGTCGGTTGAGGTGTTCGCAGTGCGGCAATTACTCCGCGTTTCACCATAAAACGCTGGCGTTTGAATTTTTACGCCCGTCTCACGCGCTCCCAGGGCCACTGGTCCTGATTTTGTCGGAGCTGCTCAACGCCGACAACGCCCGGAAAGCATTACAGTTTCGCTCTATGATTCTTTGAGCTATTGAGAAAAAATTGGTAGTTATTTAGCCCTGCTATGCCCAGCGTAAAGCATGCACAGTAGCGCGCTGCGCAACTGTCATAAACACGCCTCCGGCTACAGGTCAAGCGTCGGAGAGGAGCACATGCCTGCGGCGGCGAGGAGCGCGCACGGGCTGTGGCGAGAAGGCGACGCACCTGCGCTTCTCGTGACGTCAAGGGGCTCTCGCGCATGCGCATAACGGGCGGTGCACACACTAACTGGGGCAGCCACGCACTCCAGAAAATGTTATACAGCAACTCTTCTAGAGCATACAAAAGCATCAAGTGCTTTTAAATGAGATTTTTTTTCCTATGTGTTACACGAAGACGATTGGAAAGCTAAAGTAAATGCTATATTGTGTCCATATTGGCAGTTTGGAGGAATATACCCGTGATCGGCATGCATGGTCACGGACTCGCCAGAACTAATATCACGCTAAATAGTCGTCGGTCAGCGCTAGCCAAGTCTGCGTATCTAAGATCTCAATGTAAATCTCAATGTAGTGGCGTGCTGCGGTTGGATGTTTCTGCCGGTTGGCGCCATGACGACAGAGGCGCACCGCATTTCGGTAGGCTTTACAGAGTCGTAAAATTTCCCAGCGTCCGTAAAAACGGGGTCATCTTTTATGTCTTGAGCACCTAGTGAAACGAAGTAGATACGTAGCGAGTGCCATCCATTTAAAACCTGCGAGCGCACAGTACTATGATCGTTCTGATCCTCGAAGGGACGGCTGTCGCTGCTACGGAGTTTTAAATATAACCCCGTAGGTCGCATTGGAAACCATCGCCTTGAGTTTTAATGGCAGTCCTGCTGACATTCGATGTAAGAGGACATAAATACTAGCAGAGAAGCCGGGCGATCGATGTACACTTTGGACTTGTTTTTCTCCCTCATGAGGGATTTCTGGATCGCAGTACATTAAGAATAAAGCAGGTGCAGGTTAAAGAATGATCAGTAGATGTGACCAAGGCCCGCTGTGTCCACTGCGTACATAGTTTATGAGGGCATTTTGCAGCAAATCGAATTTGGAGAAACGAAATAATTAAGCTTCTGTGGATACTCACGAGAAACGAAAGAGCCGAACTTGAGGTAAAAAGCAAAATGCGACCCTCATATATGTACGTTTAAACAAACAAATATTCGTAACTCTCGATCGAAAGTGCTAAACTATGCCATCAAACTAAAGAGAAGAAGGGCGACGTGAATGAGCGCGGGCTTTTAAACTTTGACTTATGCTTGCTGGTGAGAGTGGGCGATGTTGACATAAAACGTGCTCCTGGAGGCGTAAGTCCGTCTCCTCAACGGTAGGGTCTCGCAACTTCTTTCTCCTCTCTGGTTGCCTCTCAGCGGATCAAACGGTAATTGTTACCGAGAGGTGTCTCTGAACGCAAGGTCACATACACTCACTGAAGGCAGGAAATGATTACGGTGAAGGTAATTGAATAGTGCTACCGTTGTTATGCCGTCACTTCGTGGCTCTATTCACGGCTGGTTTTGCGGCTATTAAGAATTAAAAACATCACATAATGCAACCTAAAGGGGAACACATCCCAGGCGAAATCTTAGTAGCTAAATTTAACGTCGCGGGTGAAAAAAAGGAAAAAAAAAAGTTGCACTAACAACTAGTGATCAGGCAAGTAGTGTCAATCCATTGCGCCATTGAGGCAATGAGTGCAGCAGGCTTTAAAAGCGCTCTTACTCATTTTTACAACATTTCCGCTATCTGTTGCCAAGTGACGCTGCTCAGAGGACCCTACCGTTGAGGGGACGGAAAAACGCCTCCTGGAGACTTCGAAAAGTATTTGTAGAAAGTACGGGCTCCTTCAGGCTACACCTAATTCAACACGCCGCCACAGAATTCCCAGTGAAAAGACGGGAACTCTTTGGGACATGGGTTACCAAGTCGACAGAATCAATAGTTGATATAGTGCATGGTAATGAATATTAGTAGCTCATATATGCGATCGCTATACTATGAAACTTATAAAGAAGTAATACTACCATCGCTTACAACGTAGCTTTTCTTGACAGCAAAGCTTTGAGTGCCGCGGTGTGCGCAAATATATAGTTATCCATAAATCGTTAATCAAGTCTGCCTTACTGCCGATTATTTAGTAACTGTGAATTTGCGAGTTAGGAAATAAAAAAAATCTACCGCATCGAGTAGTTAAAGCACCGTGTTTATTGCGCAGTGCACGTTTTAATAACGGCTATGGTACACGCGTTGCCAAGTTCTCTAGCACGCTTTGTCGTATGAGTGTGGTGTGTAAATTTTTAAAAATTATGCCATGCATACAGTGCGAGCAGAGTCCAACACCATGGAGAGCTAATCGAGTGTGCTGATCCCAGTGCAAATGTCAGCAAGGTTTAGACATAGAGCCATGCAGTATAAGCATGGGAGGCATACAAGCCATCTTCATCGAGCAAGCAACTGTATGGGGCAGGCACAGAAGCACATCAGCAGTCAGGGAAACAAGAAGTTAAAACAGTTAACATCAGCCAACCAGCTCACTGTAGTAACACGAAATAATGCTTCTCTAGTATGCATAACTTGCAAGCCTAGCCCTTGGCTAGGGTCAATGGCTTTTAGTCCGTCAACTACGGTCTTTTCTGTAATTATCATCGTGGGATCGCAGACGTTAATAAGCCCTATTTTTTAAACCATATTGCAAAAGGTAACACAAATGACTGCTAGCAAATTACTATCGAGCCAACAGATCTTGAAAACCGACAGAAGGAACTGATGTTTACTATCTCCGATTTTACGCTTGAAATCGCATTAATAGTAAAAACGTTGGTTCGCAGAAAATATGGTTAGCGAGCAGTGCACCGACCTTTACAAATTCTTTTTTTTTTTTCAGTTACATCTTACTTTTCTCCCGCAAACGAATTTAACTAATTGGGGCAGTACAATTTTTTCGCCAGTTTTTTTTTTTGGCATTTTAAGGCTTTTGGGAGCAATTTTGTATGACTGTATTACTTAGCGACGCAGAACCAGTTATCATTACGTGTTTTAGCTGACGATTAGGCTTTGTTAGCAGCGGTTAAATGTTTGCTTTTTGGTAATAACTCTTATTGGGATAAATAATAACAATAAAAGAGAGTAAACGGCAGCGCATGTTAAATAGCTCGAAAGCTTGATTAACTACTTGAATTAAAAAGGTACCGTTCCATCTGAAGTCTGAATGCTGCTGTGAAAAAATATAAACGGGTCAGCCCTAAAGTCGAAATTTCCTGCAACAGCAAAAAAAAAAAAAAAAAGAAAAAAAAAAAGAAAGGAACAGACGAGAACCCTTAAAACTGTACACATCAGAACCAGATTATGCAAGTAAAAAAAATGACAACGCTCTGAACGCCATTTCCGCTGGGTCACTCCATCCACCAAGTGCTTCTACTGCGCTTTCTCATTCAGAATGTTTTATTTCATGGCACCGGTCAATAGTTCGGACCAGTTTATTGCAAACAGCAAGAAGAGCGGTACGCAAGCTACAGAGCAAATGCCCCAGCTGATCCAAGGCCACCTAGGCAAGCAACCTTGTGCGTTCGCAGGCATCGAGCGAATAAGGCTTGGTGACAGTACCGTGACAGCAGCGGCGACTGTCGTTGCGTTTTCGACGTCAGCGTGTTCTCTGGAGAACGGGTACTGCTCTTGGGACCCTGGGACGAAAGAGAAACGACACTCTGGGTGAGCGCGGTCGACAGGACTTGCATTTGCAGAAAGCAGCAACAGAACAAGAAAAGCAAATCGATTAACTGGACCATGAGCGTTGAAAGAGGGCAACATAATAATAAATAACTCATTTGACGGCAAGCGCAATTCATTTCCGCAAGCATAATTTTGCTACGGAATGACTTTTTTCTAATTTAATTGCTGCAAGGGTAATGGAGTTCTGTTTTTAAAGGCATTTGGATGTTGGTGCTCGTACAGTGCTTGTATTTTGTCGAGAAGAATAGACGGCACTATTACGTTACTTCAATATTTAGGGTATATTTTATGCCATTAAACATTTGGTGTCATTATTTCCTGATATAGGGAACTAGAGTCAATTTATGTTATGGCAAGGCGGACAAAAGACCGAAATATTACTCCGCAGTGTGATTTTGAACACATGGCTCATATGACACATAGCCCTCCACCCCCCCCCCCCCCCCTAGAAAAATTAAGAAAGAAAATGGTCCGTTGAAGGTATGCAGGCTGATAACATTGTTCAAACAAGCCTGGGTGAGGTAGCAGTTCAGAAGAAACAATGCACTTCCGCTTAAAAATGATTGTTTCAGGCAGTTTTAACTGGAACGCAGTCGGAGCTACGGCAAACAAGAATCAGCAGGCAGCAGCTAAAGTGGTGCTAGTGCAGATTTTGTCCAAAGAGCGAGTCATCTTTCTGGTGACAAACACAAGGTTGGCATGATCTCAGACTCATCCCTTGATCATGGCCAGATCTCCTTATTTCTGGGGATGCATCTAGCCTCTTTACGTCAGTAAGAGGTAACGAAATGTCTTTGTTTACACTACTTGTGAATGTATGAAAGCGGGCCTGTCTGGACTATTAAAAACCACACAGTGTATACAAGAAGGCCACATTACCTAATTTTCCGGGCCAGAAAAGTCCGAGGAAATAATTGATTTGAGTGGGATCGCCCCTGTACTCAAACACCCACGCCAAGAGTGACCCGCAAACCAAACTCTGGTCTATATTGCATTAGCTTTACCTGGGTTTCCTCTTCTCATGAATTAAAATGATCTAGATAACGTTCAGGACACTCTCACACATTGGCTTAAAGAAGATGATCCGTTCCACTAGCATTGGCCAATAGAAATGACAAATACACATGCTTGGGCGGTGCTGTAGGTGCTATTGCAATGTTGAGCTAAATGACGATCCAAGGCATCAGGGCATAAGCATTGTTGCAAGCAATGCTGGCCCAGTTTTACGCCCTTGACGGTAATCTGAATAACACGCTCTTGAAATACAAGAACTGGATACTCTGTGTGGTTGAAGCAATGCTGTCATATTCTAGGAAACTAACAGCCCCTGTAAACGATCCGTTCAAATGAAGAAAAAAAAAAGAAAGCATTGGAGAATCTACCGACCCTGTCCTAATATACCCCAAGACTCAATGTCAGCCTGCGATTGTTTACTTTCTATTTTTGGAACAAAAATGGTGCACAAAGCTCTACGCCTTCTTGAGAAATGCTGTTACTTGAATCAACAAAAGTACTGATGGATCAAAGATTGCTTCATCAGAAGATAGTAAATGTGCTTCTCTATGTTTAACAGACATGAAAGCATTAGTTACTTTATATCCACCAGCGTTTGATATATAACAATTTCGGTTTGTACAGGCCCCATTCGTTGTTCCCGCAAACCATAAACTTGAATGGGGCATCTAAGAATCCAGTGCGACTGGAGTTTTCCTCAGCCCAAAAGAAGTACCGCCTCTCTTCCCAGCGTCGCCTCCTTTCTTCCATTGTACATTTGCCTTAAAACAGCACTGACTTCTACCACTTTCCCGAAAATATTGCAATGCTACTCCATAAGCGATATAATGTCACTGATATCGACAACGCAGTACCACGGATGCGACTTCGCCCGATTAGTAGCACGAGTCCACTGCCACAAGAATTACTCTTTGTTTACGATAGAGGCAAAGCGATGCATGCGGGAATAAAACGCAGTAACAGAGACATGCAATATAAATGGCATCTAAGCGGTTGTGCTCCAACGACACATGGTCGAGAACGCGCCTCGAGCGAGCCCACGCCCTTCACCGAAAGCACGCCCATCTCAGCAGCGCAAATCGAGCCGAGCGCAGTCTCAACGTACATGTATACGGTCATTCACAACGGCGCACTGCGCGGCGGGACTACTGCGAGAGGCCGCGTTGTTTCAAATGGAGAACACTTTGCCCGCTCACCTCTGCATCCGCACACCGTTAACGAGGCAAGGATTAGAGCGACCAGTCCGGCTTTGAACGACGTAACTGGCATTGTCGCGTTGCAAACGCAGTCAGAGCGCAACCGCCAACGTCGGAACACGACCCGCAAGACACGCTCCACGGACTGTCCCGAAAGCGAACATCTGCACTCTCGGGCCACCAGTCGATAGGGGATAAAACGAACCACGCAAGAAAGGGAGCGCCGACGCCACCGTTCACTGCGGCGCCGTCTGCTACGGGCGCTTCTCATTGGCTGCTTCAAGTGCACGTGACCTTCGCTGAGAGCCGGCAGTGGACCTGGGGAACGGGACTCTCGTGACGTGGCGCCGCCGGCGCCGGTGACGTAATCATTCGTGGCGGCGGCGGCGTCGTCTGCATCCCGAACGGGAACGTGGAGTTCCCTTTTTTTTTTTTGGTATTTGTCCCGCGGAGACCCTTTTTCTCTCCTGTCTGTCCCGACAGTCTCTTCCCTTCACTTTCTCCGGCGCGCGCCAGTATTGGCGCGGCTGTATCGAGCGTTGATAGCCGTCCTCAGGCGGCAATATACGTGAGTAGTCGGAGCCGACTGTTTATTAATCTCGCTGCCGTGCTAGTTCAGCAACCCTCTGCAAATGAGTTTTCACCGGGCGCTCTAACTGGCCTTGCAATTTATGCAATGGACGTTTGGATAATTTTTTCGTTGCTGAGCAACTGAAGTAGCACACAAGTACTTTGCATGCAAATTTAAATTAGGTTAGTCGTCTTTTCGCGATTTCGCACCAGAATGTAAACCAGTTTGTGTGTAGCAATTTTATTAGCATCAGTATATGTTGACACCGTTTCAGTGTCAGTGCTGGTTCAGCGTTTTCTAAAGTACCCGTTTTTGCACAGCTCTGCAGTACGAAACTGTTTTAGAGGAGAAGAGTACGCAGTATAAATTAAATACAGTTTGCGTGCCGACGATATTGACAAAAAAATATTATGCTAAGATGTCTGTTTAATTCTACGATTTTGCAAAATATTTTGCACATTTTGTGCAAAATATGCTCTGAGAACAAAAATGCTCTGAGAACAAAAAGAGAAGTTTATGAGAAGCCCTGCAACAAAATCATCTTTTCGTCGGCATTTGCTCCTTTCGTCATTATTATCGAAGTTATAATCTCTTCAATCATAAACATCACTGCCATTTCCTTCAATTTACATCACAGACACAACTGTGCTTCTGACAGTGTGTAACGGACGCGGCGAAATAGAGTTAATCATCGCGCATACGACTTATGACAATTACTTCGCAATGATCAGTAAAGAACGGTATCTGAACAGTTCGGATAACGTCACTTGTATTCCACCATGAAAAAAAAAAAAAGGTGAGAAACGAGCGGTGCTCAAACTTGCACAGAGGTGCTGAGTGCATTTCTGTCGCCATGGTTAAGTACTGCCATGCCTGGGTCTATGCGCATGAATTGGTCAACTGCATATAGAGTGAAATCTTAATTTGCGTGCCATCGATAGCCTACTGAAAAAAATTGTATGAGGCAATTATCTCACATTTTCTCACACAATCTTACTAAATCTCATTAGAAATCACATATAAGTTGCACATATTTGCATAGGGTCTTATAGTTTCTTGCACATTATCATAAAATATGTACGATATATTATGATAATGATGTGAATTGTATGAGAGTCTATGCGATTAGATAAGATTTAATGAGGTTATTGCCCCGTAGCACTTCTGGTTTTTAACTAAGGTAGCTTTAAATATGTTGTGTTATAGAGCCGATAAATTACTTCCTGCTCAAAGTAGGCATGAGAAAAAAGTAACCGACAAAGTGTTTTTATTCTACTATGTGAGTATAATTAAATGCATCGACGTCGTGTTGACTGAACTGGAAAAGTGAGAAGCTCCTTTGTAAAAAAGGACAAAAATTCACCTGGTAATTGAACTGCCTCATTAATAAAAATGAAATACAGTGAGAACGAGAACACTGTCTGACCGTGCAAGGAGGAATCTGACTTATACCACAGTGTGATCGCGCCGCATTTTTACATGAACAGACGTTTATAAGTAACACGTCCTAGTGCCCTGGAATTTTGTGTACACTAGCTCTTCTGAATTTTAAATACAGTAGACGTAGCGAAGCAGGATTTCCTGTTTTTGCGATGCGAACATAACTTAAGTTGGGCTTTATCAAGTTTATTAACTGTACATTTACTTCGGCGGCACATTTGGTTGCTTTCTTTGCCCTCTGCCTAAGGGAACGAGCTTCCCAAATAGATGTGGACATTTGAATTTGCAAAATCTTTGATCTTCGAGGTTAGGCTCATGCAGTGTCCCATGTTAAGACGAAAGAGTTGCTTCATGGTTCGATGCTAGCATAAGACGAACCTGTATGTTTTCTTTCTGTTACCATATCGGACATTTGCGAACACCAGAACCATAGTTAAGAGACAATCGATAATGTGGCGTCGAAAAAATATTTGTATGTAGAAAATTAATGTTTATATTTACAGCCATTAGTGCTACATAGGAGAAGTTCTCTAGGTAAAACGCGTGGCTGTTTCTATGTCGCTATAATAACCACTTGTTTTTGTTACTTGTTTTCTAGTGTTCCTGTAATTAAAGGAAGTGTTGACGTGCTTGTATATACTTCCACATCCGACTCCAATGTCTGTCAAAAGATCCCTTCTTCTTTCCTTCCCCCCTCTCCCTCCTTTCCTATTCTAGGATAGTGGTAGGTCGACCTCTCCTTTGCCTCTAAATAAACTTATCGCACCTTGATATTTATTCTGCTCACGCGCATAGCAAAATATCTTACGAGGTATTTTATCTCTTCTTCTAAATGCCCGTTTACACTTAGACGCAAATGATAATAAGTGGAGAAAGGTTACGCAGATAAGAGTGGAGAGGAGTTTTCGACAACAAGCTTATAGATGTTGGCTCGAGCAATGGGCCGCTGAACTGCTACTGCGCACCCGGGGATGGTGAGAGAGAAATATTACTGGTTACTGTGGTGACAGAACAGCCAATTTATACAAATTCAGCACAAACTCCATTGTTAACAGCTAGAGTTCAATTTCTACGCTGCTTGAGAGAAGGAGAGTCTGAAATGGCAGTTCAGCTTCCGAAGCCATTTGGCCACGTGGGTAATGGAATAAAATGATTCAAGGTGTTCTTAATACCTGCAGACAGCCTTCGTAAAACTAAACACACACTTTGACTTCGAAAAGTATAAGATTTTACTGGCCCATGTGATTTACAGATCTTGTAATGAGACAAGGTCACGGACATTGTTTTTTTCGCCCAGAAAGTAAAACTCCAATGCCTTGCATGTTTTCTTGATAAAGGTACACAAGCACTGAAATCTACCAGGTTGACATAGGTCCAATAAGCCCGGCTGATGTCAGCAAGCCCGGGTCTGGTCTCCCTGGAAAGGGGAGAACAGGAGGGATTGCCTTCTTGTAGGTATGGTATGATGTTGGCGAACTCGACTCACACACCTCTTCCTCCAGGAATGGCTACCAGCCTGCTACCCGCCGCACGCACGGTTGGCGCCGTTCTTCGCTGCACACCTCACGTGCATCACGTCTGTTGTACAACTTCGGCGCTTGCCGAGGCCGTGTGACGCTTCTTCCTTATACCACTGTTAGTCAACACCAAATTCCACCTTGTGCGAAATAACCACACTTAAGTAACAAATTCATTCAGGGCTGTTCATATGCAAAATGACACTGAAGTGCCGTACCCATGGACGTCCGCCAATTTGCATAACCAATTCTCGGAGTGTTCCTGGGTGCGCGAAAGCCCAGTCACGATATTACGACTACTACAACTGGCTGATGTTTCAACAGGCCAACATGTTTCAGTATCAGCGTCACTAACATTCATTAGCACTGAATATGAAAGGGTCTTTTGATATAGATTCTGTAATTTCATGGAGTTAGGATCGTTCATTAAGAGCCCTATTCATTGGTATTAATGCAAGAATTCTACTCAAAGGCTATGTTTTCCTCTGTCTTGTGCCGATTGTGTCCAGCTGAGACACTATCACTGCCGCTCCCAGACAGAAGGGAATAGAAGTTTATAGATTCGGAATAAAAAACGCCTAGCGCAGGTGCGTACCCAGCAGTCAGATAGTCAGATGCACCGAAACAGTCTATTTAACAAGAGAAACATGCAATACTGCTTTGTCATATGGATATTTCTGTAAAGTAGGATTGTTCATGTTAGTAAGAAGTTAGCGCTAGCCTAACTATACAAAAGCATTAACAAAACTGGCGCTCAATATGGACTGGCACGAAGGCGACCGATAGAACAGCTATGCCAGCCGAATTGACATTTCGCGTCACCACATGATTTCAGGTAGTACGAAACATTGTTGCCTTTGCTAGTGAGACATATCATGCAACACTTAACGCGAAGTCAAGTAGAACTATAAGAAAGTCGGTGAACAAGCGTCTGTCAGAAAACATTACTTGATTGTATTAGCTTTGTTTGGTGTCCAGCTTCAGCCCAAATAAAGCTTAAAGTTTCTCTAGAACATGCAGCTGAGTGAAAAATGAAATTTCATCAACAGTTTAGCTAAATAAATAAATTACTATGCTGCCTTTATTCAATAATGGGTGCTCTGCACTGGTAAGGGCGATCAATAAGTTGAACGGAGTTTCGCACGGAGTGGTTGGGAAATGCGTGGTCTTAGCTAAGGATGAACAAATATTCAGTAAGAAGGAGGTGAGCTTCCGCAGTATTTTGTATTATAAACAACATAGCGTACTAAAAGTTCTGCCTGCCATTTTGGTATGTGGGTTCACCGTGACCCATCAAGTGAAGAAGAAGCAACCTTGGACGCGTGACGTCACTAGATGCATGATCGTCTATATTCGCTGGGCGTTTGCTGTAGAACCAGATTTTGAGCTTGCTCTCGGTCATTTCAGACAAATAGTGTGACCTCAGCTGTCATTTAAAATTGTCAGTTCAGGTAATACCCGTTTCGCACAGTCGTTTTTACGGCCGTCCCGGTGACGTCAAAGGTTGATCGAAATGCAATCTCGGTTTCGGTTTGGTTTCATATCTATTGATCATTTAAAATAGTTCTACTTAGCAATTTAAAAAAGTTTTGTTTTTCTACTCCCGATAGAGGAGTTTAAGCAGTGTGATGGAACTACAAACCAACAATGTTCGAAAAACCGCCGGAGTTGCCCTCTAAAGGCATCTTTCCGCAGAAAATAGGTGTCGGCCTGGTTGGAAGAAGTGTGACGGAGACATGACGTCACATACAGTGACGTAGCCTAACAGGAAAATAGGTTCATGGCCATATGTTAAAACCAAAGATCTGGCTCTCCGGATGCTATTCAGAAGCGCAATGCTTCGCCACAGAGGTCCATTCATTCGACAGAGTTAAAACGCACCAAGTTAACGCTACTATTAAGCGTGTCGACATCTGCGACAAGGTGCGCCAAGAGAACCCCAACTGAATGTAGGGATACTTTAACACGTAATCTATCGCACCACACCTTACGGTAAACTGGCAAGTGCCGGTCGTAGGGATTGGTACCACAGGTGAAGGCACAGGTAAAGGGGAGCGGAAGAAATTCCTTATAACCTAGAAGAAAGAAAATAAGAACTACAATTTTTGATTATATTTTGTCTCTAAAACACCTTTACTACTCTTTGTTGTTGAACAATACATCATGAACGACATAGATGCTTCACCACATACTCCTACTTTGAATATTGACGGAGGTCTTTGCTTATCTTCCTTTGAAAAATACCGATGAAAAATTTCTTCCACGTGCACCGTAAAAGGCCCCCAAAATGGACGTTTGGCAAGATGTACAAAAGCTTTTTTGTATTTGCCCCCCCCCCCCCCCTTCCTTTCCCTCTCTACGAGCCCCACTGATCCTGCAGTGTCATCTAGAATCCGTCAAAAGTTTTGCCAATGTGGTCAGCATCGGAAGATTTGCTTCACAGCCAACAGCACAAACCGTTAGTCGTTATTACCCCATTGCTTTGCACTAGTCGCCAAAGTAGCCACTTGGGCCCCTTCGTCATTGGGGCCAAAGACGTCTTCGTGGCCCCTTTTGGCTCAGACTTGAGTGTGAGTGTTGCGAATGAATCATGGCCCGCTATCAGTGTGTTATGTTTTTAAAACAAGGGTCGCGTTCGAAAAGGCCTCCAAAGTCTTCGCCCGAGAAGAAGCGCTTACAGGGTTACAAAAATATCAAAGAATAAAAAAGGGATGCGGAGAAAGAAACGGCGTATTGCAGGCGCCCGCAATCTGACCTCCGGCTTGTGCTTTAAGTACTCTCGTAGCGATCCACAAGCGAACTCCAGACTCAAACACAAAGCAAGCCCGCAGAAAGTGCTGGCCGAAGTCGTGTTTCCCCCGACAACTCACGCGACGATACAGAGTGTCCCTGACTCACCGCTTACGCCTGCAGTGGCTCCCTCTGAACTCACCGAGTGGAGTCAGACATCCTGATATCGATCCAAATCGGAATCATAAGCAACTACTACACGCTTGAAGTGAGCTTTCGTAGGCCGAACTAGAGCTTTGAATGGTTGGAATGTTTTGTACTGAAGCGGTTTTCTTCTTTGACAGCAAGCAACACGAAAACACTT